>NC_135382.1:34386655-34694989 GCF_049243985.1 Paroedura picta
ATTTTTTTTTATAGTCTCAACCCTAGAAGAGAGTTCTTTCCATGGAGACATGCTGATGGACCATCAGAGGTATCTTGATCTTCATTGGTGTCCATGATAGAAAGTCTACTAAGTGGCCAGGAAGAAAATGACCTTTGGTCCAGAGTATTGTTGCTATGGCCTTAGACCTTCCTCCCAATCAATGTTCTCCTTCACCCTTGGTCGAATTCCTTCATACTCCTGAGAAAACACTCTTTTCCCCAAGCAAATTTAGTTATGGGACCATTAAACATCTGGTTCTAGTCTCTGACTTTTAACTGATGTTGGTTTGAATGTAATGGATTTATACTTAAAGAGGGTCAAACACCTCACAGTTCAGCTTGCGTCCTGTTGGCCAGATGCAAATGGAGACCTGATTTTTCAACAGCCAGTTTGATTTGGAGGGGCCGTGGCTCAGTCTTAGAGCATCCGCTCGGCGTGCAGAAGGTCCTAAGTTCAATTCCCGGCATGTTAAAAGGCTAAGAGAGTAGGTGACGGGAAATCTCCTGCCTGAGACCCTGAAGAGATGCGGGTGGTCTGAGTGGACAATACTGACCTGGTAGGACCAAGGGTCGGATTCAGTATAAGCCAGGGTTCATCTCTTGTTCTTTGCTCTGTTTATGGGAGTTCTGCAGGCTGCGTCACTCAGATCCTTCCTAGACAGACACACCTGGTTTTTTGTACGTGTGCGGTTGGCTGTTGCCTTCCTCTGCAGAGCCTGCCTTGGTGGTTCACCATCCAAGTGTTGTCCAATGGGGAAGTCACAACAGGACTGCAGCCTTAACCTGCTCTTGGGATCTCTTGCAGAGCTGAACAAACGCCTTTCCCCTTTCATCCAGTCCTCTGCTATGTAGACGTTGAGCCATCTTCCCTTTCCCTCCTTCTGCCCCTCTTTGCAGTTTTGTCTGGTTCTTAAAACACGGCAATTTAGTGACGGCATGTGCTAGTAATTCTTTCCTAGAAGCCATTGATTTTTGCCGTCGCTTTTTCTCTGCTTGAAATCCCCACAGAGATGTCACTTTATAGCCGATCGCTGCATTAGGGAAATATGATACGTTGCGGGCCTGTTGCTTACCTCCCCCCCCCATCCCAATTATTTTATTTGTGTCGTCTCTGCGCTGTTTGCACAAGTGAATTAATAATGGATGGACCGCAAAAGCTCTTGGGCAACGGTCAGACATCGCTATGTCTAGGTGGGAAACGCTCGGCCCAAAAGAGGCTCTCCAGGCGGCTTCCAGTTGGTCATTTTAAAAAATGCAATTTACGGCAAGCAAGAGAAAATAAGAAAAATTAGTCTTGCAATAAGACCTACGCCAGCCGTAAAACAGCTGGCTATAGTAATGCTCAGTGCAAGACAAACACAGATAGAAGAATTGGTTTTTATATGCCACTTTTTCTCCACTGGGGAATAGCAACGTAGAGCCCCATCTTGGTGTAGTGGTTAGGAGTGCGGACTTCTAATCTCGCAAACTGGGTTTGATTCCATGTTCCCCCACATGCAGCCAGCTGGGTGACCTTGGGCTTGCCATGGTGCTGATAAAACTGTTCTGACCGAGCAGGAATATCAGGGCTCTCTCAACCTCACCCACCTCACAGGGTGTCTGTTGTGGGGAGACGAAAGGGAAGGCGAACGTAAGCTGTTTTGAGACTCCTTTGGGTAGAGAAGAGCGGCATCTAAGAACCAACTCTTCTTCTTCTTCAGTAATATCAGGGCTCTCTCAGCCTCACCCACCTCACAGGGTATCTGTTGTGGGGAGAGGAAAGGGAAGACAATTGGAAGCCGCTTTGAGCCTCCTTCGGGTAGAGAAAAGCGGCATATAAGAACCAACTCTTCTTCTTATAATTTTTAAAACTTTCATTGCTTAATTTATCCATACATTTGTGGATGCATGTGTTTATGTGTGTGTGATTTGATTCCAGGTCTCCTTCGTCAAATGAAATCTATATGTTTGAGGGCCTGCAGTTGTTTGAGGAGGGTGACCGTATGCCATTTCCGAGAGCGCCTTCCGCGGGGCCTGTCAAATATTAGTATTCCGCCCGTGTCACTCGAGGCCCAAACCTGTGTGTGTGGTTGGCCTACACTTCAGGACTTGACATTTTATACAAAGCAGTATTAAGATTCCCCCCCCCCCCCAATTTCTAACTCTGCAAAATGCGCCGAAAACACAGCCAGGAAATCACAGACATTTCAGGGACTTGTCTGCCCTGTTATTTATTTATTGAGAAGATTAGTAAAAAAAATTAAACCTGCCTCTCCATGGTTCATTCCTGAGGCGGCCATGGGAAGCACATTAAAAATAATCCTGCGATTAAAATGTCGATCTAAAACGTATGACTGAAACCAGTAAAAACGGCGACAAACATAAATCAATGCAAGCGACAGAACCTTGAAAACAAAGACAAGAAGACGGGAGAACAGATCGTTTTTCATGCCCCATTTTTTACCACCAGAAGGAGTCTCAAAGCAGCTTACAAGCACCTACTCTTCCTCTCCCCGCAACAGACACCCTGTGAGGTGGGTGAGGCTGAGAGAGCTCTGAGAGAACTGTGACAAGTCATCCAAGCAGGCCTCGTGTGTCTTACTATCACCTTCCATTCCTCTTCAGGTGGGACCGAGAGAGCTCTGAGAGAACTGTGCCAGGCCCAAGGTCACCCAGGAGACCTCAGGTGTCTCAAAGTGTCTTATGAATCACCTCTTCCTCTCCCCACAATGAACACCCTGACAGGTAGATGAGGCCGAAAGAGCTCGGAAAGAACTGAGCGTGGCCCAAGGTCAACCAGCTGGCTGCACGTGAAGTGGGGAATCAAGCCTGGTTCTTCAGAGTAGAAGCTGCCAGTCCTAACCACTGCCCCAAGAGGGACTTCAAGACTTCAAGGAAGGAGGAGAAGAAAGCACAGATCTCCAACAAACCCTCACATCACCCAGGGAATCATGAGAGGCATAGGATGCTATTGATTGATTCTGATTACTCATTCCTCAAATTCCCGAGATGGGAGACATTTCTCCAAAGTGCCAGAGCGGGGGAGGTGGCCGGGGGGAGGCAAAGAGATGACAATAATAGCTGTGAGGTCTTTTCGTTCCACAGCTCCAGGGTCTTTTATTGCCCTGTGGCCCCAGGGCCCATCCATGGTTCGGACTGTTGTCAGTTCCCGCCTAAATATTCCCACAATGAGGCACTGCTTGGTCCAGTTAGGGTCTGGGACTGCGGACTGGTGTCGGCTAGAGCAGGGGTAGTCAACCTGAGGTCCTCCAGATGTTCATGGACTACAATCCCCATGAGCCCCTGCCAGCAAATGCTGGGCTAGAGGGAAGGCTGTGGAGGGGGAGGGAAGTTTGGCAGCGCTCCCACAGTCGCAGCCTAAGGGGAAGCTTTGGCTTGGCTCACTGTCATTAGATTGTGCCGTTGCTAGGCCTTGTGATTTCCCCAGGGGATGCAGCAGCAGGCTGTCCCCCGACTTTCCCTTCAGGAAGACTCTCAGGCACCTCTGGGACAAACGAGGAATTCGGGGAGGAAGAAGCACACCTGAGGTGCCCCGTATTCTGTTATGACAGCATCTGCAGGAGCTGGAGAGGAAAAGCAGAAGAAGGTAGCAGCCTCTAATATGAACTGGGTTTGATTCCCCACTCTCCCCCCTCATGCAGCCAGCTGGGTGACCTTGGGCTAGTCACAGTTCTCTTAGGACTGTTCTCTCAGAGCAGTTCTCATAGGGCTCTCTCAGCCTCCCTAAACTCAGAGCAATGGAGAAAAGGAAGCTGGGGGGATTCAATTTCTACACAAAAGACGTGGATAAGGCTGGGGTATTCCAGGAAATTTGGGGACAGAGTTGAGGAGGGGAGAGGCCTTAGTGAAGAACAATGCCACCGAGTCCACCCTTTTCTCCAGGGAGCAGACAGGGGTGCCACCATGCAGGTAGAACCACAAACTATCTCCACGTTACAGAAATCAGCTCCCCTGGACAAACCACACCCTCCCCCAGCGCTGTCCCCAGATCCCCAGGAATTTCCTAGCTCAGAGTTGGCAGCACTAGTTGGAAGGATTCATCCATAATTTTTGCTTTCCGAGTGGCTCCGATCCAAATCTGGGCTTTGCCTAGCTGAAATTTACCTTCCAAGGGTGCCAGGAGGTCAACAATCGCCACCTTATCTAGTTGTAACTTTCGTTTGGATTTCGAATCCAGGCTGGCGTTTCAGAGGTTCCGAGAGGGGTGGGTGTTGTTCTGAGCATCTCTCTTAGGCCTGCCTGTCTCAGAAACCAAACTCAAACCTCCCGATTACTGTGCCGCCCCGTACTGCGGACTATAAACAGCCGTGTGTCTAAGAAGGCTCCTCCAGCAGCATCCTCCACTCTGCGGTTGGCTCCTTTGATCATTCGTCATTTGGATCGCAACCCAGCGTGATCAAAGTAACCAATCAATCCTTTCTCATTTTGCCTGTCGCACGCTGCTTGGGACCCCATGCCGACATTCCGGCTTTTGTTTTCCTCCCCTTTTCATGCTTCCTCCTCTTTAAATTTTTTCCTCTGCAATTTTTACAATATAATACTAAACACGCTGATCTATTTGTTCATTAATACTGAGCAGGTAGCTCATTCATCTCTAAGAGGATGTCGATACAGCAAACAGAAGAAGAGCTGTTTTTTTTTGGACCCTGCTTTTTACTACTCAAAGGAGTCTCAAAGCGGTTTACAATCGCCCTTCGCTTTCCCACAACAGACACCTGGTGAGGTAGGTGGGGCTGAGAGAGCTCTGAGAGAACTGGGACTGGCCCAAAATCATGCAGCTGGCTGCATGCGGAGGAGGAGTGGAGAATCAAACCTGGTTCTCCAGATTAAAGGCCACTACACCAAATTGGCTCTCAAATATTTATTTATTTAATTCATCCAATTCATATGGCGCCCTTCCCCAAGGCCTCCAGGCAGCTTACAACATCCGTAGCAACATCTGTAATGTGCAAATTAATTTTGAAACAAACATTAAAGCAATTAATATTTAAAACTTTGGAGCGCGTCAACTTTGTGTCCATTTCTTATGCCTGTAGGGTATAGGGATAAAGAGTTGTCAGTAGGTGGTGTCTAGATTTTATATGCCGCTTTTCTCTACCAGAAGGAATCTCAAAGCATCTTACATTTGCCTTCACTTTCCTCTCCCCAGAAGAGGTGGGTGAGGCTGAGAGAGCCCTGATATTCCTGCTCGGTCAGAACAGCTTTATCAGTGCTGTGACTAGCCCAAGATCACCCAGCTGGCTGCACGCGGGGGAGCGGGGAATCCAACCCGCTTGAAATCAAAAACAGCACCACGGGTCCCAGCTCAGAAATGAGAGCGAGGCTCTCGGAACACCAACATCCAGGGAGAAATGGGGATGGCGATTTCATGAGCTTTCATCAGCTGGGAACGGAGCTCTTTTTGTGGCAATGCAATCCCCACGGCGATGCGCGAACCACCTCCTTCCTTCCCCCGTTCCTCACACAATGGAATCTTTCAAACCCAAAGGTCACTCGGAGCACCCTGACGTGTCCCGACGGCTTCGCGGTGCGCCTTCACCTCATTAATCCCAAGTGCGGGTGCCAAGTGGCTCTCCACCGTTCATTAGAATAACATTTCCCTGCCCTTCCCCAGCAAGAGTGTGATTAGGGCATAGACAGGACAGGACGCAGAGTGAAAGGCACTCCCCCCCCTTTAATGAGACTTCATAAGCTGCTCCGTAACACGGCATCTCTTCTCCCATGTTCTCAGAAGAGCTCTCTGACAATGCAGGAGGATTTTACCTGACGAAGAAAGCCCGGGAGAGAGAGGTTCGTGAGGGGAAAACCTGTCAGCGGGCTCCCTTTTGCCCTGTTGGCTGAGCTGTCAGTCTTCAAACAAACAGCGAGAGAAAAAGAGAGGATCTTTAATTGCTCTCACCCTACCGGTGACATTTGAGGTGGTCCTGCAGCCGTTCGCAGGGATTCTTCGTTTCCGTCTAGCGGGAGAGAACCAAATCACGAGCCTGTGGAGAAGGAGGTCTTCCCTGTGCAGCCCTTTCTATGGCTTTATGATTTAGTCACGGGTGGCCTTCCTGCCTCCTGCCTCATCCTATGAAGATGAAGACGAGTTGTTTTTTATACCCCGCTTTTCACTGGCCGAAGGACTGTCTCAAAGCGGCCTACGATCATCTTCTCTTCCCTTCCCCCTCCCCACAACAGACGCCCTGTGAGGTAGGTGAGGCCGAGAGAGCTCTGACAGGACTGCTCTGGGAGAACAGCACTAACAGGACTGTGACTGGCTCAAGGTCGCCCAGCTGGCTGCACGTGGAAGAAGAGTGGAGAATCAACCTGCTGCTGTTGATTAAATCCATTTCCTTTCCTTGCATTGGGGGGATATCCCACCCAAAGAGAGTAATACCATTTCTGGTGATCTCCGACAGATCAATGAGAAAGCTGTTTGAATAAACTCTTTTTTTTTTAATGCACTGGCGGATACGTAACTCGTCTGAAGAAAGATCCTTTGGGCAAGTTTTAAGTATGTGACTGCTAGTCGCAGGGCAAAGCAACTCCCAATCCTGGTTGCAGTTCTGTGTTTGTGTGTGTGTGTGTGTACAGTGCCGTCAAATTACAGCCAACTTGGGGAGATCCCCACAAGGGGCCTTCAAGGCCTGCAGGGGGCCACACAGGTGGTCTGCCACGGCCTTCCTGCTTGACATTCCCCCTTCCAAGCATGGATCCCGCATAGCGTCCAAGATCTGACGAGATCTGGCTAGATCAGGGGTAGTCAAACTGCGGCCCTCCAGATGTCCATGGACTACAATTCCCACGAGCCCCTGCCAGCATTCGCTGGCAGGGGCTCCTGGGAATTGTAGTCCATGGACATCTGGAGGGCCGCAGTTTGACTACCCCTGGGCTAGACCATGCCGCCTTCCCTCTGCTGTACTGTGTACCCTTTGATGCTTCAGAAGTGACAAGGACTGCCTTGTGCCCATGTAACTCGGGATGCTCTAACGCTTGCCGGTTCGTCTCACGTTTTGTTTGCTGGCGACGCTGAATATTTCATGGATCGGTTCGGCTCTTTGCGAACAATTCAAGCACATCTCTCGGGCTGCTCTTCGTGCATTCGTACAGCGTTGGGCCATACCGTGAAATCTACAGTGTGTCACCCAAATGCTGTTGGCACTTAAGCCTGATGGGAGTCTGACCAATAGTCGTTTAAGGATTTGCAGGGCCTGCAGCACCAGAGCCAGTTTACAGATTCACCGGGCCCTAGCAGAGTGCAGTTGTGATGGGAGCAGCCAGGCTGGGGGTGGAGGGGCCTCCCACAGTGGAAAGGGGAGGAAAGGCTGCAGCAGTGATCTATGCAGGGGGAGGCACCGTGTAAGGCCCCTGGAAGCATGTGCTGGAAGCATGGATAAGCAAGGCCCCTGGAAGCATGGATAAACCGGCCCGAAGTCAGATCTGTCATTGTTGCTCGCTGTATGCCAGCCAAACTTATAAATAAGCAGGGAGGAAATTAATTGGTCACCCAGCGATATTAAACTAAAAGCATACTTTTAAAAAATGTCTGTGTTTGGTGCTTAAGCCCATGTTTTCATTGAGGTTCTCATTAGCATTTTCTCAGATAACATTATGGGGGTCATACTAACCCTTCCTCATTGAATGGCCTGAACCAGCCATTTATGACCCTTCGGGGAGCACAGATTCCACCTAAGGCGCAGATGCAAAAATGGCTTTGCACGGCAGAAGGAGGCAAAGATGTCCACCTGGCCTCGATGAGAGCTAGGGCCTTTCCAGCCCCGCCTGCAGCCTGGTGGGATGAGTTGCCAGTCGAAACACGGGCCCTTAGGCAGATGTCAAAGTTCTGAAGGGCCTGGGAGACAGCAGCACTCTTCTACCAGGCATACGGCTGGGGACATGGCAGCTGGAAGATCAGATGGGCCTCTCTCCTCTTCTTGCTTTTCCCCCTGCCCAGACATAAGACAGAAAGGTGGCAGGGAGAACTAGAGCAGACTGTGCTTTAATCAGTTTTAATGGTGTTTTTATATTTATCAGTGTAAATTGCCCCGAGCCGATCCTGGGGGAGGGGTGGAGTATAAATCGAATTAGAAATTAAAACAATAACGATTAAGCTGAAACACCCCAGCTAATGCCCAGCCACAAAAGCGATTCAGCTGCTGTGAGGGCAACCGTCTAACCACCGGTGTTTGTTAGTAGAATGCGTTTGCACAGAATTCTCATCGTTCCTACACTTCCTGGTCTTACATCAGGGCCAGTTCCGGATTCTGGGGGATCCCTGGGCAGAGGGTTCCTATGGGCCCTCATCCCGCCCATTCCCTCATGTGTCTTGCTGGCTGCCTGTGCATCCTTCCCTGGTTTGTCAGGTCTTCCCTGTCCATCAGTGAGAAGTGGAGAGAGGTAAGCTTGTTAGATCCAGGGCCTATTCTGCACACAATAGATAATCCACTTTCAATGCACTTTAGAAGTAGATTTTCCTGTTCTGCACAGGAAAATGCAGCTGCCAAAGCACATTGCAAATGCATGATCCTATGTGTGCAGAATGGGCCCAGGTTGGGAAACTCCTAGAGATTTGGGGAGGAGCTTGGGGAGGACCAGGATCTCAATGAGGTACAATGCCCTAGTGCAGGGGGTAGTCAACCTGTGGTCCTCCAGATGCTCATGGACTACAATTCCCATGAACCCCTGCCAGCAAATGCTGGCAGGGGCTCATGGGAATTGTAGTCCATGGACATCTGGAGGACCACAGATTGACTACCCCTGCTCTAGTGTCCTAGAGGGTCACACTGATGTGGTGATGTCACTTCCGGGTTTGCTCCAGAAGTAGCATGTCAGCGATACAATGTCATTCCCCTCCATCACTGCCCCCTCCCTCTCTTACCAGTTACTGGCATACCTAGAGGGATGGCCTGGAATTGCTGTTTTCACGCCTGTGCTAGCTACTTTGTGATTCAAAACCATGATACATCCTTGATCATCTGAATATCGCCTTATCACTCGCATTAAAAATGGAAAACAAAGCTGGGGTGAAATTGATGTTTATTTTTAGCCCAGGCACTTGTAGAACATCACTTTACTAATAGAAATTGCAGGCGTGCTGTCCCAGGGCATAACAATTTCAAGTGAAGCTGGACTCTCGTGTAGATGAAATGTAGCGACTCTATCAAAGCAGCTCGAGGATTTACAATGCCACTTGCTATTAATGAAGTTGATTACTGTGACATGTTTCAGTTGTTACCTGCTGCTTCTGTCATGTTTTGATTTATTGCACCTCTGTCCTTCCCCTTCGAAGTACAGAAGGTTAGCTAGAATTAAAAATACACATTGGAACTGAACGCTGAGAGATCAACCGGCTTTCAAGCAGTGCCCTGCTACAAACTCAGGAGGATGCTAGGGTGGAGCTTCTAAAATATTTCGATGCAGCCTTCAATGGCCACAGAGGTTTAGAGAAACCAACCAAACTGTGGCGAGATATTGACAAAATTAAGCTTTGAAATTCCAAAGATCTCTTTGTCAGGCTGGGAGTTCAGTCTAAAATAGACATGAGGAATGTTTGGTTATTGTCTGCATTCTGGAACATTTCTGGAATTGCTGCAAATGTAGTTAAACAAGTGGGTGCCAAACAGATTTCAAAGAGCTTCAGTGGCTACTTTGAAAAGCAAAAAACAGTCCTCTCCTGAAAATATGAATGAATGAACGAACAAATGAATGAACAAATGAACGAACAAATGAACGAATGAACGAATCAGTGGTTATGATTCAATACAAGGTAGTTACAGATGTACATATAACCCCAGATTTTTTAATGCAGAACTTTATCTCTTTTAAAATAAAGCTCTCATATGCCATTTATGCCATATCAGATTTTGAAAATCTGATTTTTAAAATAAAAAATCTTTAAGTTTGGCACCTCAGTCCTCCAGTCCAATGGTTCCATTCTAGTTCTGGCCCTGATCAAATACTTACACTGGAGTTGAAAAAGAAATTTGAGCCATAAATCAATATGTTTTCTTCTTTACCGTGATCCTCGCACTTTAAATAATCGATCTGTATCCAATCAAATACCCAGGCACTTTCATGCTTGCGCGATTGAAAACGTTTTGCCTTTTCTCCCCTTTTTTTTTGTTCTCAACTAAAAATAAAGCCAGAGATAATATCTGGAAGTCCAAGAAATGATTTCCCTTATTAAACCGACCCAAAGTAAATTCCTCTTGGGCTATCGATCTGTTCTTCTGCAATATGAAAATGAAAGATGTGTATTTTGACATCTTGTGCCTCCTACACCAACTCGGTTGCTTATTGCTGGGAATTCATCAATCCAGCCCAGTTCTGGTTTTCTGACATGGCCTTCAGATCCTGTTTCCACCCAGTTTTACTCTGAACATGCCCATGGATCAAAAGCAGAACTTGGATGCCTGTGGGCCCCTCTAGCTGTACAGCTTATCTTGCTTTTCTTCTAAGGAGAGTCCTTCCCTTGAAGGGAAAAACAGAAAACACAGGAGTGCTGCTTCAGCATCCAGTCACCTTTCTGTGAGGTTGGGATGTTTCAGGAAACCCAGAGGAGGAACCACCCAGCCAACGAAATCCGTCCAATAGTGGCTTAGCCCCCTGCGTAATGGTTTTAAATTGGAAGAGGTGGAGATTTTTAAAAACAATTTTAAAACGTGCATTTATAATTTATAATTGATTACATGTGTATTGACTGTTTTAAACCTCATGTTTCCCACCCTGAGCTGACTAGGGGAGTGTGAGATATAAGAAGCAAACCAAACTTTGGGTAGAAAGAGGAGACGATAGAGATTCTTGTCTGTCTTCATTCCTGTTTTTTTTCTTGGAGGCAAGCAGAGAGGAAGTGTGCTCAAAGGAGCAGGAAGTCTCCTATTGAGCCAATCAGGGCACAGGAGATTATTTGAAAAAATCAAAGTTCCTATGCTAACTACCCATCTCCTCCAAGGCCCCCTGTAGGATATTCTTCATATCTTTTTGAAACATGCAACCTAGAGATCTTATATATTCCAACAACAACCCTGTGGGGTAGGTGAATCTGAGAGCGTGTCAGTGCCATGAAATTTCCGACCATTCGAGGACTTGTTCCTCATCACTAACTTTCAGCCCTGCTCATAATATCAGCGCATGAACAGACTGATTTCAGTCCGTGATCAGATGTCTTTGAAAACCTGAGGACTAGAAGCATCCTTTCTTTTCTTTCTATACAATTTCTGCTTCCCCCATCCTGGCTCCCTGGTGGCTGCATGTAGATCCCACAAGAAGAAAACCATTTGGGGGGAATTTCCTATCACCAGTTTTAGTCATGCAGAATGATGTTCTGAAGGAGAAACGTGGTATTTTTCTTCTGTTGGCAATTCTTGGTGTCAACATGAAAGCTGTAGATGAAGAGAACATCAAAGTCTTTGAAGGATCAAACATTTAGAACATCTTATTTGTGATAATTTTGCAACAAAAAAAATGCAAAGTTTTGTTTCTTTTTTCCTCCTCAAAAGGTGTCCCGGAACGCAAGAAATAGACAGTTCTGAAGAATGTATATCAAAGAGGTCTATATAGAAACAAGCAGGTAGAGTACAGATACAAAAGACCTGTTACAAAGGAGATGGAAACCATGGGTGATCTCTGAAGAAAGCACTTTTCAGTAATGTTGCTTGGGCATATTTAGTGTCACCAGTGTTGGTTGCTTCCTTTGTTCCCCTGAGATTATCCTTGAAATGATGCGCACCTGTGGCTTTATATCGTGTTCCTTATATTCTTAGAGGAGCTGTCTCAGGGCTGTTGAGATATTTCTTGGAGTGGTGTGATGGATGCCATTTCAATAAGCTTTGCCCCTATAGCTTGGGCAAATCATGCAAGCTCTGTCTGTGTGTGTGTGTGTGTGTATAGCAAGCTGTGTAAATAAAACTCTTGGTCGTAGCTCAGTGCGTTCTATGAAGAAGAAGAAGAAGAAGAAGAAGAAGAAGAAGTAGTAGTAGTAGTAGTAGTAGTAGTAGTAGTAGTAGTAGTAGTAGAAGAAGAAGAAGAAGAAGAAGAAGAAGAAGAAGAGTTGGTTCTTTTATGCCGCTTTTCTCTACCCAAAGGAGTCTCAAAGCGGCTTACAATCGCCTTCCCTTTCCTCTCCCCACAACAGACACCCTATGAGGGAGGTGGGGCTGAGAGAGCCCTGATATCACTGCTCGGTCAGAACAGCTTTATCAGTGCCATGGCAAGCCCTAGGTCACCCAGCTGGCTACATGTGGGGGAGTGCGGAATTGAACTCAGCTCGCTACATTCTATAACCACTACACCCAGGTCTGGAAATGCTGACGAGCACTGATTTACACACTGACGCAGTTGTGAACACATCGGCCGTTGTACAGTGATGGGAAGTCCTTTAATAGAACCACAAGGGGAAGTATCTGTTTCTTTGCTCTCACTTGGGTTGCGTATACATTACAGCTTTGCATGAAGCCGCAAGGGAATTGAGCTGGTGCAGCCCAGCTAAACTATTTGTACAGGCTGGAAGGCATACAATTCCCCGGCCAGTTTATGCAAACAGAGATGTAAGATGCAGAGGGGAAACGGTGCCACAGCTATTCCATATTTCAGGAAATTGGCAAACAGTTGATTGCAGAGTTACTGGATTGATTCTGCATGGCTGGAATCTGACGGCTAATTTCTCGGGGCATTAACAGAAAAACTAGCATGGTATTGCGGCAGCCTTTCTCAACCGTTTTACCATTGAGAACCCCCTGAAACATTCTTCAGGTCTCAAGAAACCCCAGAAGTGGCATGATCATGCAGAATATGGTTGGGAAGCAGAGCTGTGGACATGCCCATCTGGGGTCCCTCACTGTTCCTGATGCTATTTGGAGCAACAATGGGGAAGAAATAAACAATTTTTAAAAAGCCATCTACCTGGTAGTGAGTTGTGTCACTTCTGGGGGAAACACATCATTGATACCAGTCTTCTTTGAGAATTGTGGGAAACTTTGTGGTTTTATCATAGAGCTTCCAGTGGTTCCTAGAGAGGCATAACAACATTTCTGGTGGTTTCCTTGAAAGATGCGCCATGCTGCCACTGGTCTCACCCATGTCCCCACCCCCAGGGGGAGGTGTGCCTGAAGTCTCTAGTTGTCTCAGGGATAAGGCTATACTCCCCCCCCCCCCAAAAAAAGTTTATTTCCCAATTAGACAAGGAGAGTTTTCTTGTAGCAACAGTGGCAGCGCCTCCCCCCCCTCCCGCCCCCCACCCAAGCTGCTCGCCCTGTTGTGACCCCGGTAAAAAGGTTGTTCAACTTCCCAATAGGTCCCGATTCCCAGGTTGAGAACCACTGGGCTAGACAGAGAGCTCCTGCTATCACAACTGAGCTCATGGTGGCAAAGGTCAGTTCACCCAGAGAAAATGGCTCCCTTGGAAAGTGGACTCTGTGACACTATACTTTACTGAAGCCCCTCCCCTTTCCAAACCCCACCCCTCAGGCTCCACCCCCAAATTCTCCATGTATTTCCCGACCCAGAGTTGGCAACTTGAGGCCAGAAACTGACATAAAATGGCAAAGAAGATCAGACTCCTTAATGAGGCCCCTGCCCCTTCCCCCAGACTCACAGAACTCCATGATCTCTGCCACATTTGGTGGCAGCACGTTGGGTTCAGAAAAGGAGACGCGCACATCAAAATGATGTGCGGCTATATTATGCTCCTTCCCTGACACTTGACATTTGGCAGATGAAGATGTGAACTGACTCCTTTGAAAAGCTTTTTGTCTGGAGACGTTCAAAACCCTTCACTCGGCAATGGCTTATTCATACCTGCAAGTCTCGGTCAGACGCTGCATTGGCCGACCACTGAATATGCAGTTTCCCAGGGGCCCTCATCTTGCTCATCTTGTCTTACTGCCTGCCTGTGGATCCTTGCTGAGGTTGTCAGGCCCTCTTTCTCCAGTCGACTCTCCAGCCATTTTCTCCAGGGGAACTGATCTCTGTTGCCTGGAGATGAGCTATAATCCCAGGGGGTTCCCAGGTACCACCTGGAGCCTGGCATCCCCAATGATGACCACGGACTCACTTCCTTGAGGGACCATCTCTCATAATGTGAAACTGTGTGCCAACTGTGGCCCAGATCAACAGACCTCCCAACAATAAAGGAACACTGACTTGCAGGAGGGCGGTGGGCTCAAATAAGAAGCATAAAGTTGGAAATTCAAGGCCATAGCTTTATTCAGCCATTTATGGGGAGTCTTGGCATGGCAGGGGAGAGGAGCCACCTTTTAGTCAGCTGACTACATTCCCTTGATCACCAGCGGTGCCAATGGACCTGCCCCACTTCCAATCAGGAACCCAGCTCTCCTTACCGCTCATGTCCCTAACCAAGGAGGTGTCTGCCTGAGAAGCCGAAAGGTGGTGTCTGCCTGGGAAGACCTCCTCCAGTCCCAACCCAGGCTACCTGGCCCTGGGAGCACCTGCCTTCCCATCCAAGTCGGCGCTTTCTCACAGTCCCTTAGGCTCTTGGGGAGGCCCACTGTACTACGGAGCTCACCATGCAGGACAAACTTCCTTTCAAAACTGGCTCGGTCCCCTGCCTCCGCACAAGCTGTGACAAATTTTTTTTAACATATTCAAACCTTGCAACAAGCTAACGATGGCCTTGAACAAAACCAGCCCGCCTACAATAACTGCTGAAAGGGAGGGAGGGCGGGATGCTGGCCCGCTGGCATAACCCGGCAAAAGAGGCAGGGCTCCAGCACTTAGAAACGCTGTGCATCCGAGCTCCTCTATCAAGGAAGCCAGACCTTTGGAGGCAGGTTCATCCATTCACCACTTCTAGGATTGTGAGGTTTTGTCCCTGCAATGCCTTTGTTTTGCTCTTCTCTTTCCTCTGAATTTTAGAACATTTCAAACCTAATGCCTGTGATGGATAGGCCCTTGGTTCTTTCTTTTGGTGAGCCAATTGTAGGCCCCATGGAGATATCTGACTCTCCGTAGAAATCTTTCCACAGCTTCAGGACAAGCCTGGTGCCGTAAGGGTTTTATTTATTAGAAAATTAATACCTGACCTTTCAGTTTAAAAATAAATAACCAAGGCAGCTTACCATAAAATATAAACATAATAGTTAAAAATGGCTAACAGCAACCAATAAAACTTACCTGCACCTGGGACAATATTTCATTCAATAAGGCCTTCTAGACTAACAAGGAAAAATAGTTTTCGGAGGATGCCAGAAGCCTCTGCGAATGCAGCTAAACCACAATATGTTTGTCTGCCAGACCCCTCAGTAGAGGTAGGGGTCTCTTGACAACAGGCCTTGACTCCCCCAGCCTCAAGTCAGTTGGCTGGTAGGATGAGTGTCTTCACTCATCATTCAAGAGAGCTTTGACCCAGGTTTGACCCCTCACCTCAGGGGCTCTAAAAATGATATGGAGGGACGGACCCTTTTCTATTTTGCTACTTTTATCAAGGTTTTTCCTTGTTCATTTTCTTTCATAGAATCATAGAATAATGGAAGAGACCTCCTGGGTCATCTAGTCCAACCCCCTGCACTATGCAGGACACTCACATCCCAATCGCTCATCTAATGTAACCTGCCACCCCCTTGAACCTTCACAGAACCAGCCTCTCCATCAGATGGCTATCCAGCCTCTGTTTAGAAATTTCCAAAGATGGAGAACCCACCACCTCCCGAGGAAGCTTGTTCCACTGAGAAACCGCTCTAACTGTCAGGAAATTCTTCCGGATGTTTAGATGGAATTTCTTTCGTTCTGGTCTTCCCTCCGGGGCAAAAGAGAACAACTCTGCTCCATCCTCTACATGGTAGCCTTTTAAATACTTGAAGATGGTTATCAGATACCCTCTCAGTCATGTGTTCTCTAGGCTAAACAGACCAAGCTCCCCCAACCTTTCTTCATATGTCTTGGTCTATGTCTTTCAGGTCTATGCCCAGAAGGAATCTCCAAGCTGGACTCAACATTTCCCTTGAGGCCCCAAAATGTAATGGTGTTTGTGTCCATCATACCAAGCGGAGAAGTTCTCTGCGTCTCACATAGATCTGGGGCTCCTCCCGATGCACGTTTAGAGTAGCTTGCCTTCTGCGTTAATAAGTAACAAATGACTATGATTATTATTACTAATACACATTGCTCTGATAAGTCTCATTTCGCAAAGAGGCCCATTTGTCTAAATTATCCGAACAATAATACCATCGATTCGGTGTGCTTTGATTGCATTCGAGGAAGTGAGGGCTCTAAATGGGAACTTAATTGTTCAAAATTAGAGGGGCGATAACAGATGTGAAATGACAGCGCTCAGTTGGTTAAGTGACGGAGGGGATCAAAGGGAAACTGGGAATGAATGGGGTAATTACTCAAAGAGGCTTCTCAAGGAAATGATTCTGTTTTCAATTTATACGATACATCTAATGTAGGATATTTCTGTGCTATGATATATTTTTGATGATATTTCTGATACGATATATTTTCTATTTTCAACAGCCCGCCTGATCCAAATTCCTGTATTGGATAGATTTTGGTTCATGCCATCGTATTCCCAATCCCCCCATTGCTATGTACGAGTGTGAAATTCAGACGAAAGCTGATGGGAAGATAATTTAATTTCCTCCAGGCCAGGCTGGATTCTGGAGATTTTTGGTATGTGGGGGAGAATCATTTGGGCATGAAATTGGGGTCATTGTGGGTAGGCAGATAGTTGTGAGTGTCCTGCACTGTGCAGGGGGTTGGACTAGATGATCCTGGAGGTCCCTTCCTACTCTAGGATTCTATGATTCCTCTGAAATGTGGTGGTGAAGGAAGGCAGTTTTGTCTACTCCAGGGACTACCAAAAAGACGAATGTGGGTTCAAGACAAAATCAAGCCTGAACTCTCCCTAGAACAGGCTTTCTCGACTTCTTTTTACTGTTGAGAAACCCTTAAATGCTTTTCAGGTTTTGAGAAAGTGGTGCAATCATGCAGAATATGGGTGGGAAACATAGCTGTGTGCATGCCCCCTGAGGCTCCTCCCCTTCCCACTCCGTCCAGTCCCATCACTGGCCATTCTGGGAGGGGAGGGGCAAGTCAAGATGATCTTCAGTCTATGAATTCCCACAAATGCACAGTAAGGGAATATTGGCTTGAAAGAAGGGTTGACGGCATTGCTTGAAACCTTATAGATGTATAAGCCATCTTTAGGTTTGAGTGGAGATATTCACCAGATGCAGATGTCTGGCAAGACCTTTTTTGAAAATGCAATGGTAATATTCCAGTCAACAGTTGGATGGAAGACCACCAAGGTAGACTCTGCAGAGGAAGCCAATGGCAAACCAACTCTGCTTCTTGCTTGCCTCAAAACCCCGTTGCTGGGACGGCCCTAGGACAATTCCAATTTGACAGCACAATTGACCTCTGTAGAAGAGAGGGTTGCTGTTCCCTGAAGCTCCATCACGTTTGCACCAAACTTCTGCAACGTTGTTTCATCCCATGGGCTTACCTCAAGATGGCCCACCACCTTGTTAATTAGGACATCTTTCATTGGATGACATTTTTCTATCATGGCCAGACTGACATCCACAACGTTTGCGCTGCTCTTTTCACATTTGCTTAACGATGCCTCTGCCTGATTTGTAAGGCCATTATGCGAGAGCAAGCAATCCATTTCCATAATGATGTCATAAACAGTTCTGCTGGGTGGGGTGTCAGTGGAGTCAAGCAGGAGTGAGATTACAGTAATTAAAATAATGGGCGGAATGCGGGATTGCAATAACAACCCAAACGGTCTTACCACGGCCGGGGACTCTGCGGCTTGTAGTGGGACCTTCAGGGTCTGGTGCTAAGGACCTGGCCCAGCGAACAAGCTCACTGATTCGTGGGATACGGAGCTGAAGAGGGGGACTCTAGTGCAACAACAGAACACTTTCTTTGCATCCGTCATCTCCCCAATGCAATGCCTGGCATTTCCAGATCTCAGGTAACAAGAGCTGGGAGTGACCTTCTTCGACCTGAAACTCCAGAGAGCTGCAGGCAATCATTTTAGACAACAGTGAGCTGGACAGAGCAGTCTCCTGCTTCAGGACAAGTCGTAGTCAAAAATCGGTTTGTGCCCATCCCTAGTTAGCAGGATTATGACACTGAGATCTGACAGTTATTCTCAAGAGTATTTCCATTTATGGCTTAAATAACTTTGGAGCGTCTGTTGGGGTAGTTATACCTATGGCTGATCACTGCTAGAAGAGAGGAGAGAATGTTGTATAGGAGGTGCAGTTTATAAAAGGAGTGAACATTCTGACAATGTAGTGGGTTGTTGTCTCCGTTTTCTTAATACCTTGTGACACCATTGAAGGAAATTATGTGTTTTTAAAACGGCTGGCATCATTTGTTCCGCTAAACCTTAAAGCTCTGTATTCTCCATCCGCTCCCGTTCATTACAACAGATGGATTTTGCTGTCTATGAAGGGATCAGCTAATCTGGTAATAGACCTGCCTTATCCTCCATGGTGGTTATTCCCATAAAAAAAAGGAAGCCAAGCATATGGAGAAATTACAAATTGAGATTAAGCATGCCTCTCAGTCTGTCTTTGGGTGCGTGATTCTTGAACCAAGGGCACCGTCTGCTTTGCCACTGAGCTGTTCAAGAAAGCAAACAACAGAGAAGGAAATGAAAAACCCTAGGAGCAGCAGATGACATGAGCAGGAGGTATGGGGATTTTTCACTCCGCGCTATGTGGTTCCCTCCCCAGGCATACAATGATACTGT
Source organism: Paroedura picta (assembly GCF_049243985.1). NCBI lineage: Eukaryota > Metazoa > Chordata > Lepidosauria > Squamata > Gekkonidae > Paroedura > Paroedura picta. Next base: position 34,405,382 of record NC_135382.1, read on the forward strand.
AACTCTGATTTGTTCCACCATGTGGCAGTTAAAAACAATATATCCAGACCATCTGTTCAGGAGCATGAGCTCATAGAACTGTATGCCCAACATTACGTCAACATCATTCCAGTTGGCCAAGGTTCTCCTGGACCATGATCCGCAGGGTGTTTTTTTTAAAGCTCTCCCAAGTGTATGCCAGGGGCATCCACAAACCTAAGAAGAGTCCTCTGGATCAGACCAGTGTTCCATCAAGTCCAGCCTCCTTTCTCACACAGTGGCCGACCAGTTCCACTGGATGGTCAATGGCAGAGCATAGAGGCTGAGACCTCCACAAGAACATCAGAAGACTCCTGCTGGATCGGACCAACAGTCCATCTAGTCCTGTCACAGTCATTATCAGGCTTTTCCCTTCATACGTCTCTCTATATGGATGTCGATATATTGGCCTCCCTCAACTTCTGGGGTAAAATAAGCTGTCATTCCAAGGGATCCCCAGGCCCCACCTGGAGGCTGTCACCCCTGTCTGGCACCTAGACATAACTTGCACAAGAGAAACAAATAGACACTGGCATGGGAAAGCAGCAGTATATGGGGAGGACAAAGCACTGATAGAGGGGGGAAAGCAATGGGAGGGGGTTATTAAGCCCCTATCCGCTTGCTGCTTCTTCCTAGCACAGCTTGTCTCGCTCTGCCACTTTGTAGCGGAGAAACAGCAGTTCAGAGGTTGGAAAACGTGCACCGGCTTAATCCCATGCATTCGTGGCTCCAGCCTAATGCAGATCGTCATCCCAGAAGCTGCATTATGTGAGTGATAGAATCTGTTTCCCTGTTTCTGATCCTTCCCAGTCACAGCTCAGCCTTCCTGACATACCAGCAACCCCTCTGTAACAAGCATGATGTTCCTTGTCAGAAGTCATGAGCCTCAACCAGGGAAGGGAGGCAGCACTCCGGAGCTATTCCCATTTAATTTGACACAGATGTTAGAGAACATGTCTGATTTTTTTATATAAACCCCGTAGTAATCAAGAATCGTTTCCTGTCTTCAAATCACAATCCAGCTTTGAAGTTGAGGCAAGCAGAAGACGTAGAGTTGAGTTGGGATATGTGTCGTCTGCAGTGGGCATAGCTGAACAGAATATAAAGGGTGTCCTGCAGGGGGCATCGAAGGAGATGCATATTTAGGTAGGATAAGGTAGGATAAGAACTTCCTGATGATTTTTCAGACTAGGCACAGGAAGCCTGGTTGTTGGCCTTTGGCCAGTCACCGTTCTCTCAGAGCTCTCTCAGCCCCACCTACTTTGCCGGGTGTCGAGAGAGGAAGGGAAAGGTGATTGTAAGCCACTTTGGGATTCTTTCGGGTCATGTAAAGCAAGGTATAAAAAAACCCACCTCTTCTCTCTCTCTCTTTTCAACAGATTAGAAGGGTGAGGCCAGTGGAACCTCATTTATTATCACTTAGGGTTGCCACCTCTGGGCTGGGAAATACCTGGAGACTTTGGGGATGGAGCCAGAAGTGGGTGGGATTTGGGGTGGGGAGGAACCTCAATGGACTCCACCCTCCAAATCATATCTCTCTCTCTGTCTCTCTCTGTCTCTTTGTCTCTGTCTCTGTCTCTCTGTGTGCTCTCTCTGTCTCTGTCCTTCTGTATTTATCTGTCTCAGTTTTTCTCTCTGTGTCTCTCTGTGTCTATGTCTCTCTGTATCTATCTGTCTCTCTCAGTCTCTCTCTCTCTCTGTGTCTCTGTCTCTCTGTGTCTCTGTCTCCCCCCCCCCCCAAGACAGACAAACACACACAGATGGGGGGGGGGGGAAGAGGAGCGGGGATTGTGTGTTATTGAGATGTAGGAGGTTCTCCTAATTGTTTGCTGACACAGCTCACTATTCATGAAACATCATAAAGAGTAAACGAGTTGATAATGTAAAGCAGTAATTAGGATTTGGTGCATGGTTGTGCTATTTGCATATTTTAATGCTTTGATATTAGCATGTCAACTTTAATAGGATGTAAATGAATTCTCCTGGGTGTGATTTATCCGGTTAGGCATTCATTTGCCATAACTGTAAATTTTACCTCTCTTCTCTGCCGTTTTTTGAGAATCATCCTTCCAGACACTTAGGAGAACATTTTCTCTAATGAAATGTTTTGGTTGGGAGGGACTAAAAAAAACCCAAATGAACCCAAACCAGCGGAGATCATTAGCAGTTAGAAGAGATGCCACAAAGATTTCTCTCGAAACTCAGTTGTTGAGAAGTTGCAAACCTGATAAGTTTTTAAATGCCATCAGGTGGAAATCTGCTCTGTCAACCACCTTGACTTCTTAGAAGACCAGGCAGTGCCACAGATCTGGCTGGCCATATTCCCTTGATACAAAAAGGGGACTTTGGGATGATAAAACCGGGACGGGGGTTAAATCTTTTGTATTCATGAAAGTTAAGATGATTTTTTAAAAAGTTTTCTAAACATTTTGAGCTTACCAATATTCTTCAGCGATGAAGTCCAGCCAAAAATGTAGGTAGACGTAGTGCTGGGGGTCTGTTTTTCATCATAATCCTATCACGAATATTTCTCCGATGAAGTCGTTTTGCACAGCAAATTTCGGTCTTTCGAACACCTGCAGCATATTTTGGATGAAGGCTGGCTCTTCCATGACACTTAATGGACACTGAAGATGCTTCCTTGACAAGGGCCTGGTATTTGGGGGAAACCCAAATGCTAGAAGCTAAATTTACCATAGAGATTTTGCCCAGATGCCAGAGCATCACCCAGTGTTGCTGCATGATGATGTCACTTCCAGGTCACATGAGCAATGTCGCAAATGTATCGCTGCTCATCAGCTGGGCCTCTTTCCTGCAAGTCTCCCCCATCCCCTGCCGATAGCCCTCTCATCCATGAATCTATCCAATCTCCTTTTAAGGCTGTTTAGATCTCGTGACCCTGACTACGTCCTCTGGCCGCGTATTTCACACTTTAATGGCTCTATTTCTATACATGTGTCTGTATTCTATGATTATATTAAACATTGCAGGGGAAACTGCAGGCGTCGCTTGGGCCTGAGCAATCTGGTTGGAGACTCTTGAAACTTTTATATGGTGTTTGCGGTTTGGACACACAGCCAAATGAAGAAGAAGAAGAAGAAGAAGAAGAAGAAGAAGAAGAAGAAGAAGAAGAAGAAGAAGAAGAAGAAGAAGAAGAAGAAGAAGAAGAAGAAGAAGAAGAAGAAGAACTGGTGACTTACTCCAAGCCTTCAAGTTTTGAGTGAGCTCAAAATCAGCACCTATTAATTAAGGAGAGGACGCCGGCTGGATTTGAGCAGATGTCTTTTGCATTGCCGAGATGGGGAGGAAAAAAAATGTGTATCTGTTAACAAGGACCTTTTAAAGATATGGAAGACGCAGGACTATTTTAAGCCAAGGGCAGATGACATGAAATTCAAAATTTAATGAGCCTTAAATGCCATAGAATCTGCCAGATGTACCGTCTGCGGCCCAAAGGCTCAGCACAATCATGTACCTTTCCATAACATTTTTAAAGGGCCCTTAAAACACACACGCGTATGAATTTCCTCATAAGATCCGGGGACATAGCCCAGAACGGTTTTGAGAGAGCCACAACCATCCGTTCCGGGTTCGACGTCCTTTAAAAAACCAGGAACAACTGAATTTGGGCAGCCTCTGCATTGTTTTGCACAGTGGTGTCAACAAAATACACTCAATCAGTAAACCTTAACCAAGAGTAGATGTGCACATGCATGTGTGTGTGTGTGTGTGTGGGGTCACATCTCAGTGGTAGAGCTTCTCTTTTACATCCAGAAGGTCCCAGGTTCAGATCCCAGCAACTCCAGTTAAAAGGACTGGGTAGCAGCTAATACAGAGAGAGAGACAGTTTGGTATACTGGTTAAGAGTGCGGACTTCTAATCTGGCATGCCAGGTTTGATTCTGCGCTCCCCCACATGCAACCAGCTGGGTGACCTTGGGCTCCCCACGGCACTGATAAAACTGTTCTGACCGGGCAGTGATATCAGGGCTCTTTCAGCCTCACCCACCCCACAGGGTGTCTGTTGTGGGGAGAGGAATGGGAAGGCGATTGGAAACCGCTTTGAGCCTCCTTCGGGTAGGGAAAAACGGCATATAAGAACCAACTCTTATTCTTCTCTTTTTCTACAGAAGACCTCAGCTTTATACTCTGGGGTGCTGCTGCCGGTAAACTACACAACACCGGCCTTGAGTCAATAAAAGTCATTTTGGCAGGTGTGAGTGAGTTGGGCTAAGCAGCTGGCCAATTTGATATGGTGGGTAGAACCTGCCATGGAAAGGAGGAACTTTCTATTGAAGAAGGCATCTTCAGTACTATAGGGCAGCCTCTGGGGTTTTGGGAAACTCTGGGGTTTCTTGACAGCTCTGGAAAGGTTTCCTGAATGGATGGGAGTTAATTAATTTATATGTTTTTAAAAATTTGTTATACGTTTATCAGGTGATGTGACCATACATGGTCCTTTTGGCCTGACTCCTCACCCATATGGCCAATCATGGGCCTGCAGGGGGTGGGAAGGGGAGGGCCACCAGGTGGGCATGTCCACAGCTCTGGTTCCCAGCCATATTCTGCATGATCTCACCACTTCTGGAGTTTCTCGAAGCCTGAAGAACATTTCAGGGGTTTTCTCAATGGCAAAAAAGTTGAGAAAGGCTGGTATGTATCCTGGCACGGGATTCTTCTTGCCCTCCGATTTGACTGTAAATGTGGATTTGGCATCCCACAAACCTATTTTGTGTCAGAGAGATTTGCTTATGGGGCAGTTTGGCCCAGAGAGACCCGGGGGTGGAAAAGTCAGCAGTGTTTCCATTTATCCTGGCTGAATGATGCCTTTTGTCCAATGCCAGTTGGCCGGAAAGGCTGAAGGAAGCGGAGAGGCTTGGCTGCAGCCCCAGGCCAGCTGGCCTTCCCTTCAGAGGCCCTGGAAGACCACCTGAGTTTGGCTCTGGGGCTAAGTTTGGCTTTTGCTCAGCTCTTCGATGAAGTTGTCTGGAGAAGAGACGCTTCAGTTGGCAGCTCCCTCCACAAACAAAGAACATTCCAGAGCTGATGGAACATTTTTGTTTAAATAGCTAGTTGCAAGGAATTGACCAGAGGAGGGAGTGATGATTGGGTTATGTCATTTCTGCAGGATGTGCATGACCAAGCATACTGTAGTGTGCTGCAGGGAGCATCGGAGGTGATATGAATTCAGCATAGTTAGATGAGGAACATCCTGCAGACCTGCTGAGGAGCAAAATTGAGGTCCCAGGCAGGATCGTAATTCTGGGAACACCTGGCCAGTATATGGTCAGATCCCATGTGCCAAATCCGGGTTTGATTCCCCGCTCCTCCCCCACATGCAGCCAGCTGGGTGATCTTGAGCTCGCCACAGCACTGATAAAGCTGTTCTGACCGAGCAGGAATATCAGGACTCTCTCAGCCTCACCTGCCTCACAGGGTGTCTGTTGTGGGGAGAGGAAAGGGAAGGCAATTGGAAGCTGCTTTGAGACTCCTTTGAGTAGAGAAAAGCAGCACATAAGAACCAACTCTTCTTCAGTAATATTTATTTATTTATTTTATTTAGATTTATATACCGCCCTCCCCAAAGACTCAGGGCTCTCTCAGACTCCCCTCCCTCACAGGGTGTCTGTGGTGGGGAGAGGAAAGGGAAGGTGAATGGAAGCCACTTTGAGACTCCTTCGATTAGAGAAAAGCAGCACATAAAAGAACCAACTCTTCTTCAGTAATATCAGGGCTCTCTCAGCCTCATCTCCCTCACAGGGTAATTGTTGTGGGGATAGGAAAGGAAAGGCAATTGGAAGCCATTTTGAGACTCCCTCGGGTAGAGAAAAGCAGCATATAAGATCCAACTCTTCTTCTTCCTCAGTCATATCAGGGCTTTCTCAGCCTCCTCTCCCTCCAAGGGTGTCTGTTGTGGGGAGAGGAAGGTGAAGGTGATTGTAAGCCACTTTGAGACTCCTTCTGATAGAGAAAAGCAGCATACAAGAACCACTTCTTCAAGAACTGTGACTAGCCCAAGGTCATCCAACAGGCCTCATGTATCTCAAAGGGGCTTACAATCCCCCATGGTGATCCAGCCAGCCTCCACGGCACACGTACAGGTTTGAACCTGGATATCCCCGATTCTTATCCAGATAGCTTCTTGGCAGAGTGCAGGTTAGAACATGGCATTCCCCACCCCTATTTGAAGGAGCCATGCCACACTCAATTATTACGCCTGCAACATAGATACATAGCGTGTAAAGCGATGGACAATGGGAGGACGACAGGCCCGCGTGCTCTCTCCCCTTAAAACCCTTGCTGTTATGCAAACAAAGTGCCACATGAATTAATCATAGCACTTTGGTCCTAGCTGTGAAAATCAAGGCCTTTCCCCTCCCCCCTTTCCATTAAACATGGGAGCTATTCTTTTCAAAAGGCAGGATTATGCATTTAGCGAAATCTAAATATATATGAGGGCAGCTCTCGCACAAGTTCCCCGACATGAAACCATGTTTCCTATCCTCCCCCCTCCCCCTACGACTACCTGTCGGCCTCCACGGAGCAGAGGCGGGAGAGAAATATCCGGGGCGAAATCGACATTTTTTTCTGAAGAAAGGGAGCCGCCTGCTTCTGCGGGATCAATCAATAGATGCATCAACCAAAGCTTTAATCGCAGATTAAAATCCCACTCCTGCATCAGGGCTTTGGAAAGGCTGGGGCTGGAAGGAACCCTGCTGTGTAGGTTGCCCTGCTGCCGTTCCTCCCTCCTCCTGGTGCCAAATCTGATAAAATCGGCCTTTTAAAAATGGCCGCCAGCCCTATGGATTGTAACCGAGAATAGTTGCTTTGCATTTCGGAGATAATCTCCCCTGGATTTCCACCCAGGAAGCAGAAGCAAGGACATCTCCCAGTGCAATGTGCATTTCTTAAATTTGCATCTTTCTGACACACATGAGCTTTGTTTGGGCTTTGGCCTGCTTCAGTTAGAGGGGTGTTGTGTTTGTGAATCTGCCGAGGACTGAGTTTGAGGTCCGAGGCAGGATCCAAGCAGGCGTGTAAATGACCAATGTGCTGCTAGATCCCGTCTGCGGGACCCAGTGATTTCAAACCTGTAACTAACCGATGGCGCACACTGGCAGGAAGATCCATTTTCTGCCCTGTGTATATATGTTGGGGTTTTGGGGCCAGGGGGAGGTTGGTCTAGTTTGTCCGCATGCTGAAATCTTGATAAAAGAGTTGTTTGCATGCCCAGTGTCCTGGCTCCCTTCGAACCCACGGATCTAACAAGGGGAGGGGGGTCTCTGTAATTGTTGGAATTGCAATCAGCAAGCGTAAAGCCAGCCGTGCAGAAGTTTCAGCCTATCCAGGGAACTCCCTGAGGAGGCAGAAAGAACGAAATGCACAAATTAACCCACAGACAATGACTTTACCCTCAAGCTTCCGGGAGGCACGGAACGTTCAGAGCAGCTGAAATTAAGGGAAAAGTGGAGGATGGACTCCATGGCTTCACGCCCCTGCTTAGTTCCCTCTTGTCCCCCAAATCCACCTCCCCCAGCACCACTTCCAAATCTCCAGGAATTTCACCAGCTGGATTTTGCGATCCCGAGAACCAGACAAGTAGCTTCGAGCTCTGCACACAGTTTACCATGCCATCCATTCCTCAGAATCGAACAACTTCACGTTGCAAAATGTAATGCTATCCTAAACAGTTTCAGTCGGCTACTGAGTGCTCTTAATGCAAGGATATTCGCTTCTTTAGGATCGCTCTGTGATTGTATGCAGTGGATTCTCCAGTCCGAGGAGGAGAAGGATATTTGGACCCCGCTTTTCTCAACCCAAAGGAGTCTCCAAGCGTCTTAACTCGCCTTCCCTTCCTCTCCCCAGAACAGACACCCTGTGAGGTTAAGTGGAGCCAAGAGAGCTCTGAGAGGACTGTGATGGGCTCAAGGTCACCCAGAGACCAGTCCCCCTAAGAGACCTGCTTGATTTGAATGGGGAATCAGAGCGGAGGAAGAGGGAGAGGAATTAACTCTTTTCCCCTCCCCCGTATGATTTCACCGATCAGAATGGCAGCTCCATGTGGAATTTCAGGATTCAAGCCATGTGTTTACCAGGTCTGAAATCCTCTCTTATCAGGGATTTTTGATTGTCCGACCATCCCAGTACGGGAAAGCAACTGTGCCGAGCAACTCCCAGCCCTTCGGTAATGCTTCTCTCCCGCCACTATTGCCTTTGATTAATCGGCTGCTTCTCTCTGGCGCAGTGTGGCTTCGGAAAATGGACTTCAGGCTGGCCGCTTAATTATGTTACGCCGTGCCCGGAGAGTCTCTCGCGCAATTCCCCCTGGAGAGACTGCTATTTGCTCTTTGATATTAGCACGTGCCAGAGAGGAGTGACTGACACACAGAGATATTTGTACGGCTTAGACCTGTTGTTTGTTTTGCTTCCCTTTCCCACTGGAAAGACTGGGATGCTGAAGGTCTGAGCAGAGGCATAAGCCCGCACCGTAAATGACCAATGCGTGGCTCGATGCCACCTTCTGGAACGAGTCAGTTTAAAGTGAAACTGACCAATAGCGCGCACTGGTGGGAAGATATATCGTGGGGATTTTGTATATAAGTTGGGGTTGGTTGTGGGTTTCTTTGGTTCAGTTTTCGTCTCTTGTACCATCACCCTGGGGTCACAATAAAGAGCTGAAATTAACTCCCAGTGTCCTGGCCTCGGAACCGATAACAGCATGAATCAGCCAAAGATCAGCCTCTTTCATTCCAAAAGGAGAGTTACAGGAGATCCTAAATACCTAGAATCATAGAATAATAGAGTTGGAAGGGACCTCCTGGGTCATCTAGTCCAACCCCCTGCACTATGCAGGACACTCACAATCCTATTGCTCATCCACTGTAACCTGCCACCCCCTTGAACCTTCACAGAATCAGCCTCTCCATCAGATGGCTAATTTCCAAATTTCCACCACCTCCTGAGGAAGCCTGTTCCACTGAGAAACTGATCTAACTGTCAGGAATTTCTTCCAGATGTTCGGACAGAATTTCTTTTGAATTAATTTCATCCCATTGGTTCTGGTCCATCCCTCTGGGTACTTTACTCAACAACACTTTGAAATGGTTAACTTTGGAGACATTATGGGGCTACATTTTGAAGGGTTCTTGAAAGGGAGAAAGAAATTAGATTTATATTACATTTTTCTCTCTCTCGACAACAACAACAAAAGAGCAGAGACGTTATTAGAAACTGTACAACTAAAATGGTAGATTTGATACCATAACGATTAAGTCTTGCAGATTCAATGGTTTAATCGTGGCTCCTCCTGTAGAATCCTTCCATTTTATTAGGAAATACCAAACTGTTTAATGGCCATTTAATTGCTACGTTTCTTGAAGGAGAACTTTAGCATACGAAATGCCTAATTGGCCGAATGTACATAACTGCCCAACTGGAACGCAGGAAATGTTCCAATCCTGATCGACCAACTTCCCATTAACATTGGCAATCGGAGATCAAGCAGTGTAAATTCCAAGCTTTTTAGAGAGAGAAAACCCTTTAATCAAAAGTGCATATTACACGACTAGCATATGTTCAGTTTTGCTACGACTTGACAATCCTAGCAAGACCTGAGAATCTATTTTCCCAGCATCAGAAACAGCTGTCATCGCAAGGGGAAACCTGGGAAGAAAGGAGTCCTTCTGCAGCCTGTGCACAGTCCTCACCCTGGATCCTGCTGAGTTCTCAGCTTGGGATGCCAGCCTCCAGATGGGACCTGTTGGTCAGAAGATGGACACTGGTGGATGTTGGTGAACTGATGGGGTTGGAAGAATGTGGAAGATGCCAGTGGAGGGAGGTGCATGAGCCCTGCTTGCCTTAAAGGGATGTATCCAGCTGATCTTCTGGAGAAGCTGGGCCTCAAACAGGATCAAGAGGACTGCAGTGCTGCTGTTGGCTTATTCCCTCCCTCCCATGTGGGAAAATCTACTTTGGAGGGTGAACTCTATGGCATTGTGCCATGCTGAGACGCCTTCCCTTTCTAAACCCACCCCTCCCCAGGCTCCACCCTCCCCAAATCTCCCTGTATTTCCCAACCCAGAGCTGCCAAGTCTAGGCCTGCCCAGCCTATCTGATAAAGTCTCAGTTCAGGTCAGCTCCACTCATAACTGAGTGCATTGAGGAAGAGGTAGGACTAGATGGCCTGTATGGCCCCTTCCACCTCCATGATTCTATGATCCTCAAATCTTTTATAGTGTTTTAACTTAGCGTGGCTGCCTAATCTCCCCTCTCTGTATTTATTGTCAGCCCTACGCCAGTAATTCCAAATCCGCATGGGAAGAACAGGGTTAAAGCAGCCTGTACATAATAAACAAAGTCAGGGAGACACTAAAAAGAAAAATGGCCCACTTTGATTTACTAGGGACACATGAACAGATGTAGGAGCCCTAATGGCCGTCTGTGGGCCATAAAAGCAAAATGTCTCTTTCTTTTGGCAGTATTTAAACAAACTGAGGCATTGCTGGAAGCGCAAAGAAGCTGACGAAGGGGGAAAGGGTGTGCGTGTGTGAAAAGTGCAACTCATAAAACATATAGGTGCAGCTATTTTACTTTATATCTAATAGTCACTCACAAGGACATCAGAAGAGCCCTCCTGGATAAGACCAATGGGCTTAGTCCAGCATCCTGCCTCATACAGTGGCCAACCAGTTCCTCTGGATGAACACCAGCAGGGCAGAGAGGCTGAGGCCTTCATAAGAACATTAGAAGAACCTTGATGGATCAAACCAGTGGTCCATCCAGTCCAGCATCCTGTCTCACACAGTGGCCAACCAGTCCCTCTGGAGGGCCAACAACAAGGCAGAGAGACTGAGGTCTTCATAAGAACATCAGAAGAATCTTCCTGGATCAGACCAGTGGTCCATCTAGTCCAGCATCCTGTCTCACACAGTGGCCAACTAATTCCCCTGGATGGACAACAGCAGGGCAGAGAGGCCGAGGTCTTCATAAGAACATAAGAAGAATCTTGCTGGATCAGACCAGTGGTCCACCTAGTCCAGCATCTTGTCTCACACAGTGAGCAGCCAGTTCCTCTGGTGGGCCAACAACAGGACAGAGAGGCTAAGGCCTTTCCCTGATTTTGACTCCTGGCTCTGGGATTCAGAGGTTTAATGCCTCTGTTTGTGGAAGTTCACCTCAGTCACTTTGGCTAATAGCCACTAAGAGATCACAGAGACAATCCTACCGTTGATTTATATGTGGTTCTGAAGTAGCACAATCAAATCAGAGTCCAGCAGCACCGTTAAGACCAACAAAGATTTATTCAAGGCGTGAGCTTTCAAGTGCAAGAACTCTTCCTCAGACTATGAACTACCATCATGTCAGTGGGAAGCAAAGTAAGTGCAGAATCAGCCTGGAGTCCCCAATAAAACTGTTGATTTTGCCCCCTTTGGGCCACGCAGAACCAGCTGCTTCAGTCGGAGTCAGGATGTGACATTCCTGCAGTAGATTGAACCAGCTTTGGGGGCTAGTTTTGTTTTCGTAGAGAAGAAAAGAAAACGTGCATAGATTAGGTGCCCGGCTCCATTGCTTTTGACACTTCTCTTCATAGAAAACAGCTTCCTATCGGGTATTGTCTGGGCCGTTTATTGTGACGCCGAACAAGAAAGAGCAACTACAGAGAGACCACGGAGAGCAAGACGAAGCAAAGGGCCTCTTGGTTGCATTGGCATTATCCCATTTTTGCCCGTCAACAAACTGACAACGGGTGACCAAAGTAGATCTTTGTGTGGAAACAAATGCCGTCTTGGGATGCCAATTGTAAAGAGAGGCATTTGCTCTGAAGGATAAAGAATTTAAAAAAAAAGAAAAGAAAAGAAATCAGGCCTCTTTGTATGACACTCGGCTCAAGCGTCCTCCATTTTGAAACACTCCAAGAGAGCGTTCCCCAAGCCACGATGGTTGGGAGCAGCTGTAGCTCTGCAAATGTGGGGGCTCCAGCTAGGCCTTTCTTTGGACTTCCTTCTCTCTGTGTCCTATTTTTTCCATCCTCATGGAACGAAAAAGAATAGGGAAGCACCTGCTGATTTACAGTTAACAAGATGCTGGTGGTGTAACCGCAGATGGCTTAAATATACAGTCAGTTCACGGGCAAGGTTTGCTAAATCTGGCATGGGTTCAGCGTGACCCTAAGGACAGTTCTCATAACCAATGATTTGGAGGGATTCGTAAAAACTCCCCTGGGTTCTCAGAAGCACGTTGGTTGTCCACAATTGGAAGAGTTGTGGGAGGATCTTGGGCATTTGTCACCCCAAAATTTGATTGTCATATGGAAATTCCCCATATACATACCACCTTCTTCTCCTTCTCCTTCTCCTTCTCCTTCTCCTTCTCCTTCTCCTTCTCCTTCCCCTTCCCCTTCCCCTTCCCCTTCCCCTTCTCCTTCTCCTTCTACATGCAACACTTCATTTAAGTTGGTGTTCCAGAATGTATAATCCCAAGACCAGCTTTAGAATGCTCCGAACTTCACATGATCCCATGGTGATACCGGATGTCTTCCTTCCTCATATCTAGAGCTTCCTGCCCTGATGGAGACCCCTCCGCAGGGCACAATATGCTCCACGTGCTGAGCCCACGGAAGCCCCATGACCCCACTTTGTGACAGCCAATCAAATAACGCATGCATCCATTTGTTAGCAAGACGATAAAAACAACCCTTTTGCAGGTAAGGAACAGCAATCAGAAATGGTGCTTTAACCAACGTACATTATCCAGCATGGGGTTTATAATGAATAATTGCTCGGTTATTAGCGCTTAGCAAATTAAAGATATTTCCATTTATTACTCCGCTCCGCTAAGGATGCACATTAATTTCCACCCCCGCCCCCTTCCAAAGCCAATCCACCGGAAACAGACAGTTTAGAATTTATGCTTGTAATGATTGCTACATGGTCCATTAAGACCACCTCTAAGTGAGCTTAATTTGTAGCAGATAAATGTACATGTCTTCATATTTTTCAACATTGTTTATGGTGCATCTTGCGCAGCTGGGCCCAGCTGATTAAAGCCTCGCAAAATTTAAATAGGAAAGCCATTACGTTGACAGCCCCGGATCGATTCATCATGCTGGCGTTTCCAGTTTAACTCTTGGAGCCTTGTGTGGGTCCCTTTCGAAAGAGTCGCTAAATATGCAGATGGATGCCATTTGCCACTCTCGCTGTTTGTGACATCCTTTGTGTTTGTGTGTTTCCTGATGGCCTCCGTGTCATTTCTTTCATTGTCTCTTGGGCTGCCTTTAAACTTCAGAGCATTCAAACAGCAACAGGACCTGCTCAGAAGCACAAATGTGGAAGTGTTTCCCTGGGTAAACAGCAGGCAAGAGGAAGGGAGGGACAAATTGGAGGGCCTGGTGTGAATTTGCAGAGTTTTGTTTCTGCAAAAATCGGTGGTGGCATATTTCAACAAATGGGGACATCAGAATTGTTCTCCTTCCCGGGTCCGTTGCAAAATAGGCACTTGAAATCTGGAACGAGACCAAATTCAGCATGCTTTCTCGTTCAAATCACATGACCCCTGTAGCTGTTTCATCTCTGTCTGGTGAGAAATGAAGCAACCTGCATAGTGCAGGGGGTTGGACTAGATGACCCATGAGGTCCCTTCCAACTCTATTATTCTATGATTCTATGAACCCGATTTTACTTCCATATGGTGCTTGGTTTCATCTTGCCGAATTTCGGCACTTGGAAAAAAAGTCATTTTGCAAGAGTTAGGTGTATATGAGGAAGCTTGGTGTAGTCATTAAGAGCCAATTGTTATTGGTATTTCAAAGCTCGCCTTCCTTTCCTCTCCCCACAGCAGGCGCCCTGTGAGGTAGGGGAGGCTGAGTGGGAGATTATAATGTAATGCAATGAATGGTAGAGTGTAATGTGTTTTGAAATAGTAGATTGGAATGTTTTTCTCTGGTCTGATAACAAAGGAGGAAGAAGAAGAAGAAGAGCTGGGTTTTTGTACCCCGCTTTTGACTACCCAAAGGAGTCCCAAAGCAGCATACAATATCCTCCCTTTTCTCTCCCCATGACAGACACCCTGTGAGGTAGGTGAGGCCGAGAGAGCTCTGAGAGAACTGTGTCTGACTCAAGGTCACCCAGCTGGCTGCATGCGGACAACAAGTGTGGAATCAAACCTGGTTCTCCAGATCAGAGACTGCTGCTTTTAATTTCAACGCACAAGCTGGTTCTCGTGTGCTTTGCTAATCACATTTTTGTTTTCTTCGCCCTTGGAACTCTCTCCCTGCAAACAGGGGGGTTAGTTATGAACCCGGGACGCAGTTCTTGCTTTAATTGTAATTGGCGCCTGCACACTCCCCCCGCCTTCCAAAGGGCCTCATCGGCATCTATCATTTTTAGACCCTCGTCGTTCCCTTTTAGAGGTTAGCCAGGCTGCTCTATAGAGGCAAGGTAATCAACCATGCTGATGGGGGCGTGCTGAGGGGAGCGATCCGGAGCTGGGTGGTGTATGGCTTTGTTTGGTTTAACTAAAGGCGACATAGAACCGCATCAATATTTAATACCCAGCTCAGCTTTTCTTTCCTCCTTTTTTTAAAAGGATAGCCACATTTCCACAGCTCCGGTGGCCCAGTCTGCGAAAGGGCAAAACCCGAAACAACAAGAAGAATTTAAAAAAAGATATCGCAGAGCGGGGGAAAGCCGCAAAAGGGCAGCTAAAATGACTGAGGAGCTATTTTATTCCGGGAAAGGCTCCCCAAAGCTTTGGCTTTTAATTGGAATTTATGAGGTTGATAATATTTTCGTTTTGCAAGAATAAAAACTTTCAGCGCAGGGACGCTGTGATGTTTCTGCCTCTCTTCTGGCAGTTTTGGCTTTTGCTTTGGTGGGAGCTAGAAGTCCGGCGTCTAGAAGATCCAGGTTTGGTCCCTGGCATTTCTAGCAGCAAAGGATCTTGGACAGCGAGAAAGTCCACTATGCTCAAAGTCACCCAGCTGGCTGCATGTGGGGGAGTGCAGAATTGAACTCTGCTCGTCAGATTAGAAGTCCGCACTCCCAACCACTACACCAAACTGACCTGCAGGGCCCTGAGCATGGGTAAGGCTTGCAAGCAGGAGGCCGTAGGGGCCTGCAGTTGTGGGGGTGGAAAGGAGGGCATGGGAGCTGGTGTTGGCCAGATGGGAGTCCTCAAGGGACGTCCCCCATAACCTGGGACCAGCCCCACCTAGTGGTCTTTGTGACCCTGCCCATCCTGTTTTGTTTTTCATTTTACAGAGAGCCGGGAACTTTGCACGACGCCCTGAACTTTCCAAAAGCCAAACGGAGAGGAACTGAGGCTGCTCCCTCCCTTCTTCCTCCTTGAAGCCAAAAGCCTTGGAGAGCCTCAACTGAGGCTTTGTTTGCTGCGAGCCACAAGAGGTGTTATTAGAGAACTGATTAAGTCATCGGAGTTTCTGGGTGAATTTAACCTGCTGCGTTTTCTGCAGCTGAGAACCCCAGCAGAACAATTAAGCTTAATTGAAATTATCATGATGGATTAGGGGATAGGAGGGGGGGAGGAAAGAATTTGCCTAGAAGAAGCACCAGCGAGCCGAGGGAACCGTCCACATGGAGTTCCGAACTTTCGGCAGCTGAGTCAGGGCTGTCGTGCCGAATGAAACGGATGGGAAGGGAAACACACAGAGCCGCCTGCTTTCCAAATAAACCCTTGGAATCCACGCGGAAAAGTCCCGGAGAATTGGACAGAGACCCGGGCACGGCACACAGGGCCGCGAGCGTGATAGGGAATTATTTCATCCTCCGAAAAAAATGAAATGCGCTCTCACGTTCTACAGGGACCCGTGCACTGATGCTCGTGTTTCAGAAGGGTATACGTGTGGCTGTTTTTCACCCTCGAATCAGTCTTCTGTTTTACCGTGGGAAGGAAAGAATGGCACCTGGAGCTTTTGCGGATAATAGGCCAATCTCCAGTTACGCGCGTTGCGGTTCGTTACGAAGTTATGCTCTGGGTTTCCTAAATGGCAGGGCTAAAAATCAGTCCGATAAACCAGTCTGTAATCTATTTATTTATTTATTTATTTATTTATTTATTTGAGGCGGAAAGATTGCCAGATCTCTCAGTCTGTGCCTTCATAAGTGCTTTACAAATCTGGGGGTGGGGGGGGGAATCATCTGTTTTTTTTTAATTTAGGATATTTGTTTGCCACCATCTCCGGAAACCTGCAGGAGACATCTGGCAATGAAAAGGAAAACCCAATAAATGTACAAATGATGGCCTCTAACCTAGAGAACGGGGTTTCATTCTCCTCTCCTCCTCTATAGGCATCCAGCTGGGTGACCTTGGGCTGGTCACAGTTCTCTCAGAGCTCACTCAGCCTTGCAGGGTGCCTGTTGCGGGGAGAGGAAGGAAAAGTGATTGTGAGTCCTTTGGGGAGTAAAAAGCAGGGTAGAAAGAGCCAGCATGGTGTAGTGGTTAAGAGCAGCAGCTTCTAATCTGGCAAACCGGGTTGACTTACCCACTCCTGCACATGCAGCCACCTGAGTGACTTTGGGCTTGTCACAGCCCAGATAGGGCTGTTCTCACAGAGCAGTTTCTCTCTGAGTTCCCCCAGCCTCGCCTGCCTTACAGGATATCTACTGTGGGGAGAGGAAGGGAAGGTGATTGTAAGCCCCTTAGAGATACACGAGGACTGGTGGGTGACCTTGGGGCAGTCACAGTTCTCTCATAGCTTTCTCAGCCTCAAAGACCTCACAGCCTCTAATACCTCAGGCTTCGCACCACGGAACGGCCTCTGCTGCTAACGGCTGGAAGGGAGTCCTTCATCCAGAGCCTTCTGCAAGCCTTGTTCCTAAAGCCCAGGTTTGTCGAGGGTGGAGGGAATGCTTCTATCCAAGTGGACACGGCACACAGTGATGAATATCGGTTTGGGCTAAATTGCACTATTGATTTCTTTTAAAATTAGGTTTTAATGAATTGCGGTCACTCAATTGTCGGTTGGTCGAAGGAGTTTCCCGAGACCAGGTTGTGATCATTTGGTGCGCTCCTGTTTGCTTTCACCCTTCCTGCTCTGAGCGGTAGGAACCTGACTGCTTGAATACCTTGTGGGAGGTGCCTCAATAAGAACCCAGGGAGAAGAGCTGGAGGAGGTAGAGGCGACCGGGCCGGTCTAAGCTGACAGGAGAGAAGATAATTTTCCAAGAAGAAGAAGAAGAAGAAGAAGAAGAAGAAGAGTTGGTTTTTATACGCCGCTTTTCTCTACCTGAAGGAGTCTCAAAGCGGCTTACATTTGCCTTCCCTTTCCTCTCCCCACAACAGACACCCTGTGAGGGAGGTGGGGCTGAGAGAGCTCTGACAGGACTGCTCAGTCAGAACAGCCCTATCTGGGCTGTGACAAGCCCAAGGCCAGCCAGCCAGCTGCATGTGGAGGATCAGGGAATCAAACTCAGTTCTCCAGATTAGAAGCTGCCAATCTTATCCACTACACCAGGGGTAGTCAAACTGCGGCCCTCCAGATGTCCATGGACTACAATTCCCAGGAGCCCCTGCCAGCATTCGCGAACATGGACATCTGGAGGGCCGCAGTTTGACTACCCCTGCACTACACCATGCTGGCCAGTAGCAAATGGTCCTCCAGAGCCCAGTCTAAACAGCACCTGGGTGCTGCTTGTGGAACCAGTTTTATAACTGGAATCAAGAATAAACAGCAACTGGTTGGCTGGATGTAGGGATGCCAGACCCCAGTTGGGACCTGGAGATCCCCCAAATTCTTACACACTTAACCACATTTGCTGTCCAGAAATAAGTTTTGCTTCTGGTATGTGGCAGGGTGCTTTCTGTGAATAAGGTAGAATATTTTTGTTTTCTTGTTCAGGGATGTTCCACTTTACTGTCTGATATCTGACTTTTTTTTTTTTTTTTTTTAGGGGGGGAAAGCTTTGAAAAGAACTTTTAGAACCCCGAACAGGATTCAGTGCAGGGGGGTGGGAAATAAAACCAATCCCCGGGTACCAGAGGTCTAAATAATACATCAAATGGCGAGCCAGTAGCAGCCGTGTCATGTACACAATGCACCACGGAGTCCTGTGAGTTGCCCTCATTTGCGATGACCTGCATCCCAATGACAAAACCATCTTGCGCTGGAGCTAACCTCTGGTGCTGGATTGCAACGGCTCCGGTCATTATTAATAGATAGGGTGTGAGACCCCTTCCAGCCAGCCAAGAATAGTGTTCTCGGCAACCCTGCCCCCCAGTTTCCCTCTGCTAAGGCAAAATCCCTGTTGACATCCATGCAGCTGGAAAATCATCCAGCGCAAGAAAAATGGCTGCCTTTCACAACAGAAAAGGTTTGATTACTTGGCCTTGGAGATCATGGGAGAGGTGGGTGGGAATGCTTTCCTATTCCACGGACACCCCAACTGGGGTCCCAGAGGTACTGTGGTGCACACCGGGCCTTTCCTGGAGCCCAAACAAGTGTTTTTATAAGGTGGGCAGAGCAAGGTGGGATTTTTTTGTCCAGCGAGGGTTCTGAGATTTATTCATTTTATGCCTTTTAAAAAAAGGTAAAGGTATTCCCTGTGCAAGCACCGGGTCATGTCTGACCCTTGGGGTGACGCCCTCTAGTGTTTTCATGGCAGGCTCAATACGGGGTGGTTTGCCAGTGCCTTCCCCAGTCATTACCGATTACCCCCCAGCAAGCTGGGTACTCATTTTACCGACCTCGGAAGGATGGAAGGCTGAGTCAACCTTGAGCCGGCTGCTGGGATTGAACTCCCAGCCTCATGGGCAGAGCTTTCAGACTGCATGTCTGCTGCCTTACCACTCTGTGCCACAAGAGGCTCTTTCTATGCCTTTATTTACACTTAAATTTATATTCCGCCCAATTTCCACAGCCTCTGGCCAGATCACAACAAAATGCTAGCCGTAACAGTTGAAGAAGAGTTGGTTGTTATATCCCGCTTCTCACTACCAAAGGGAGTCTCAAAGCGGCTCCCGGTCGCCTCCCCCTCCTCTCCTCACAACAGACACCCTATGAGGTAGGTGAGGCTGAGAGAGCCATGAGAAAACTGTTCTGCAAGAACAGACGGTGACTAGCCCAAGGTCACCCAGCTGGCTGCATGTGGAGGAGGATCGGGAAATCAAACCCAGGTCTCCAGATTAGAGGCTGCCGCTCTTAACTGCTACACCAAGCTGGCTCTTGTTCTCTTGTTCTCATTGATATTCTTGGCCACCCGGTTCTTAAAATTCAATAATATAATTTATGACTCACTTTGCCCCTACCCCTAATATATTGGCACAAAGTGGTTTGGTGCTACTCCACAACTTTCGAGGGTGTCAGTTCGAAACCACGATTTAAAACTACATCTGAAACCTGCAGTCCCAAACAGATCAGTTCAGTTCTCCTCCTCTCTTACCTCCATGGGGATGGTAAGTAAAGATCAGGAAAGAATAGCTGAGAATCCACCAAGCAATATATCCCCATCCCCTACTCCACCCCTGGGAAGGCAAAGTCCAGGAGATTAAATACCCTTCTGTTAATTGGCTATCAGCTCCTGTTTGATCTGACGCTATTAGGAAATGCGTGACCGCTGGTCTGGCCAATGGCAAAAGGGAGCTACTGCCCCCTGAAACTGTTCTTCATTAGAAGAGAGGAATTAATTTCCGAAGAGAGGTGAATTTATTTGTTGACAGCCAGCTTGGCATCTTTAGAGTCCGCTGCTCTGGGAGTAAGCGGTTGATCGGTCAATCTTTCCTGGCTCACAAAATTCAAAGTGCATCTTTTAGGAGCTGAGTTTGGCAGAGGAAAGTGCTGTCAGATGGCCGTTGGTTGATGGTGGCCCAGTAAGGTTTTCAAGGTGAGAGAAGTTCAGAGAAGGTTTGCCATTGACTGCCTCCATGTCATGACCCTGATATTTTTGGGTGGTCGCCCTTCCAAACACTAGCCAGGGCGGATCTACTTACTGGACTAGATGGACAATTGTTCGGACACAGCAGGGCTCCTCTGATGTTCTTATGAAGGCCTCAACCTCCATGCCCTATTGTTGGCCATCCAGAGGGACCGGTTGTCCTCTGTGTGACACAGGATGCTGGACTAGATGGACCACTGGTCTGATCCAGCAGGGCTCTTCTGATGTTTTTATGAAGGCCTCAGCCTCTATGCCCTGTTGTTGGCCCTCCAGAGGAACCGGTTGGCCTCTGTGGGAGACAGGATGCTGGACTAGAAAGACCAATGGTCTGATCCTCAAGGGCTCTTCTGATGTTCTTATGAAGGCCTTGACTGCTGCAACCTGCTGATGGTCCTTCAGAGGAATTGTGTGAGACAGGATGCTGGATTAGATGGTCCTCTGGTTGGGGGGGGGGGAGAAGGATACAAATTGATTAAATAAATAAATAAATACCCAGGGCAGAAATATTAATTCTTTGAATCCTAAAAGTTGAAAAGCAGTTTGTGTCATGGCATGCAAGAAGGAGGTCTTTACTCTTCAAAAAGAGAGAGAGAAAAAAAGAAGAATGTACCTGGCTTACCTGCCACCTCTTTTGAGCCTGATTCTTGTATCATTGTGTGTTGAAATCGCAAAGACCAGGTAGTCTTCAGAGGTCTTTCCAGGAACAACTTGCATGTTATATCCACTTTTGCGTACTTCTAGCCCTAACAGATCTGGGACCACCTGGGGCTATCTCAGTGCAGTCTTTAACACGGAAATGTCTCACACTTTTTGTATTCTGGCCAAGCACAGAGTCTCTTTGTGGCTGCCCGAGGCATCGCTCCAAGAAGCTCTCTGCTACCTGAGGATGCCTTCTAGCTCTCTCTGATTGCGGTCCCCATCTACAGGTGTCAATTGTGTGGGGTCCTCGTTGCTTCAAGGAGACATTTAGACTGCAATCTAGATTTACAGGATCACCCCAGGGCCACTGTCTCATCAAACAGTTTCCTAGCTTTAGAGTCCCCTCTGCGGTGTTTTCTTGGCGGTTGTTTTATCATTGCGGATTTGGGAACAAAGCGGAAGCTTTTGAAATGCTTTGTGAAGACAGCTTAAAGAAAAGCGGCTATTTATTCAAATCAAGGGGGTGTGGTCTTCACACAGGACTCTCCTCTAGACAGTGATTGGAGTTCTCCAGACCAGACTTTTCTCAACTTTTTTACTATTGAGCAACTCTTGAAATGTTCTTCAGGCTTTGAGAAACCCTAGAAGTGGCATGATGCAGCATATGGTTGGGAAGCACAGCTGCGGACACGCCCACCCGGGCCCCCCCCCTTCCCACCCCCTCCAGGCCCATCATTGGCCATGCTTTACAGGCTCCTATTCTGTATTCTAATTGGTGGCATGTATCCATCCTGTAACGTCAAGTCCGTGTATTGCATTTGACAATCCATAACCTTCTGCATTCATAGGCCATTTCTTCTTTGTGGTTCCCATTTGGGATGGGCTATATTAGGATTTGGTAGCACCTGGCTGACCCTGGCTAGCTCAGTCACATCTTATATTGGAAGCTAAACAGGGTTCACCCTAGTTGATACTTCTTGGCCTAGTTAATACCTCTTGGCGTCAAACGCAGCGATACGCCAGGGTCATCTATTGGCATTGGGTTATGGCTTCCCATCATGACTTCCCCTACTGGATTTTATTATGGGGGGTTGGATAGTTGATTTATACCACCATGCTGATAGGTTTTAATGTTTTATGTCATGTCTTGATTTTAATGGGGTTTTTATTATGGACTGCTGTAACCCGCCACGAGCCGATCTTGGGAGTGGCGGGGAATAAAAATCTATGATGATGATGATGATGATGATAAATAGAAGACTATCAAGGAAGTTGCCCGGAACCTTTTCCTCCTCATGCCAGAAATCTATTTTTCTATGCTACAATGGCGGCAAGATTAGTATTCGCCAAGAATTGGAAATCTCAAGATATACCAACGGTTGACTCTTGGTTAGACAGATTTGCTGATCTGACAAAAATGGCAAAACTTAGATCTATGATAAATAGAAAGTCAGATGAAGAATTTCAGGAGCAGTGTCGCTTCTGTTTGGATTATCTCACTAAATGAGGCTTGAAACCAGAAAGAAAAGATTGGGGGGCAAGGGGAGGCAAAGGGAAAGGGAATATTGTGTTTGAAACTTTTTCTTAACTTTCTTTCTGCATATTCCTATAAAATAAAAAGTTTAATACATTTTTAAGAAGGAAGTTGCTACACAGAGGCAGACCATTGGCAACCATCTCTGAAAGTCTCTCGCCTGGCTGCCCAGGGCAGCCCGATCTCATCAGATCTAAACAGGGTCAGCCCTAGTTAGTATCTGGATGGAGACCAGCAACGTAGTTGTGGACCAGTATGCACAGGTGGGCAATGCAAGCCACCATTGAACATCTCTTCCCTTGAAAGCCCCATGACAGGGGTAGTCAAACTGTGGCCCACCAGATGTCCATGGACTACAATTCCCATAACCCCCTGCCAGCATTTGCTGGCAGGGGCTCATGGGAATTGGAGTCCATGGACATCTGGAGGGCCGCAGTTTGACTACCCCTGCCCCATGAGGTCACCATAAGTCCGCTGTGATGTTAATGTCCCTTCCACCAATGCTAACCTCTTGGAAACCAATGAGATGTTTAGGACATGAGCTTTGAGCATCAAAGCTCCCTTCCTCAGTGTTTTGACTCTTGAAAGCTCATCCCCCCAAACCTTGTTGCACTCTAAAGTGCTACGGGATTTGAATCTATTGCAACTCAACCCGATGTCTTCTGAAATTAATTTGGACGTCAAACCTTTCCTACCGCCCTAAATTACCGGACCTCATTTCCTACCAACTGAAATTCAGTGGCAAGTCTCTCCCACTTGCTCTGGTTATGGACTGCATTATTGCTCAGGTCACACAACACCCTTGAAGCAAAATTAAATGCCTTTATGTTTCAACGGAACCGGTCTTCTGCTTGCAGCCCTTTGAATGACACTCAGATCGCATTCTTTCTAAAGATGTTCCATCTCCACGCTCATTTCCTCTAGGTTGGTTTGTTCTCTCGACAAGCGTCCCTGCTCTGACACAGTACGGCTACGCCATGTGTGCTTTCCAAGGTCGACATCCATTGGACTGGCTTGACAATGTAGTAATAGCTCTATTGGAGAAGACGAGATCACGGCCGGCATTATACTTCACGGGCTCAAGGTCTAGGAATGCTCTGCATAAAAACAAGTCTTGAAACTGTTTGGAGAGGCCATTTGCGAACATCCATGGGGGGGAAATGAACACTCCAATAACTGGAACTGAGGAACAAGGCATGAGAAAGGAGAAGAAGGCCACTGTGTGCATTTCAAGATGTGGACATCAATGCACCGTTCAGATCTGAGAATCACAGGTGGATCCAACCTTTCTCCAAGGAGTCTTCCTCCAGCCTATGGAAATTTCCTCCAACTCTAGTTTCTCTTTTCCCAGTGGAAGACCCACTTACATGGAAGGAAGTCTCCTGTGGCCAAAGGAAGACTTCATAGTTTGCTTAAATTAGCATCTGTACAGAGGTGGTTCATCCCATCCTTTTAGGGTGGAATTGGCATTACCCTCCTTTAATGTTAAAATTGCGCTTCTCAGTTTTCTCCATCATTGATTCGTTCATTGGGTGCCATTTTTTTTAAAGACACAGCATTTACTTATGATAGATAGATGTGATTTGTGACTCTTTTGTATCTGTGATAGGGCTATGCACCCTGATGGAAGAATTTTAGTGGGAGGACCATTTGGTGTCACACCCATGCACGACATCACTTCCGGCATGAACCTGGAAATGACATCATCACTCCTGGGCAACCTTCTGGAGTCACCCAAAGCTACAGAATTTGGGGTGACAGTACTGAACGGGGGTCCAAGCTGGGAAGTCTCGTGCTATAAGCTACAGCGGCAGACGTGGCCTTTCCAATCTGAGATTGCATAAATAATTTCCAAGTGGTTTTACTTTGAAGAGACTCATTCCCTGCAGTGCACACCAACAAAGCATCAAATCCTAGGATTAACCGTTCTGGTTAATATTTCCTGCACACTTGATAGCTGCCTTCGTTTTTGTTTCCTCCGCCACATTTCCTTTAGGCGAGGGTAAATATTGGTGTTTTGAAATCCAACATGACGATATTAAATTCCTTTGTTTTGCTGCGCCGTGCTCCCCCCTCCCTCCCCATTTGCTTAGCCGCCAAATCTCGACGGTTTCAATATGTTGATGCCCCGAAGGCTGGGAACAACGGCACAGCTGCGATTCACAGAGGACTCACCAGCACGGGGCAGAAGTGTTCCGGCTTGCTGGAATCCTTCCAGTCTCTGTTTCTTTACGGGGCCCAGTGAAATCCCACCAAGCATTATTTAGCCAATTAGTTAGGAAAATGTGGAGGGTTTTTTTCCCCCGGAGCTTGATGAGATGGTGTTGTTAATTTTTATTTATCCCCATCAAACTTTCTCCATGCTGAACATAATGCCGGCGCGTGGGCTCTCTTCTCCGCCATTAATATGGATATGTGTCAATTATGGGGACGTCGAGAATAAATGCAGCGTTTGTAAAAGGGGGTTGTTCGAATCCTCGGAGGATTGTTGGAATGAAGGCAAAATTCACTGTGCTGGGGAGGGGAGGGGATGGCGTGGATTATTTCGGTGCAGCAGAGAAGCTTTATATCAGACAAAACTGGACCCTTTTGATGCCGGAGAATGCAGAGGCACAAATCAGTTATTAAAAATGGAAAAGAATGATGGAACGGGTCAGTTGGACAGAGAATCGCAGTCTTAAAAGTTGTCAAAGGGATACCCTGTTGCTGAAGATGCTGGATTGGAATTCCTGTGCAGATTTGACAAAAACTTGGGGTTTTGAATAGAAGTTATTTGACATAAACTTGGGGTTTGTTATTTCTTTATCTCCTGCCTTTCTCCCCCAACGGGGGACTCTTACATTGCTGTCCTCACCCTCATTTTATCCTTACAACCCCCCTGTGAGGTAGGTTAGCCAGAGAATATGTGACTAGCCCAAGGTCACCCAGCAAGCAAGCTTCCGTGGCAGAGAGAAAATTTGAACGTGGGTGTAGCTATTACCTCACCCCCTTCTCCTTCTGTTTGTACCAGTGTGGCTAAGTGCGAGATGCAGAAGCCATAACTGCGCTAGGGGAACTATCACAGATGCTGAATAAAGCACTTTGGATCCCCTTTTAATGCACTTTGCAGCTGGATTTTGCTCTATGGAAGGGCAAAAGCCGCTGGCCAATGATCACTAAAGGCATTGGAAGTGGACCCAAAGTGCATTATTTGGCCTGCGTGAAATTTAAACCTCACTAGAGAAAATAATGTAATCCTGCAATGTTGGGCTGTGTCAAGAGATCCAAACTGTCATTGCTGTCTATGTGAATTAAGCTCCTCTACCCCATCTCCCCAAACAGATATAGCTGCCTCTTAGCACTGGAGTCTTCCCCATGATTCTTCGTCCCCAACCACAGGGAGCCTTTGCTGGATCCAAGCCTCTTTCTCCCTTGCTCCTGCTCCGTCAACTCAACAATCCTTGAAGGTGGAACCATTTGCAAACCAGAAGAAGAAAGTCGGGCTTTTCAATGGGGGGGGAGCCTTCCATCTCTTCCGCTCGATAATGAAATATGATACAAAGCACTAGACTGTCAATATAAGTACAGGATAAAGGTCAGGTTTGCATCGATGGACGGGGCTGGCAAATACATTTGTTTCTGCCATGTCTCTGTGTTTTAAATGCCACCTTCTGATGAACCTGCGGCAGCAACACACTTTGGGGTCTGATGAGATGTCACGTCGGCTCAGGGCTGATCAAATAAGATGGATGAAAGTGAAACAAGAAGCAAAAAAAAAAAATGTGACTTCTGTCATTTATTCTTTTGTGCATTTCAGGAACTGGGCCGGTCAGAGGGACTTCTGTTAAACAAATAGCAATTGCGGGACACAATGTCACCCCTTGATCCATTTCCCACTGGGTAAGGGGCTTCTTGTCGGGAAGGAGACCCTATTCAAAGGCCATGTGAGTCGTATAAAAAGCCCGTGAAGGTTTAAAGGAAATTAAAACAAAATCTGGATTGTTCCCCCCCTATCAACTTGGTTGACAGCATCCAAGCTGTTGTTCCATTCTTCTCGGTCTGGCGTACCCTCAATAACCATTCTTGTCCTCCTTCCTGGTTTTTAGTGTTCATTCTGTTAGAATGGTTCTTATTGTATCATTGTATCTATGGTTCATTTTAAATGTTGAAATGTTTTAATATTCGGTGCTCAATGCCTCAGGGGACTCTCTTAGGGCGGGAAGGTAGAGATATTTTAAATCAAAATTAAGTCCAAGGAAGTTCAGCAAATAGGTTTTCTCCATCTGTTCCCAAAATACAGAGTGGAGAACTGTTTATAGTGAAATATACTTTGAGTTTAAAGGAGCTTCTTCTTTGGATCGCTTCAGCTCTATAGTCAAAGATGCACAGAATGGCTATAAACAAGGACAGTCAGCAAAAAACCCCAAAATACAGTGACAAGGACCAGCCAGCTAATAATAGAAAGCCGATAAGGCAAGAGTGACAATTCAGGACCTGGGATAGCTCCCAGAAGCAGTGAGAGGGTGGACTGGCTAAATCTCTGCTCTGCTCTGTTCTGAAATCCCAAATGAGAACCACAGACTGGGCTCTCCAAGCGAGGCTGTGAAGGATTTAAAGGGGCAGCTCTCTAGTTTGGGACATGCTTGGTGCCTTTTAGTGACCAAGAATGCCCCCCCCCAAAAAAAAATTGGGATTATTATTCATTTCTCATTTCTGCTGTTTTAGACCCCAGCAGCATTTTTCTATGGAGCTTCTCCCTTGTACAAAGAGAGCCCATGATGTTATTTTATTTATTTCGTACAGTTTTTAGAATGTTGTGATCCACCCCAAACTAACAGGATAGGACGGTGTGCAAATCAAATAATGCATTTATTCTTTATTTCTGTGCCGTTTTCTGTTTCCTCTTGCCAAATTTCCCCACCTGATCGGTGCCAAAGTAAATCGGCTTTATGCCTCACATTGGAAAGCAGAGCTGTGGACACGCCCACCCAGGCCCCCTCCCCCCTCCCCTCCAGACCCACCACTGGCCGTTTTTGGGGGGGTTAACATGAGCATATATGGTCATTCATTTCATCGTATAAATGTTTAACAATTAAAAATATATATATTTAAAATGAATTAACTCCCACCCATTCGAGAAACCCGTCCAGGGTCGTCATGAAACCCCAGGGTTTCATGAAACCCCGGTCAAGAAAGCCTGCTCCAGACCAGCTCCCCACCTGAATCTAAATTAGCTCTGCCTTCCATGGTGAATTGCCTCTGCTTATGCAATTTATGGAGCTCATCTCTCAGGTGGATGGTAAGTAATCAACCCACCCATGTTCTGGCACAATGGGCCCTCCCGTGTTACCAGCCTGCCCGTAAGCAAGGCCACTAAGCGTTAGTTTAGTTTCCAAAGATTTCTGCCCACTCACCTTGGACTTCATTTCTGAAGGTCTAGCGGCAGAAAACTGCAAGGGGGCAGCGGTGTGTGGGAGGACCCCCGTGTGCAATTTGATTCATCTCGTCAGGAACATGGCATCCCTCTAGCTATTTGCCCCCTATTCTCTCCGGGATGCCTCCCAACTGCTGAGCAATTCCTAAGAAAGCAATATATCTTGCTGGGAGTTTGCAGAGTTCAAAAGAATGAGGCATCGCTGAGCCTTGCATGTGTCAGGAGATCCCTGGCTGAAACCTGGAAGAAAATTCCAGCTCCCCCGTCTGGGACATAGCTAGGAAGCCATTTGGTACTTCATGCGTAGAAAAGAATAAGGATGGGCCCCAGTGACTGGCAGACAGTATGAGGCCTCTGGATTGGCTGGGCCAGGTCTGTTAATAACAGTCTGTTTTCTTTGCCATGTACGTTCTGGTTCATAGCTCCTGACCTGAAGAAAACTGACTGCTTCAGTGACTCCATCCAGCCACCTCATTCTCTGTCGTCCCCTTCTTCTTTTGCCCTTGATCGCTCCCAGCATTAGGCTCTTCTCCAGGGAGTCCTTCCTTCTCATGAGGTGGCCAAAGTATTTGAGTTTCATCTTCAGGATCTGGCCTTCTAAGGAGCAGTCAAGGCTGATCTCCTTTAGGACTGACCGGTTTGTTCGCCTTGCATTGCAGTCCAAGGGACTCGCATGAGTCTTCCCCAGCACCAGAGTTCCTTACCTGTGAGTAAGGGAGATACTTGAACTTTTTTAGTGCTGTGGTTCACTGGGGCATGGGTTTTCCAAGGCCTGTGATTTAGGACTGACCTTTAGTAATCTATAGTTGTTGCTTTTTAAAGAAACCCTCTAAACGATCCTGCTGAAAGATTAACCAGCACCTCCCATGCTAACTAAGAGAATTATTCTAGTAACGACAACTGGCTGGATTAGCCTTTGCTGACTAAGCTTCCCTCCTTTATATCTGGGGGTCGGTGGTGCTTTATAAATGGCTTTAATTTACAGTATGCTACGTGACTACGTATTCTTTGTCTCCAAATCCCCGTGCAATAATTTGTGTCCTTTCCCTGGATAATTTCCCTGTCTTTAACCTCCTTTTTTTTTTTAATGGCTCTCTGGAAAGGCCATCTGGCCACGGCACTCGCTCCCTTCTAAATAAATCTCTCAGCCCCCCTCCCTCGGTTTAGAAATCATTTGTAGAATTTAATTCAAACTTTTTTCCCTTTTTTGCATCCCTTCTGAAAATCATATTCAGTCCAATTCCTCTTAGGGGGAAGAGGGCAGATATTTACACCTACATTTATTTCACTGTGAAAATGCATTGCTAAAATTTCCATTCGGGGTGGCGATTGGCAGTGAAATATTAGACCTTTTGTGCCTCATTTCTTTTGTAGCCATCGAGTCACAGATTACTTATGGCAAGTCCCACAGGATTTTCAA
This sequence comes from Paroedura picta, assembly GCF_049243985.1. Lineage (NCBI taxonomy): Eukaryota > Metazoa > Chordata > Lepidosauria > Squamata > Gekkonidae > Paroedura > Paroedura picta. The sequence continues at coordinate 34,434,291 of NC_135382.1, forward strand.
AGCAGGAGACTCACATGGGTGGGTTTGCCATTGCTTGTCTCTGTGTAATGATCCTGGAATGCCTTAGTGCAGGGGTAGTCAACCTGTGGTCCTCCAGATGTCCATGGACTACAATTCCCACGAGTCCCTGCCAGCAAATGCTGGCAGGGGCTCGTGGGAAATTGTAGTCCATGGACATCTGGAGGACCACAAGTTGACTAAACCTGCCTTAGTGGTCTCCCAACCAAATACTAAACAGAGACAGCCCTGCTGAGCTTCTGAGATGCTTTTTTGCAGTGTTTCATTGAGAGACATTTGTACACAATGGAAACACACAAACACACACAAGCCAATGAACAGAAATTGAAAACAAGCAGTGCTTATAAGCACAATCCTGGAAGTAATTTTGGAGTTTTTGTAGTCCAACTGGGATGAAGAAGGAATGAACGGAAGGTAGAATGAAATCCCGGACCAGGATTCTCCAACAAGATGCCCTGGGGCACCACGGCCCCCACTGACCCCTATAAAGAAACAATATGGGAAATCTGCTCTTCCTCAAAGCACCTTTAATCCATTGCAGTAGCCAATAAAAGATGCAGTGACACCTGGGAGGGGAAAAAACCACACCTGAAAGAGCTATGTGATTGCTGGCTAGGCAAGAATCTCTGCTTTGAGAAAGCCTGATAGAGAATTCTGAAGGTAAGAAAAGCCATTTGCTTGACATTTAACGCTCTTTTAAGGCAGCATACACAGCCACTGTGTGTGTTACTTTGTTCAATAAATGTGGCATCTTGCCTTGTGTGCTGGCATAAATCATGGCTGCGTGGAGGGAACATCCCCCCCCCTGAACTGTTTATTTGTCAAAATAAAATACATCCTCTGTACAGAGACAATGCTTGATCACATTTCAAAATAAGATATTTTGACTCTGTAGAACAGGGAGGCCAGAGGACTCTTACAGCAATACCATGCAGGGTTGGATGTTTGGGGGATTGCAACGCTTGTATCCTTCAGAGACTTCCCAGAGCAGGGATGATTTGGGATTTCTCACTCTCCTAGTGAATTAGAAAATCCCCAGTTCAATTGTGTTTTTTGCCCAAGATTCTTTATTTTCATGCCAGGTTTTTTGTTGTTGTTCTTGTTTCTGCACACCAAAAATTGCCCAACAAATGGATGCCCTCTTCAGCATTATTTGGGTGTCAATAAATCCGTATGGTATTTACATCTATGATATGTATTTATATCTATGACATATGTAAATCAGTATGATCTTTATATGTAACGGTGAGATATTATTCCCCCTCCTTATGCTGTAGAAATGCCCACACTAGGTGGGGAGTTTCCTGGAGATTTGGGGAGGGGAGGGGGTAAAGCCTGAGAAGGTTGAGGTTAGGGGAGAGGAGGGATTTCAGTGGGATATGTCATAGAATCCACCCTTCAAAACAGCTATTTGCTTCATTGTCTGAAGATGTGAATCCTGGAGAATTCCAGGCCCCACCTGGAGATGGTACTCTTCCCTATGAAGATAGGTTGAGGGACTTGGGAATGTTCAGCCTGGAGAAAAGGAGGTTGAGAGGGGACATGATAGCCCTCTTTAAGTATTTGAAAGGTTGTCAATTGGAGGAGGGCAGGATGCTGTTTCTGTTGGCTGCAGAGGAGAGGACACGCAGTAATGGGTTTAAACTACAAGTACAACGATATAGTCTAGACATCAGGAAAAAGGGAATTGTAGTCCATGGACATCTGGAGGGCCGCAGTTTGACTACCCCTGATCTAAACACACATGTAAATACATCTGTTGGTATGAAAGAGACAATGCAAATAACACCAGGGACCCGCGCAGGGATAAATATAGTCTTTAAATACACATCTAACTGTTGACTGTAGTGTAAGAATTATTCCATGTGGACAGAAAGAAAAATATGTATCCAGTTTACAGAGATTATAGAGATTGGAGGTAACCAGCCCTTTTGAGCTGGCAGGCGATTTTGGAATCCTAAAACAGGGCGGTGGGCCCGATCATAAGATGGCTGCCACAGGAGGTGGAGCCAACCCCTAAGTGCCATGGAGTTCTATACAATGTTCATAGCAACTCTTTGGCATTCCAACAAGATGCCTGTTCATTTGCACAGCCAATCAGAAGCCCTGCAGGACAAATGCCCCACCTAGTTCCGCCCACTTTGTAAAAGGGCGCCATGGTGACCAATATAGATGTACTCATCTAGGCTTTGTCCGCCGATCTCCTCCTCCTCTTTCTCATGGCGAAAGACTAATGAAGAGCAAGTGGGCAGAAGTAGTTTAATTTGCTACGGCCTTCTCATTCAGTTTGGGCGGAAGATGGACGCCTTGGAGGGAGGCCAACCGAATCTGCGAGGCAGGCCCAGAGGATTCGGCGAAGGTTGACTTCCTTCTCGCCATCCTTCCTTTTTTCATTACATTTGACACTTCTGAAGGCGAGAGCTTTGTTACCGACGATTAGCCTATGGCAGCAAGCTGCAAAGATGAGAGTTTGCGAAGGCACGGGGCACGCCAAAAAAGACGGAACAATTGAAATTACAGGCTTATTGGTATCTTGTTGTCGAAGTAGCTCGGGGTTGCTCAGGCAGAAGGGAAGAAAGAGCGTGGAATGATTTTGCGATGCTGTGAAATGAACTCTCAGCCCAATGTGGCCAGCTTTTCAATTGCAAAACTTTTTCCTATCCTGTGGCCTAATCATAAAACTCCCCCCCCCACCAACAACAAATAAAAGTAAAAAAAGAGAACTCCTGCTGAGTGAAAACAGAAACGTCCGTTTCCTCTTGCCTCGACTAATTATTTTACTTCCTTGAGATAACCATTACAACAAACTCTCTTTGTACATGCACGGGAATTTGTAAGCTCCATTTTCCATGAATAATAGATAATTCTCTGAATGCCGTAATAAATTCTGCATACGAAGGCTGTACATTCGTCAGACAAGTTAAAAATTATAATAGTTGTATCCTTCTACAGGGTTGTAAATAATGGGAGCTCTAGGAAAAGGACAGAAAAATAAAAGCAATTTTTTTTAACACAATGGTGTGGGAATCCCTCCCCCTCCCCTTTGTGCAGTAATAAAAATGCTTATTCTCTCATGAGAAAACCTCTTAGGAATATACGGTGAATTGCCTCCCTATGAAGATTTCTGACCTACTTATTACTTAGTTAGGTAAGTCATGGAAGGCCAAATTTAACACTTGAGCTTGGCCGCCATATGGTTCTGAGTTTATAGGGCTGGCAGAGGATACAGTTGCCAGATCTGGTCAGGAAATTCCTGGAGATCTGGGGGTAGACCCTGAATAGTAAGATATATATTGTGCATGATTCAAAGGCATATGAAGAATACCCTGGAGGGGGCAGCAGAGCAGATGTATATTTAGCATAGTTAGAACAGCAACTTCCTGGTGATTTTTACAAACAATCTCCTCCAATGCCCTGATTGGCTCAATACGAGACCTTCTTGCTCTTTTGAGCGCACTTCCTCTCTGCTTGCCTCCAGAACAGATTAAATCAGGGGTAGTCAAACTGCGGCCCTCGTCCATGGACTATAATTCCCAGGAGCCCCCTGCCAGCATTTGCTGGCAGGGGGCTCCTGGGAATTGTAGTCCATGGACATCTGGAGGGCCGCAGTTTGACTACCCCTGGATTAAATGAATGAAACCAACAGAACAGTTTGACAGGTAGTTAGGACTCTCTCCTCTCTATACAAAGTTTGTGTCATAATAAAATTATTTTATTGTTTTAAGCAACTTGGTGCTCGACTCTCTTCGCACATTTAGACTCCACCTACAGGGAGGACAGGGACCTTGGTGGGGTGGAATGCAGTCTACCCTCTGAAGCATCCATTCCCTCCAGGTGAATAGGCTGTATAGTCCAGAGACCAGCTGTAATTCCCCCTTCACCTTCACATCCAATTTTCCTCATGGACTAAAACTGGTTTAAGAAGAAGAGTTAGTACTTATATGCCGCTTTTCTCTACCCAAAGGAGTCTCAAAGCGGCCTACAGTCGCCTTCTCTTTCCTCTCCCCACAACAGACGCCCTGTGGGGTGGGTGAGGCTGAGAGAGCCCTGATATTACTGAAGAAGAAGTGTTGGTTCTTATATGCCGCTTTTCCCTACCCGAAGGAGGCTCAAAGCGGCTTACAGTCGCCTTCCTTTTCCTCTCCCCACAACAGACACCCTGTGAGGGAGGGGAGGCTGAGAGAGCCCTGATATTCCTGCTCAGTTGGAACAGCTTTATCAGCGCCCTGGCAAGCCCAAGGTCACCCAGCTGGCTGCACATGGGGGAGCAGGGAATCAAACCCGGCTCACCAGATTAGAAGTCTGCGCTCCTAACCACTACACCAAGATGGCTGTCCTTCCTTGACTGTGGGGGGGGGGAAGCTAGTTCTGTGGGTTTGGGAACAGAATTCATGGTTCTCCCATTCCCAGGATTCTTTGGGGAACCTGTGATTGTTGAACTGGGCTCAGCTCTCAAAATGGGCGCAGAACTGACTGATTGTCTGATCAACCCTACACAACCTCAGCCCAGGTGTCGAACTTCACAGTCACGCAATAGAACCCCCAAATTGTCTCAGTCTTCTGGAGAGAATCGGTCTTAAATTACCCCACACATTAGTCCACTGGAATTAGGGCACAACAGATGCGCTTAAGTAAGCCTCCCTCCATCAGGTATAATGATCCACCTGCAGCACATTAGGAGAAATAACATGGCTTCATCACCTGTCTTGCTACAGCTCTTCCTTTGCTCTGAATCCTCAAGTTTTCAATTAAACGCAGTCTTCATTTCCGTATGAAACTCTTTGCAATCTTATCATATGCGCAAAATAAATGAGAAATCTATGCCTGGCCACCCTGGGGAGAAGGACAGCAAATGCTTCCTCGACAGCTCCGTTGCTGTTTGTTTATTTTGTCGGAGAGAGGCAAGAAATCACAACCAGCAGGATAAATATTTTTGGGTTCGGCTTGGTAGCAGGGAACAAGAATAAAAACCAAGCCACCGCTCTGAATCTTATGTGACTCTTTGCGTTACCAGGAACAAGAATGCTCCTTCTTTTGTTTATCTTCAGCCCCATCTTTGTCTCAGCATGCTTCATGCAGGCAGGGCCGTAGCTTGGAAGCAGAGACTCTGCTCGGCAAACAGAAAGTCCCAGGTTCTATCCCAGGTCACTCCCGTTAAAACAGTCAGGACTCAAAGAGGCAAATCCAAAGAGGCCATGGGGAGTAGCTGTCAGCCTGAGTGGACAATGCTGACCCAGAAGAACCAGTGGTCTGATTCCGCAGAAGGCAGTTTCGGGTGTGCATATGACTTCCAGCTGCAACAAACCTCACAGAATCCTGTGGTTTTGTGTAAATGGACAGGAGATTGTATTTAAAAGTTTTTTTTTCCTCCCAGGAATTTGGAGTTGAAATTTAGCTGGGGTGCTTAAAAAAAAGAAAAAGAAAACCCAACCAAACAAAAATAACCAGTTCTTATCTCCCTTATTTACATATGAAATAGAGTTGTCAAAGTATTTAACTCCGGGAATAATTTAATAAGCCAAAGCAAACACAATTATCTCCGGCTGAATTAAAGAGCATTAAAACTATCAAAACAGATTAATCTACTGGATCCAGGAAAGACTTCATAGATTCGCTTCATTGAAACGGGTGGCATGATTGAATTTCAATTGCCTTTGCTTTCAAACAAGTTGAACTCAGAAGTCAAATTAAGCCTGTCAAGGAACAGGAACGGGGGTGGGGATGCTTATTTGGGGGTCGCCCGAATTTTTCGCCCAAACAACAAAGAGTAGGACATGCTCTTTTCCCCATTGCAAAATGTCTTTTCTCAGCACTCGCCTCATTTTATCTCAACACAGAAATAGCAAGAGATAAATCGGCCCTAGATCTACAAAGGCAAAACAATAAAACAAACTTTACGGCATCTAACACTTTCTTTAAAGAGAAAAAAACACAACAATGATGGTCTGATTAATTTTTTTTTTCAAAGGCTTGTATAATTGCGGGGGAATATTTAATGGACAATTCATTTATCGGGTGTACTATTGTCAGCAAATTAGGTAAATGCATATTGCTCAATTTAAGGGCCCCCTCCTCTGAGAAAGCATCCTTGAATGCATGAAGCAGTTGAACCAGGGACTTTGACACGTGCTGCCTCTGGTGACTTTCCTCAATGACACTTCTAGGCACCGGAAAGGTAACAGAGATGCTCCAGCAGCCTGTAAAATCAAACTTTGGAGCCTTGGTGGAGAGATGGCATTGAGGCGGGGCATTGATCAATGACACCGGGGGCATAACGCAAGGATTAAAATGCAAGGCAATATTTTGTTGTCAAGGTTTTGCCCTATTCTCCCCCCACCCCTCTACAAATAAAGTCTTTTTTCAGTGCTGGCATAATACCAGCAGGAAATACCAGGGAGGAAATGTGTCCTAGTGTCTTAGTGCTTTCTTTGTTTTTGATTTAAAAAAAAAAACACTTGTCTTATGAGATGTGCTCCTTGTAACAGTTTCCTTTCCTACCTCGCCACTCTCCTGCTTTCTGCAACCCCACGTGTAAATCTTGCTGCCGATGGAATGCAGCGCTTCACGGATCTTACAAAGGGGGCTGTGACACATGGAAGCACGTGCTGGGATAGATTTTTAAGACTTTAGGATTCCGCCAGACTCTCGATGCTTTCAGTTTCTCTGGTCGAGCTCTTCCAAATAGGGAAATACCCGCTGGTGGACCAGCCTGGACGCCAGCAGACAATTTGGCAGTTGCCTGGAAACAGTGACTTGCTGGCTGGAGACTGGAGCATCAAGTGGACCAGGGAAATCGGGAAGGAGGAAGAGCCTGGATCAGGGCTGGCTTATCCATGTAGAACATGGATAGGTGCTACAGGCCTCATACTTCCAGGGGCCCCACACAGTGCCTTCATCCCCATGGATCAGGGCCACAGCCTCGCTCCTTTCCCCTTTTCTCTCTTTAAGAACATTCAGAGCAGCACAACTTCCCACTGTGAGGGTCCGTCTGCCCCCCAGTCTAGCTGCTCCCACCAAAATTGTACTCTACTAGGGCTCCATAAATCCTTAAACCACGCTGCCGGTATCTGCAGTTGTGGATGTACCACGGCACCACTGGTTCGCCCATGGGCTTGAGCCAAGAAATCGGAAATGGCATTCCTTCACACGCACAGAAAACCTTGACATCTTCTTATTTACGGGTCTGCTCAGAATGCAGGGATGTTGACTTCTTGCCCTGTTAATCACTGGCTATTGTCTTCTGCCTGACAGGCCAGGAATTAATGACATGGGGAGTGTAATTACTGTACACTTAAAAGGTTATGCTCATATCCGATTGAGAGCAGAGAAGCATGTTGCAAGCCAGAAGACAACAAAGAATGTCAGATAAATAGCCACGTTCTCTGCTTGTGCCCCTGGACAAATAATGGGAGAAGGGGGGGAAAAATCATCTCTAAATATATCCGCCAGCCAAAGTGTGCACACCAACAAATGAAACCATGGTGACACCAAAGACGTACATCGCATTACCTTGAATTCTGGAAGGGGGGAAAATGTGTTTATTGAAACAAATGACATTGATACATAATAGAGAAAGATGCCACATGTATATTCTCGCACGGTTGAAGGCTGCGAGTCCTGTGAGAGCTTCTTGGAGAGCAATCCCCTAGAAATTAATGGGGTTTTTCTGCTAGAGGGACGTGCATCTGATTGAATCACGAGGCACCAGGTTAGTTCTTGTCTTATCATTCTCCGAAAGATCCCCAGTCTCCTCCCAAAATCTCGCTCTTGGACACACACCTTAATGAGGTAAGTATGTCCATGGAGCAGAGCACCATACCAGAAGAAGAGGGAGGAACTGGTGTTTTATACCCTGCTTTTCACTGCCCAAAGAAGTCTCAGCGTGCTTTAAAATCGCCTTCCCTTCCTCTCCCCACAACAGACACACTGTGAAGTAGGTGGGGCTGAGAGAGTTTGGACAGAACTGCTCTGTGAATACAGCTCTCACAGAACTGTGGCTGGTCCAAGGTCACCCGTCTGGCTCCGTGTGGAGGAGAAGTGGGGAATCATTAGAGACCACCGCTCTTAACTCTACACCACGCTGGCTCTCGGTGACTGTGCTACTTCAGTTAACTATGGTCAGGGCTGGGCAGAAGGCGGCAATGGTCAACCACTTCTGATCATGTCTTCCCTTGAAAACCCTCTGTTGAGACAATCCAAAGCAACCATAAAAAGGTACAGTGCTGGAAGATGGAACTGCCTGGTCAGCTGGCCTTCAACCAGCTGCCGGGGAAGGGCAGAAGACAACTGCGAATAGCACTATTCTTAATGGCTCAACTGGACCAAACCTACTGAAAGGACATTCAGTCCTTGGTGAGAACGGATACGAAAGGGAAATCCAAACTGGAAACAGGTGCAAATCCAAAGGTTTGGCAGAGGAAAAAAAACATTTAGATACCAGTGCAAGCTTCTTATTTCACACAGCAAAGGTGTCCGGTTCGCTCAGGGTCCTTGTGTTTGAGGCTGAAATGCCATCCCATCTGCAGAAAAAGATTGGACGCTCCTCTGGGGTTTCTCCGTTCCCTTTGAACTGAGGATTTGTGCAAACTCTTCAAAGCGCATGTGGATATTTATATTTCCCCCCTAGTGTGGCTGTTGCCATTTGCTAGCTGCACAAAAGGATTTAAAAAAAAGACACCAAACCCATAAACCTGGATGCTCCAGTCTGGCACGCATGAGTGAAGAAGAGCTGGGTTTTTTTTGTACCCTGATTTTTACTGGCAAACCTACTTATAGTCCAGGGGTCCCCCTAACCTTTATGGATTTCTGACACTGTGAGATGGACACAACTCCAAAATGGCTGCCACAGGAGACAGAGCCAGCCGCAAAACGGCTGCCACAGGAGACAGAGCCAGCCACAAGATACAAAGCCAGCCACAAAATGGCTGCCACAGGAGACAGAGCCAGCCACAAAATGGCTGCCACAAGATACAAAGCCAGCCACAAAATGGCTGCCACAGGAGACAGACAGCTCCAAAATGGCTGGTGCAGTTCCCCTTCAGTCACACAGTGAATTGCCTTGTGCTATGATGCCAGCTGTTGCCAAAGCAACGTTTAAAAATCTGTGCAGCCAATCAAATCTTCAATGGTCAATCTGAATCTTCATTGGGCAGAAGTCCCACCTAGCCTCATCTACTTTCTAAAAACACTTGGCGGGCATCAAGAAAGGTTCTGTTGGTGATGGGCACCACATTGTGGACCCCTGTTATGGCCTCTCTGGAGCATGGCCTGGCGAGCCACCTGCAAGGGAAAGCCTCCATTCCTAAGGCAACCATGCCCCTCCACTCCCCTGAATTTTCTATATTGCTTCAGGGCTGAGAACTTGCAGATTTTCCTGAATAAAAAATCTCCCAAGATGTCTGCCGCTCGTGCTGTACGGGGTTGCTCCCCGCTGTGGCCACCATTCGTTTGAGGAAGTGCAGCCAAGAAGCCACGATCATCTCCTTTGTCTTCATTATCCGAAACTCTGTTCCGCCCCCCGTTCCGATGTAAGGCCATTTACCTTGGCTCCCGACTACATTTAATCTCATTACGTAGACTGTCATTACTGTAACATCTTTATTCCACTTGAAAGACTTTAAAGCTCTAGAGGATTGTATTACAGGGAGGGCAGAATATGCTTTATTGAAAAGGGCCTTGTGTAAATTCCAGATATGATCATGCCATCCATTTTGATGAGCCCACCGCTACCAGCCTTCCGCTAATGCATAAACTGCGGCCCACGGATTGAAAACGAGAGGGAGGGTTGTGTTGTACCAAGGGGAGGGGTGGGAGGAAAATATCTTTTAACGACGTGGGTTTCAGGAAGAAAAGAAGACGAAAGAGCTTCAAAACCCGCATTTTCTAACCTGGCAAGGGGTGGGGTGGGAATTAATTGAAAAGCATATATTTCGAGAGGAATTAGGACTTAAGAGGAAATGCTTGGAGGTTGGGATGAAAGACAGGGCCGATCCTGAAACTGCTTTCCTGGTAGTAAGCCCCACCGAGTAGACCTGAGCAAGATTTTGAGGAGACCTGCTTAGGTTTGCTCCTAGGTTTACTCTTCAGAGCCCGTTTCGTGCAGTGGTTAAGAGTGGCAGCCTCTAATCTAAAGAAGCATGTTTGATGCCCTGCTCCTCTGCATGCAGCCAGCTGGGTGACCTTGGGCCAGTCACAATTCTCTCAGAACTCTCTCAGGCCCATCTACCTCGAAGGATGTCTGTTGTGGGGAGAGGAAGGGAAGGTATCAGCTGATGGAACCGGGTATGTTTATTAGGGAGTAGAGAAGCCCAAGGGGAGATAGGATCATGCTTTTCAAATAGCTGAAGGGCTGTCCCATGGGAAAAGGGAAAGACATAAACACAGGAAACTGCCTGATACTCAGTCAAACCACCGGTCCATCAAAATCAGAATCGTGGGCCTAGAGTGGCAGCAGATATCTGGGGTCTCAGGCAGAGGGGCTTCCCCATCACTGACTTCCCATTCCTTTTAACTGGAACTGCCAGGAATTGAATTGGGGGCCCTCCTGCATGCCACAGTCCTTCCCCAGGGGCTTCTTTTCTCTTGCTCTGGAGGGCAAAACTTGACCAGATTGTCTTAGGTGGGTGGGTTTTGGGTAAACATCAGGAGAAAATAACATCAGGAGAAAACCAGGAATGAAAAGCTTTAAAAGAGGATTCAGCAGGTTCATGGAGGATAGTTCTATCAATGGCTACTAGGCATGCTGATTGAAGGGAATCTCAACATTCAGAGACAGGAATCCTCTGCATCCCAAGGCCAGGAGGCCACATGCTTTGTTCTGGGCCTTGGTTCTATGCTTTGTTCTTGGCCTTTGAGAGGAACTGATTGGACACCGTGTGAGGCAGGATGCTGGACTAGATGTCCGCTAGTTTGAGCCATCAGGGCTCTTCTGAGGTTCTTATGAAGTCCTTGGTCTCTCTGCCCTATTGTTGGCCCTCCAGAGGAACTGGTTGGCCACTGTGTGAGAGACAATGCTAGACTAGAAGGGCTCTCCTGACATTCTTAGGAAAAGAGTAGTCTGACAAAGGAACCAATTACTTGGAGTGGGGACACTCACTCGCCAAAAGTCTTCAATCACCTATATTTTGGGGATAATCTAGCTCTGAACTTCCTTCTCGAGCAGCAGGGGACTGAACCAGGGGGACTTCCAACTCTATGATTCTATCGTTGTTGCATGAACAAAACAAAGAATAGTTTTCTTGGGACACGTTTAGCTTTCCGTTGTATTTCATGGTGTTTTACTCTGTAATTAATCATAATCAGAGTCTACCGTGTATCTGCTCCTTTTAAATATGGAATTTGTCAGTATTACACTGCAGCCGGTGACTTTCAGTGAGCATTATTGGTTGTTCTAAATTTTGGTTACGCGGCTATTAAAAATGGAACGTAAAAATAATTGCTTCCAAGGACACCTCTGCGCATTGTGATCCGTGGGCTACAACTTCCCAGCACAGAATTGCTCTTTTCACATATACATGAGAAACACAAATAGGAAACCGTGTACCCCGAAGCAATCAATATTGTGTATGGCTTCATAGGATATGGCTCCAATTAAAATCCAATTTAAATTCCATTGACTCGTAACCTGAAATTCATTCTCAAACTTCCTTTCCTCTTGTTTCTAACAACGTGTTTCTTATCATTTCAATGGTGGGTGAATACAGCTCAAACTGCAGCCCTCCAGATGTCCATGGACTACAATTCCCATGAGCCCCTGCCAGCGCTGGCAGGGGCTCATGGGAATTGTAGTCCATGGACATCTGGAGGGCTGCAGTTTGACTACCCCTGACCTAGAACCTTCTGCATGCCAAGCAGAGGCTCTTCCACTGAGCCACGGCCCCTCCCAGATAAGTTCAGTTCAGAAAGCAGACCTTTCCAGATGTTAAGATCACCCACACCAGGAGCCTCCTAGCTCCCTATAATGCAAGTAAATGCTAGCTGCAATCTTCCTGCGATGTGTGATCACACTGTTGTGTGAAAACAAGCAATGCATGTATTTACCACGAGAGATAAAGATATGCGAATGCAAACCCTGAGAAAATCCTGCCTTCTATCGGCATGTACCAAAGCTGTCCTTGTGTGGCCATTGCACGCGCTGTTGTACCTGCCCCTACAATAACCACGCAGATTAAGTTCAATGAGATCGGAACATGCTAGAAAAGTGAGCAAATGAGAACATTTAATTTACGGGGAAGAAGCAGCAGATGTTCAGTGCGTGGTTGGAAAAGTTGCCCTGCATGTTAGGACTTGGGCAAATCCTGGGCTGCTGATAAATTGTCTTTTAAGGCAACCGAAGGGCAACTTATTGGTTCTGTACAATAGTGCAAAACCCGGGTCATTTATTATGCTGGATTTCATTAGATGCGTGCTTATACGCTACCTATAAAAAAAAGATATGTACCGGCAGAAAAATAAAATTATGCTTTATCAGATTATGCTTCTCGGCTGCCGAGTCTCCCACATGGACTGACACAGATTTGCAAGGTGCCGAAAATAATGAGCTGAGAGGGCTGATTATATAATGTTATTACAGATCGTGTGGGCCGGGGTTTCTTCTTGAACGCTGCCATAGCCCTAGGCGAGCTAGAGAGAAGGCCGGGCCTCATCCTCCAAGACTTGGGCAGTGTCCTTTTAGGGATGAACAAGATAAGAACCGGGTTTTTCAAAGTCCTACAACCGGGACCGCCAACCACCAAGTGGGGAAGCCGATAAGACTGGCTATGATGAAGTGCAGGGAGAGACTTTAATTCTAATTAATACATGATGCCAAAATGCAGACAGGTTAAATAACACGTTTTCACAGCCTTCCTCGGTGGCTTCGTGGAGCAATGACAAATTTTTCGCAACTACAATGAGGTTTTGCAAAATAGGTCGAAGGCCGAATCTTTAATCACTGCCATAATGAACCAGATTGACTTTATCACATTATTTTACGGTTGTCCTAATTACGATCAACCTCATCCCCATGTCTGATTCTATCTTTGTTCTATCCTTCTGTTAACATACCAAATGACAAGGCCATCAGTCTTTTGAGGGCTGATAAATCCCCCGAAATTATGAGCAGAATGCAGAGCTTTTATCTACAATTTGGTTGCTTAGACCTAAAAGATAAAGGTTGCTAGCGAGTCTTGTTGTTAATAGACCGATACTTGTACCTGCTCGAGCCGTAAAATCCTCTGTCGTGAAGGTTACTTGCTTTAAGATTTGTTCTTCTTTAATGCCATTAAAGGGTTGTATATTGTACATTGTATTGAATATGTAATCATCCAGAATAATATGTGCAGAAAACGACTTGCCAGAAGAGAACCTTCGTGTACGGGGACGAAGTACAAGCTCATAAATCCGGCCCACATTTTGGCATTCTGTAATTATTACAATTAAGAGCCTCTTGTGGCGCAGAGTGGTAAGGCAGCAACATGCTGTCTGAAGCTTTGCCCATGAGGCTGGGAGTTCAATCCCAGCAGCCGGCTCAAGGTAGACTCAGCCTTCCATCCTTCCGAGGTCAGTAAAATGAGTACCCAGCTTGCTGGGGGGTAAACGGTAATGACTGGGGAAGGCACTGGCAAACCACCCCATATTGAGTCTGCCATGAAAACGGTAGAGGGCGTCACCCCAAGGGTCAGACATGACTCAGTGCTTGCACAGAGGATACCTTTACCTTATTTATTACAATAAAAGGCTCTTCTTCATACTTCATCGTACCCAAACTGTCTGCATCCCCACTCATTTGCTCACTGCAACTACTGACAGGTTACTTTCTTCGTAACATCCAGGCAGGGCCTGGAGAACTTTATTCATATTTATATTTTTAGACTGCCGCTCCCAGCTGCTCTCCAGGGCTCTCAAGCAGAGGACATTCACATCACCTCCTACCTAATCCTTTGAACCAGAAAGGCCGGGGATTGAATCTAGGGCCTTCTGCAAACCCAGCAGATGCTCTTCCACAAAGCCCTTTATCCTACCCCACTGCCCTTCCCCTCTCCAAACTCTGTCCCTCCCCAGGCTCTACTCTCAAATATTCCGGAATTTCCCCAGCTGTAATCTGCACAGGGGAGGTGGTTTTTTCCCCCAGACCTACAATCCTGCACTGTATGGTGCAGGCCTCCCATTTGGCTCCCAAATCTCAAATTTTGGCATCGTCCCTCCTCATGCAAGCCAAACCTCTAAGTCAGGCTTTCTCAACCAGGGTTTCGTGAAACCGTGGGTTTCCCAAATGGGTGGGAGTTAATTTTTAATGTATTTTTTAAAATGTGTTAAACATGTATGGGGTGATATCACCATATATGGTCATGTTGACCCGCCCTCTGAAAATGGCCATTAATGGGCCAGGGAGAGGCCCTAGGTGGGCATGAACACAGCTCTGCTTCCCCACCATCTTCTGCAGGATCTTGCCACTTCTGGTGTTTCTTGAAGCCTGAAAAATGTTTCAGGGGATTCTCAATGGCAAAAAAGTAAAAAATAAATAAATAATTTTTAAAAGGCTGCTCAAAGTCTACATTTTTATTCCCACCCCCCCCCCCATTTTCCCCCCAGGAAAGTTATCCTATTAAACATTTTCTTTTCCATTTTGGGGGGGGGGCACGTCAATGACTCAAAAAGGTGGCGAATGGCATATGAGAACCCTGTGAATCTGGGCTACCAGCAACAAAAAACAACAACACACAACCCCCATCAGACCCAAAACAAGCCAAAAGACCCTGTTGCTATATCCTGAGTATATCCAGATGCTGTCAGACAGGTCTTTGGAGATCTTCTAGAGGGGTTTCCATATGAGAAAAGATCAAACAAAATTGATTGGTTTCTCTTGGAGGAAAGGATTTGGAAGTGGAATGCAAAAATACGAGAGGAGATCCCCCCGGCAAGTGTGGAACTGAGCAAACAAATTAATTTTAAAAAACTCCCCCAGAAAAGGATATCCGTGTATTTTATCTCCTCCATGGCTAAAGAGCTCTTTTTGAAGCTTGTACAAAGAGAGAGTCTCAAAATCTTTCATTTTGTTATCGGGAGAGGGGGAGGAGGAAGGTTCATAGATCAGATTCCTCTCCCCGCCCCTCAGCAAAGCTTTCTGTGAATCAATATCGCCAAATGAGTTAATATGTATTTTTAATATCTCCTAAATTTTTAATTTAGTTTTGCCTGGGATGTTTCATTACATTCGTTCGCCCCTTAATTAAACTAATGACTTTATTGCTTTTTGATCAACCGAGCGGATTATCAGATTATTAGCTCGCCTTCCCCTTGCCCCTGCTGTTGTTATGGTATTGTGAAAGATATCTCAATTTAGGTAACTAAATACGGTAACCCTCGGATGTGGTTTTTATTTAAAAACACAAAAACCAGTCCATTTTGATGAGTTAAACAGGAATTTTGAAGATAAGAGATGTAAACATGAAGAACTCCTAGGGCTTTCTGTCTTGGGCTCATTCTGCAGTTGTATAATGCACTTTCAATGTACTTTAGTATCAGAATTTCCTGTTGTGCACTGGAAAATCCAATGGCAAAAGCCCACTGAAAGTGCATTATCCAATGCATGCCAATGCACAGCCTTGCTGTGTCAGCCATCTATTGGAGAGACCACAGCTTTTCTCTGGTCAAAAGGAAAACTCCCTTCTGCATATGTTGGATAAGGCACTTTCAATGTGCTTTTTCATCTGGCTTTTCCTGTGTGAAATGGGAAAATCTATTTCTAAAGTACATTACCCAATGTGTACAGAATTCAAGGTAGGCTCAATTATCCAAGGCCGGGGGGGGGGGTGTCTACCTGCTTCCTGCTTCCTTCCCCACATTCCCCAAAGGCCAAACTGGGAGGGGAAGGCCCACACCCCACATCTCTTAAAGGACAGGCCAGGCAAGGAAGGTTGGGGGGTGGGAGATGCCTCCTTCTCATCTCCCCACATCTCCCATGAACCAGACTGAGTGGAAAAGGCTGCTGAATACTACCATCCCCTCTGAGGAAAGGGAGGGTGGGAGAAAGCAAAGAGCACTCCAATGGCCAACCACAGGGCCATGGAGAGGTGTTGTGAGCCCAGGTGTTGTTAGGGAGGACTCCTCAGAGGAAAAACCTTTGCCTTAGGATGGGCTAAGCTTCACCCAAGCTCAGCCCAACCAGATGTTCAAAAGGCAGAGAACTGTGACCATCAGGAGGGATAGAGCTGCAGACAAACCAGGGCTTTGATTCCAAAGTTGTTGCAGGAGCTCCTCTTTCCTCTGCCTAGTCTCTAGCTGCAGCTCCCTGCCTTGTCAGCTCACTTGGCTCACCTGAGCCAATTAAGCAATGCCAGCTAGGTGCTGGAAGAGAGTTTCAGTCTCAAAGGCACGACACAATGTTAGCAAGACAGTTGCTGACTGCAGAAGACTGAGTCATCACAGAGTGAGGATTGAGTGGCTGCTGACAGCTGATATTAACTTGAGGTTGGGAGACCTGGGTTGTGAACTCAGCCTGTGATCTGCTTCTTCCACTGATGCCCTTGGATTGCCTGGAGGAATCCTGGACTCACTGGACTGAGCTAAGACATTCATTGCATTCTATCTGTCCCTTGGAATTCTGTTTTTGAAATATTGATTCTCTCTGACTCCCTGGTAGCTTGTCTGTGCTTCCTTCTAGCAGAGAGCTGAAACCTGAGACCCACATAGGAAGCAGCTGGGTTCCTTCCCTTGCCTGGAGAAGAGAGAGGTTGGGAAGAAGTTGAGGATGGAGCAACTTACCAGCAGCAGGGCCTTCTAGAACAGCCAGCACCTCTTCTACCCAGCAAGCTGCAGGAAAAGGAAGAAGATAGATAAGCCTTGTGATTGGCCCTCATTGGAAGAGTGCTCTCTCCCTATTGGCTGGATGTCCTCATGGAGGGCCAATTAGGTAGGGAGTGAGTTGGCTGCACAGAATTTGAACTGATTGGCCCTGATTGGCAGATTGCAATTTGAACTGATTTACCCTCATTGGCAGAGTGCTTGCTCTCTATTGGCAGCACACCCCCAGGGAGTACCAATCAGGTAGGGAGTGAGTTGGCTGCATGCAATTTGAACTGATTGGCCCTCATTGGAAGATTGCAACTTGAACTTATTGGCCCTCATTGGCAGAGTGCTCTTTCCCAATTGGCTGCACACTCTCAGAGAGGAACAATCAGGTAGGAAATAAGTTGTCTGCATGCAACTTCAACCTTATAATGTCTAGTGACTAGTGATATTTATATTTATTTGGTGTTTTTTTATGTGACAATGTCTAGGAGAGAATCACTTGGATCAGAACAATAGCTTTTAAAATATTTTAAAATGTTCAATAGGTTTGCTTTCAAGTTGTGCAGCACTTGAGATCTGCATGTGTCCCAAGAGCATGATTTTCCTGTAGTCAACACTTCCCTTATGGAAATCACTGCATAAGGCCCAAATCAAACCCATTAAAAGAGATCAGGACGAGATGGTTAATATGGAAAGGCCATTAAGGGAGATCAGGAAGTCAACAAGAATGAAAAATCCTTTCCAGTGCCAGCTTCAAAGATTTGCCTTAGGAATGTACTAAAGGTTATTTTTAAAGCTCAGTGGTTTTACTTGCTAGTTTACTGCTCTTAATGAGTTTTGATTGATCACCCTTCAGATCAGTTTATTTTATTTATTTATTTATTTATTGGACTTTTATACCACCGCTCCCAGCAAGCAGGAAGATGACTGGTTGTGAAGCTGTTCAGATGCAGCCAAGTAAATTCAGATGTTTCCAATTTGAACCACCTGGGTTTTTGGCCACCGTGTGACACATTTTTGGACTGGATAGCCATTGGCTTGATCCAACAGGGCTTCTCTTATATATTGCTTTGTATTCTTGGTGCTTTGGGGAGCAACATTGGGAGGGCTTCTGGAGTTCTGACCCTGCTTGTAGACCTCCATTGCACCTGGGTTTTGGCCACTGTGTGACACAGAGTGGTGGATTGTATGGGCCATTGGCCTGATCCAACATGGCTTCTCTTATGTTCTTATCGATGGAATACTCTAGCTGGGGAAGTGATGCTCTGTATTCTTGGTGCTTTGGGGGAAACAGTGTGAGGGCTGCTGGAGTACTGCTCCCACTAGTGGACCTCCTGATGGCACCTGGGTTTTGGCCACTGTGTGACAACAAGAGTTGGACTGGATGGGCCTTTGGCCTGATCCAACATGCCTCTTCTTAGATTCTTAAGCTGATATGATTTAACCTGCATTTCTGGATAAGAACCCAACAAGGTAAGAAAAGCTTTTGGCCTTTGTTTTCATCATCTTCTGCTTTAAAATGATTTCCTGTCTTACTTTGGTGAACTCAGATAGTTTCAGGCTGAGTTAGAGATTACCATAATTACTGTTTGCAGCACCTCTGCTCAGTGGAAGATTTATATGAAAGCTTTATGGAATGCACCTTTTTAGCATTCACGGGCTTTTATGGATTATTTTTCATAACATCTGCCACTTACTGAAAAGATCCTTAAAGCACCTCTTTTAATGTGCATTTATTGCCATGTGTTACGATTTAATATCAAAGAGGATGCTCTTGATGACGGCTGTGCTGTTTGTGTCGCTTTCCCAAAGATCAGGTGGAGTCTGAAACATTTGGGCTGATCAGGATTACAAAAAACAAAACTTGACATTTCAGTCCCTCCTCCCTGTGTGAAGAAAAAATGGTTTTGGTTAAAATTGGATACTCTGTAGTTGAAATTTCTATTCTGGATTTTGCAAGGCTGGCCCTAGAACAGGGAGAGTTGGTACTGCTTGTGTTTGGGTCTGGATGGAATCCTTTCAATATTTCATTTAGATAAAGTATGGTGGGTTACTTTGCCATGACCTAAAGGAAGGCTGGACATACCCCTGGGCACAGCCGGAAGGAAAAGCCATGGTAGCCTCAGCAACAGGATAGCCTGGCCCAGGGAAGCTCAGAAGGTGCAGAGTCAGTGGACAAGCCCAGGTATTTTAAGGTAAGTCATGGCTGTGGAGAGCAAAGGACAGAGAAAAGGAGGGTGGAGCTTTGTTCAAGGGCCAGGTGAGACTGGGGCTATACAAAGGGGAGAAAGGGAAATGGGAGGGGGTTAGTTGGCAGCTATGGGTTGGGAAATACCTGGAGATTTGAAGAGTGGAGGCTAGGCAGTGTGGGTTTTGGATTGTGTTGTGTTGAGTTGGGGAGGAGCCTCAGTAGGGGGTAATGCCATGCAATCCACCTCCAAAACAGTGATTTTCTCCAGGGAAACCAATCACCAAAGTCTGGCGATAAGTTGTAAATTAGGGTTTCCAATTCAAGTTTAGGAAATATCTGACGCTTGGGGGGATGGAGACCTCAACAGGGTGTTATACCATAGAGTCCACCCTCCAGAGCAGCCATTTTATCCAGAGGAAGTGTTCTTGGTTGTTTGGGGATCTGTTCTCACATCAGACTTCCAGGGCCACCTGGAGGGAAAAGGCCCAGGAGCAGAAAGGAAAGCCAAACTTTCCACAAAGAAAAGAGGAAGGAAGAAGCCAGAGAACTAGCAGAGTGGTCTTTGTACAGTTTCCTAGGCAAAGAGTCAGGCAACAGTATAGAGGCTCTTCTCCTTTGTAATGCATTGTCACCATGAGGGCGGAGAAGATGACCATACTTTCAGTTACCTAGAGCAGTCTACTGGAAATAAAACCATCTGTGCAATGAAACATGGAATGGGTTGGTGCTTTCACGACTTGATGGCCCTCAAGGATGATGTTCAATTGTCCCTAGAGGGCATCATAGGAAGTTCCACAGGTCAATGTTGTTGAGTCTCAGTTTTCCGCAACAATGATTCACCCATGGATCTGAGCCCGGACTTGTTCATTGCTACAATACACTTGGCCACATATGGTCATATCACCCAATAAATGTTTAACATTTTTTTAAAAATAAGTAAAAAAAAATGATTAACTGCCACCCATTTGAGAAACCCTTCCAGGGCCATAAAGAAACCCCAGAGTTTCACAAAACCTTGGTTGAGAAAGCCTGAGCTAGGTAGACCAGTGGTCTAACTCAGGAGGAGATGCATTCATACAGCCATTGCTTGATGGAGTGGATTTTCCATCCTGATCCACCAAGACCATTCTTCCCAGGTCTTCCTTTTTCAGATGGCATTGTATGCTCAACGGGAGATATAAAACCTTTGCAATGGTCTACATCAGAGGTAGTCAAACAGCGGCCCTCCAGATGTCCATGGACTACAATTCCCATGAGCCCCCTGCCAGCGTTCGCTGGCAGGGGGCTCCTGGGAATTGTAGTCCATGGACATCTGGAGGGCCACAGTTTGACTACCCCTGGTCTACATCATTGTCGAATTGCACTCAGGACCAAACTATCTCTTTCTTCTCAACTTTCACATCGCCTTTCCCTTCTTCTTTCTGGCTGAAGTTCAGAACCAACTTGCAGAGGTGAGCAACACTTCCCAAAATACCAGCATCACCTCTGACAGAACATTTGGGACTGTATGTGGGTTGGAGACCTGCCATCCACACCCCGGCGCCGCTGTCTTTGTAAAGCTCCATAACCTGTAAGCATTTCAGCAGGAGCAAGGAAGAATTGGGCTGCAATGTTGCAATAGCATTCTTCCGCTTTCGCTTGTATATTTATCATTGCATGTCTTCAGGGGTTGCCAATTCCGTGTCCCGTGAAAATGAAATCTTGTGTGTGAAATGTATTAAATGCCTGAAAAGGACAGGAGGTTGATCATAAACAGTGCCGTTTCCCTCCTCTTCCCACTCGATCATATATTCTTAGTCAATACTTTAGTAGTAAATGCTGGATTGGATTGGATACCTCAGCCATCATGGATATGCATGGTAGCTGGACCAACCGATGGCATTCCCCATCTGGAGAGGGACTGTGACTCTGGGGCAGAGCACCTGGTTTGTATGCAGAAAGCCCCAGGTTTGATTTCTAGCACCTTCGGTGAAAAGGATCTGGTAAGCGTGGGCAGCCTTGAACTGGCCTTGGTCACACAGGTGGCTCCCTTGTCCAGGACAGTCCTCTTGGTCTATCCAAGTCACCATCTCTTATTTAGTTGCCCCATCCTTTTGGTAACTGGGAACTCTTGTCACGAAGAAGCAATTTCCCTACTATCAGGGTCTTCTCTCCCCGATCAATCACCAGGAACTAAGTGCAAGAGACAGAGGGATGGGGAAGGGAATCGGTTCCATTGAGTGATGGGAGGCACTGAAGCAAAGTTGCCTTCTCGGAGAGGCTAAGTCGGCCCATCTGTATTCATTTAAGCGGTTGACAGCAAGTACTCTTGAGTGCACGTGAAGGTACATACTGTTGTATGTTGAGCAAATGTTGCCAGTTCCGTGCTGTTTGCATTCTCTGTTTTCCCCTGCTGTTCCTGAAGAGTCAGATGCCTTATGTTTGCAGATTGAATGTATTTTACCCAGGGTAGTTGGGGCTAGGGACATCAGGGGAATGTGATGCTAAACCATAGAGTTTCCAGCAATTCCTAGAGCTACATGCAGTCACTTCTGGGTTGTACCTGGAAGTGATGTTTCAGTGCAGAGGCTGGAGGATTTTGTCTGTTTCCAGATTTTTCTCCCACCACAGCTCCTGGCAACTCAAGCGTTGCATGAATACGCAAGACTGTTTCCAGCATTAGATCAGACATGTCACCATTGCATTGGAGTGATACTCTAAGGTTCACCCAAAACTCTAAACATTGAGTACAGGAAGCATCCGTCCGATCAGTCCACTATGAGAATATATAGGAGCAAGTTCTGATCTATAGAAGAGGGTATTTTAAACATTAATTCCTCAGCAGAACCATACACCCTTGTGTATGCAGAGGTATGATGGCGCATTCTTCTCCAGGGCAGCTATACTGGGGGAGGGTTTTTTTTATACCTCACTTTTCACTTCCCAAAAGAGTCCCAAAGCAGCTCACAGACACCTTTCCCTCCCTCTCCCCACAACAGACACCCTGTGAGGTAGGCAGGGTTGGGAAAGCTCTGAGAGAACTGTGACTGCCCCAAGGTCACCCAGCTGGCCCCATGTGTCTCAAAGGGGCTTACGATCACTTTCCCTTCCTCTCCCCAAAACAGACACCCCATGAGGGAGGTGGGGTTGAGAAATCTGTAAGAGAACTGTTCTGTAAGATCAGCCCTGGGGCCAGCCCAAGGTCACCCAGCTGGCTGCATGTGGAGGAGGAGTGGGGAAACAACCCTGGTTCTCCAGATTAGAGTAGACCCCTCTTAACCCCTACACCATACTGGCTTTCCTGGTTACAGCAGTCCAGTAGACATCCAGTTCTCAGGCCATGATGAGACCCCTGTAAAGACCTGCTCCATTCCCTTTCCACACGAATAAGACTGGTAGCAGCACATGCCCAATAGAGTTTTGGATCCAAGTAAGCTTCATGTCCACATTAATTGCAGGAAGAAATAAGTTTCTACACACCATCTGTGTAATACGTCATTCAGCCTTCAGTTCTCCACAATTCCTGTTCCATGGGTGTTTCCCACATAGCCGTGCTTCCTTTTCTACTCCTGATAGTGTGTCGGCTCTTTCCCCAAGTGTCCTTTTTTTCGAGGGATGCTTGCTTCCCTGTATGTGCGCATTTAATGTACCGCATCTCCCTTCCCTAACCGCAGGGTAGTTACTTTTACTTTTCTTACAAGGGTGTTTGAAATATTTATAAGCCTGCCTTTCTCTCGGAAATCTGGGACCCAAAGTGGTCATTCAGAGTTAATTGTTAGTTGCAATAATAAAATCACAACCAGCCTGATTTGGTGGCCGAGGATCTATCTTGCATTCGAAAAACTCTTGAGTTTGATTTCCAGCCTCTCCACTTGAAAGGTGCCAGTAGCCAATGATGTGAAGGACCTCTCCTGCAGATCCTGAAGCACCTCTGCCAATCAGAACGGACAATGCTCCCCTTGATCGACCAATGGTCTCACTCGATACAGCACAACGTTGTACGTTCCCAAGAAGCGAAGGAGGGAGAAAGAGAGAGCTGTTTTCCAGTGGGGACTCTTCTCCGACAGTCAGGTCCTAATTGTTTCCAGGATCAAAACACCCAATCAACAGGAAAGAAGAAATTAGCTGTAACAAAGGCCTGCCTCATTTTCTAGTACATAATCTCATATTTGCCCCACTCTCGTTACCACTTCCTAATTACAGGCAATCTGCGGTTGTTATCATTTGAGATGCTCAATTACCAAGGGAGCAAAGTCCGCAGCTACGCTCCGGTCTTTGAATTCTCGGTGGGGACGTTCCATCCAGAATGATCATACCCCCCTATGGTGCGCAATTACTCAATTAGCTCTACCAAGGTCTCCATTATCCACCGACTCTTGGATAGCACCAGGTGTCAATGAAAGCTGCCTTATGCATGAAACACCTTGGGGGTATACGAGGCTTTGTTATCCAATGCAGTGACAATTTGATTGGTGGTTCGTCTGTAAGGGAACCCTGCATTTTCACACTATCGTCATCCCCACCCCCTGCACACTCCCCCATAAAGAACAGCCCCATGAAAACCTCACAGAATGGAAATTACACTAGAAGCAATATCTGTATTGCTGCTGCTGGTCACGGAATGTGGCTTTAAACATTTTTAGAATGGCTTAATTTTAATGATGTTACTGTTGTTCTTCGCATTGTGCGCCGCCCTGAGCCGGTGGGCGATACATGCATAACATAAATAAAGAAATAATAAACAAACTCAAAATGGCTAAACTGCTAGAGGCAAGATATAGTCTTTTTAAGGAGGGAGTCATATTTTGGTTTAGAAACATATGCCTCTTACAGGGTTAAGCACAATCCAGAGAATGAATGATCCAAAGTAGATTTGTGTTTCTTTCATTAATCATTATAACAATTAGGAAAATGGGCTCTTTCATAATTATCGTAATTAATATGAGAACAGAACAAATGTCCCGTCTTAACAGGCTATAACGGAAAAAGGTGCCCAATTGTTGGCTTTTATTTTGCTCTGTTTCTTTCCTTATTGCTGTCTTGGCCCTCTCTGACTCCATGCTGGCAGGGGCTCATGGTAATTGGAGTCCATAGACCTCAGGAGAGCTGTCATTTGGCCATCCCTGCTCTAGAAGCACAATTTCTTCCCTCCCAGCATTGACAATCCAAACTGACTCTACCACACTCTGGCTTCTGTCCACCTTCTCTGCTCTTTCTCCGCACCTTTCCTTCCTTTCTGTGTATTTTTCTTTCTTTTGCATTTTAAAAAGTATTGGCATCCCCGTCAACTGGCACTTCTGAGGGCTCTGATCGCTTTGGTGCCAAACTTGAAGCACTGGCAGGAAGCACAGAAGGTATTTTTGAGGCTTGTTAAAAGAAGATGCAAATGAAGGCAAAACTCTCCACTCGCAGTTGTGTGTCAGAAAATGGAGGAGAAGATTGCATGACATTATTCCTGCTTGAAACCTGCCCTGAGCTGGATGGCATGCTAGCAAGATCTTAGGATTTTGGAAGGCAAAACACGGTTGCCTTTGGTTAGTAGTTTATTGGGAGATGAACAAGAAGCTCCAGTCTAGAGGCAGGCAACCGCAAACTGCTGCGGAGATCAGACTGGCGTCAACCAGAGCCAGGGCTTTTCTGGCCCCAAGCCCAGCCTGGTAGAACGTTCTGCCAACTGCCAACCAGACTGGTGGTTGAGGCCAGAAGGGACGCCAGAAACCGCTGGTCTCTCTGTCTGACTCCCCCAGGCTGAAAACCTTGACTGAGGCCTTCTATGGGACCCCCTCCCACATCTGTGACAAAGCACGGCAGGCAATTTTAATATTTTAATGCTGAAAATTTAACTTGGTATATAAATGTTTTGAAGTTGAGATGCTGCATTGAGTTTGATTCATTTAAGGTTTATTATATTTTGGAAGGAAGGGAGGGAGGGAGGGAGGAAGGAAGGAAGGAAGGAAGGAAGGAAGGAAGGAAGGAAGGAAGGAAGGAAGGAGATAGCCATGTTGATTTGCAACACAACAGCTAGATTGGAGTCTTAAAGCACCTTAGAGACCAACAAGAGAATCCAAGCTCCCTGAATCATGAATTTATTTATTTATTTGCATTTGTATACTGCCCTCTCTTAAAGCTCAGGGCAGAACAATACATCGAACTTGCTGATCATAATGAAGGATCTCTGAGTTCTTACATCCCATTCAGAAGGAAAGAGTATTGTAATCCACCCTGTGAGCACCTAGATTAGAGCATAGGAGAAATGCTTAGGGGCAGAAAATTAGCATCCAGATCTCCATTCCAACTCGTATTTGGTGAAGGATTCTGATGACGGGAGTCTCTTGACCCTTGAGAGCTGAGACCCCTCCCCATCTTGTTCATCTCTAAGCTGCTCCTGGACTTGTCACTTGTGGTGAATCGAGCCCGGGTTGCATTATTCCTGCCTCGTTTTCCGTTTCCTCCTTGCAACTCGTTGAGTAAAATGTATGCGCTGCTGATTGCTTTTTATGTGCCAGCACATCACGTGCATAGGAATGACATCTAAAACCCAGATGATAGTCCTTCTGCTGATTCACACATGCAACGAAACAAAGCGATAACATTCAGAGGTGGCAGAGAGGGATGTGTAGCCTGAAAATAGTAATGGGAGCTGGGAAAATCTGAGTCAGTTGAATAAGACCTGTGTCTGCATACCTGGCCCATCCCTTTTAGCAGGGGATTTGAAGCCTGGGCTTTTGGCTCATGGCCAGCTGCCTTGATCTGGCCTAGGCTAGCTCAATCTCATCAGATCTTGGAAGTTTGCAGGGTGGGCCATGGTCAGTAATAGGATGGGAGACCACCATGGAGTGGCTATGGAAAGGCAGCCCATAGCAAATTACATCTATTTGTCCCTTGTCTTGGAAAACCCAACAGTCTACTTGTATGGGATTTCCTGGCGAGAGCCCGCTAGGAGTACTGGTGAAGAACTACAGTTTGTAAGCTGGAGAACTGGGTTTGATTCCCCACTCTTCCTCCACATGAAGCCTGCTGGGTGAGTTTGGGCCAGTCCCAGTTCTCTCAGAGCTCTCTCAACCTCACCTGCCTCACAGGGTGTCTGTTGTGGGGAGAGGAAGGGCAGGCGATTGTAAACCACTCTGAGACTCCTTCGGGTAGTGAAAAAGCAGGGTGTAAAACACCAGCTCTCCTTCAATGCACAGGAACATTCAGAACTGGAATCCACCCTGCTGCATCCCTAGAACAGCTCTACTCTGTCTGGGTGGTTGTGACTTAGAGACACATCCTTATAGGACCATAGAGGGTAGGAGTTCATAGAAGATCCCCTCTGGCTAGGGGGGAGGCAGCGGGATTTGGAGAGAATTCCTGGAAACAAGGAGAATCCTGTGGCTGTTTGGCAATGAACTTGGTGTGTCTCCCACATGCTAGAACCCTAACTAGTTCCACAGTCTGTTCTGTAAACCCAACATTCATTCATTCATTCATTCATTCATTCATTCATTCATTTGCTCATTCATCCACTCATTCATTCATTCATTCTCTCTGTCTCTCTCTCTCTCTCTCTCTCTCACACACACACACACACACACACACAAACACACAGCTCAGGCCTGAAAGTGGACTTGGCAATGAACTTGGTGTGTCTCCCACATGCTAGAGCCCTAACTAGTTCCACAGTCTGTTCTGTAAACCCAACATTCATTCATTCATTCGCTCATTTGCTCATTCATTCATTCATTCATTCATTCTCTCTCTCTCTCTCTCTCACACACACACACACACACACACACACACACACACACACACAGCTCAGGCCTGAAAATGGACTTGGCACCTTTTCCCACCTTGTTCAGAGAGAAAGTGTTGAAGGAACATCACTTCCCCATCAGACTGTCTTCAGTGCCAATTACCACCAGGGACTGTGTGTTTGTTTTCTCCAGTAGCCAGGTGCATTTCCTGGCAGCCTTGCCACCCTGAGGTGGCATCATCGAGATCTAAATGGTGCTCATTTTCCTTGGCCCCTCCCCATTGATCATAAGACGGACGGCCTTGTTGTGGTTCTGCCGAAGCAGCAGCGGCCCCTCGCTGAGAGCGCATTCACCGTTGTGTTAAAAAAGACGGATAAGCTCTTTGCGCCGAATGCTCTGCAGACAGAGTTGGACGTCTTCAAGACTCATGCTGCGTGATGAAATAGGCCACGCTGACGCCTCTGCAGCTGCTATCCCAGCCCATTCATCCCGGCACCCTTGCCTTGCTCTCACCACCAAATTTAGCAGTGGGGCCGGTGCCATCCACCCTGGAAGCTATAGTTGGGGTGTGTGAGCGGGCCTGTAATCAGAAGCTAAAATCAAAAATAGAATCGCGAGATCCAGTCCGTGCAAGCAACAGAAAGCGGAGGGTAGGCAAGGAAGTAGACAGGGGAACTGGCAAGCTCCTGGGCGGATTGGGCTCTTCAGAAGTAGCTCAGCTAATCAATGAAGCATGGAATCATAGAGTTGGAAGGGATGTCCAGGGTCATCCAGTCCAACCCCCTGAAGAACGCAGGAAATTCACAACTACCTGCCCACTCACAGTCACCCCAGTTCCATGCCCAGATGATGCCACCTAAACCAGAATCTCTGACCAGTCTGGCCTGGAAGAAATTTGCCTCCCCATCCCAACATGCTGATCGGCATTTCCCTGGGCATGCAAGAAAGAGCCACAAGAGTCAAACACTGACATAGTCCCTTCTGCCACCCACCCACTTACAATCTGCATGTGGAGGAACCGGCTCGCCAGATTAGAAGTTGGTGCTCCCAACTTCTACGCCAAGCAGAAGAGTTAGGCAGACTAATGCCTTTCCCTTGCACTGCAGTCAGGTGGGTCAGTGCTGAGCAACTCTTGTGGTGCCCAGCTTGGCCTTCCTGGATGGTGCCCCACCCAGAAGTTCCTCTGGGCTTCAAAGGCTGTAACTTTCGTTGCCATTTGTCTACTGCTCTCATCAGGATCTGTGTTGGCTTGAGCAACCAGCCATGTTCTTTATTGGTTGTACGCTTATGTTTTCTGAGGGCAGGTGGGGTGGAGTGACCGTCTGAAGCACTTGAGAATGTTTGGGAGTACAAGGCTGTTGGTGGTTTCACTCTGATCTCCGTGTGGCTATGTGTTACCTTTATGCTGATAGATGGGGGTTGGGAGGAGATGAGGCTTCAGTGCTATCTCCAGCAGTGCCCTTGGAGCATCTGGTGATTGGTGTTCACACCTGGGTGCAACAAATGTTCCTGGGAAAGTGGGCAGGTTACCTTCCCAAGTGGGGTGGCATGACATGGCATGGAGGGGTGGGGCTGGTAGGGAACCTATTGATCTGTATAAGGCATTGCAAATTAGTCTTAACAGAAAGTATCATGAGCTTTGTTTGTTTCTTTTTGATAAATTGCTTTTGCTGAACATGCCAAGCCTGTTAGAGAAGTCAACTGGGATCGTGACACGCCCTTGAGAAACAGGACTGGGGGGGAGGGGAAATACATTCAGAAACTAGCCTCCCTGCCAACGTTCTTGGAATTTCCCCGAGTCTCTATAAAGAACCATAAAGTTCAGGGGAACTTCTTAGAGCAAGTTAAAAATAATAATAATTAAAAAAAACCCTAGCATGTCCTGGAGAAAAGTATCTAGTCATGCTTGCATATTCTGCCATGATAGCTTTTTATTTGCAAGGAGAGTTTAAAATAACACACACATTAAAAAGCTTTCAAAAATGCAACCCCCCTACTCTCTACCTGAACTTTTCCCACCATTTTACTTCTCTTCGACTTTTCCACCTTATTCCGCTGGATGTGACGACCATGTCTCCTATCAAAGCTATCGGGCTTAACTGAGATAGACTACCTGGATTTTGGAAGGGTCAATCTTTTGATTCTCTCTTCTCACAACTCCGGGAAAAACAGATTCCCCACTCATTAGATGTCTCTGCTTCCCGCTGGGTGTTCCTGATTTCACATGCTAGGGCAGTAAGCATAGACTGGAGAAAAGTATCTCAGAGAGAACTGGCCGATAAAAAGAATAAAAAGTAGGTCTCTTTCCTCTTGGCTGAACAGTTTATATTTATGTGGCAAATAAACGCTGCAGAGGTACCTGAACTTAAATTATACTACTGCATTTAATGTACAGGTTTTGAGTCATTCTAAAGAGGTATATCCTTAATGTGCTGTTTTTTAGAAACGCTACAAAGGCACTTTCAGGATATTTTGTGTGACTCCAGAAAGGATTTAGCATAGGCCTGTCAAATGTTCAAAGGCGTGTCTCATAGATTAACCAGTTGCCTTTGAATTGCTGAATTAACCTATATAATGGGAAGATCCGTCTACGTAGGTGAACCCACAAAATGGGTACCCAGAAACAAAGGGAGAGCAAATGTTTCCTGCTTGGCTTATGTAGTCTGTTGTGACTTCCTTCCTTCCCACCACCACACATGCAAGAGAGCTGTCATGTTTTGGACATTACATAAGAAACAGCAGTCTCTGGAGGGTGGGATCAAGACAATGATTCAGGAACCAAAACAGTTCCACATCCATCTTCCACCCATCTCTCTATCTCCTTCCTTCCTTCCTTCCTTCCTTCCTTCCTTCCTTCCTTCCTTCCTTGACAGCTCAGCTCTTTGTCCTTCCTTCCTTCCTTCCTTCCTTCCTTCCTTCCTTCCTTCTTTCCTTCCTTCCTTCCTTCCTTGACATCTCAGCTCTTTGTCCTTCCTTCCTTCCTTCCTTGTGCACCACTTTTGGCAATAAAACATAGTTTTGCAGGAGAAATATGGAGTCGGTGGATGAAACAATCTGACTCGGCTCCCTTTCGGCTCTTCCCTGTGAAGGCTGTTACATTTCCCTGCCGATAATACAGAAAGCAAATCTGTGGGAGAACCCCGGGAGGTATTCACACATGACAAATGATGATTGCCAGAGAGATTTGCTGAGCTGTTAATGCCTCGATCCTTGAGAGAGCATGAATCATCTCGTGAAGCCAGAATGTGATGTTACAGTAGCACAATATTTTCCTTTGACATGTTGGGACTCCCCAAACTTCTGTGCCATATGAAGATGCATTCTTTGTAACGACAGAGAATCTGTAAGCCAAAAGAAAGTTGATCAGTCCTTTAACCCAGTTTCTTGCCCTGAGCTGCCATTCGAGGTAAGGAGAGTTTGCCCCATTCCTTTATTAGTGCTGAATTTCACTGTTTGTTGTGGTTCACATCCTTAAATTTACTTTACCTGGGAGAACTGAAGCAATTGGCCACGGTTTTCAGAACTGGAGGCTGGACAGTTAAGGCCCCTCCCTTCCCTAGGCTCCACCCCAAATCTACGAACGTGCAGCCAGAGCCTCCTATAATGCTCACGTGAGTCTTTGTCCCTAAGAGCAGAATTTGGAGGAGGGGACTCGGTGGCCTTTTAGCAGGGAGGGGAGACACACAAGTCACCTTGTGACGCCTCAGGATGCGAGCAATGCCTCTTGCCTTTCCTTCCTAAAAAAAAAAAACCCAAAAAACTGTTTTATTGTTTGTTGATTAGTCTAAGACAAGTAAAAGGTTAAATGGGGCCCTGAAGTGATGAGCCCTTGGCAGGCTGAGATAGCTCTTCAAAATAAATTGGTGGGCTAGACCAGCCCTGAACTGCACCCCTCCCCTAAACGTACGATCCTGGGCTCATGCCTTAAGACAATGGATTTCTCTGCCTTAGTAGAAAATGTGTATCGTTTGTGTGTGGATGGAAGAGCACCATTTGGCCAGGCCTTGACTCAAATGTGGGGAGACCACCAGGGGCCCTTGCTTCATCCCTGCGTGGGCCAGAAACACCCACCAGTCCCCCCTTGTTTCTGAAGCATCCCCATAAAACCCCCATGCCAAATAAGCAATTATGAAGCAAGTAAACTCATAGGTTAGGCTAATATCTCTATTCCCTCGTTGCATGGTCTGTTTGGAGTTTCGTTCTCCCCCTCCCCTCCCCTGCCCCCCCCCAGCTTTGGAAAGGTGTGTGGAGGGAAGAGGCCTTCAAGTAATTATAATATAATGACAGCAGATCACGAGTTAAGGTTGCTGCGGAGAGGGCAACTGGAGAAGTCAGAAATTGTTTGGCAGAGAAGTAGGAGGTCCGTCCACGAGGAATTTGCCGGCACTGATGTTGTAATTAAAACTGAGGAGAACGGGATCCGTCGTTCTCATTTCCGATGGCTGCCTGTGAATATTAATTATCCTCAGGTAACCAATCTGACCCCGGCATAATGAGCTCTACTGCTCAAAAGCAGGTAGAAAAGCAGAGTGCTTAAAGTAGCTGGAGTTCCACAGTTTGGGTTACCAACTCTGCCTAGACGTATGCCGGGAGAATTGGGAGCAAGGAGACAGTGGAGTCTGGGGAGAATATGATGTCACTCCAGATGGCAGTCTAGGAATTTCCCCGAAGCTTGAACGTAAAGATCATAGAAACACATGGAAATTCCTAGAGTGTCACTATGGAGTCCATATTTTGTCCCTCGTCCCAATTGGGCCTGGGGAAGGGAATGGCTAATTCAGATGGCTACCCGCAGTTCTTTTTGTTAAACTACACCTGCAGTTTCCGGGTATAGTGTGGAGAAACACTGGTATTCCTCAGAAGCTTCGCAGGTCTATGGGGTGTTTGCCATGAATATCTGCAGCCCCACCCCAAATGAGATCTTGGAAACGTCACTCCCTCCCCTCCCCTTGGTCATACCTGCCTGGACATCTGAGCCAGTGGCATGGAGGGCCAAAGGTGCTGCATGGCCCAGCGGTGCCGTTTGAGCCGAAAGATCGTGGATTTATGACCTCTTCCCTCCCACTAATGCATTGCCACTGTCTTGGAAGTTTTTTTTTAAAAAAGATAATCATGTTTGGAGTTGATCGCAAAGGTCGTCGTCCTCTGAGGACGACATATTGAAGAATTCCATCATCCAGGCCTTCAGAGTGAATTCCGGCTGATGTGGAGAAATGACACAAGAATGCTTTCTAAAGCTAGGCCGGCGTTCAGGAAGCCCAACAGGTGTTCCGCTCAGCAAAGTGTGGCTTGGAATAAATACATGTCGTTGACATGCCTAAAGAGATGCCAGGTCTGCCTTTAATTAAGTGCTTCAACTCATTCCGTGCAGTTCTGGAGGCCTCGCTTCAAAAAGGATGTGGACAGAAGGTAGAGGGTTCAGAGGAGAGCGACTAAGTTGATCCGGGGCCTGGGAACGAAACCCAAAGCTGCTGATGGCTGGCGAAGGAAAAAGCCGATGCGTCCCTGGAACTGCGCCTCCGATAGCCCTGAAACAGAAGCCTAGCTTGAAATGCCCTGAATCAGGGACTGCCCGCAATGGCTGGCCCTTCAAGTTGTGCGAAGACTAGACCGTTTGCAGAGTGAAGATATACGGCTCCTATTTTCCTCCTTGCCTGGGGCGATATCTGCTTAGGTGACAAAGTGAGAGCTCAGTAATTCTGCGCTTCAAAAGCTATTTTGATGTCAGACTTCTATTCAAAGGGCGCCGGGCACTCCCCTCCACTCACTCACCTTGCTGTGTTTTTAATCTCTCAAGGAACAAGCAACTCAATAACATAGTAATCAAACGGAGATTGAGAGACGGCATCCCACAGATCCCTCCGATGTCGGGTGGTAGATTCGCCGAGAAGCAAAGAATCCCCCCTCCCGTCCCCCCAAACGAACTTTTCCAATGGCTAAAATATCACAGTGGAGGAATATTAGCCTCTCTCGTTGGGCGTTCCAGAAAACGTCACCTAATCTAGGAAGTTCTGCTCAGCAGAGGACCCCTCTGGCCATCATTTCCACCCTCAAGGTTTTGGACACAGACTGTGGGTCAAAACCGTTTCACACTACCCCGTCCCCAGGAAGTAGAGAATTCAGGTCTGAGAAAGGCCACCGTAGCCCCACTGTCAGGTTGAAGGTTTTCCCAGGTGGCCATTTCAACTTGCCAGCTCTGGGTTGGGAAATTATTGGAGATATAGGGTGGAACAGAAATGCTTCGGCTGGAGGTTTGGCAGGGTGGAGCTTGGAGTTTGGGGAGGGGACCTCAGCAGGCATATCATCCAGAGCTGTCATTTTCTCTAGGGGGAACTGATCATTCTCATCTGGAGAGGAGATGGAATTGCAGACTATATCCAGCTACCGCCTGGAGGTTGGCAATCCTACTGAGCTGTTCCTGCCAAGAAGTCTGTTGTAGAGAGAAGGTGGGCCTCAGAAACCATCTTCTGCTTCCACTTTCTGAGAGCCAGTGTGATGTCTGAGAGCTAGCAGTGACCTCTAATCTGGAGGACTGGGGTTGATTCCCCTCTCCTCCTCACAGACAGGCAGCTGGGTGACCTTGGGCTAGTCCCAGTTCTCTCAGAGCTCTCTCTGCCTCACCTGCCTCACAGGGTGTCTGTTGCAGGGAGAGGAAAGGAAGGCAATTGTAAGACACAAGACCTGCTGGATGACCTTGGGCCAGTCCCAGTTCTTTAAGAGCTCTCTCAGCTCCACCTACCCTACAGGGTGCCTGTTGTGGGGAGTGGAAAGGTCGGCGATCGTAAGCCACTTTGAGACTCCTTCGGGTAGTCAAAGTGGGGTAGAAAAA
Source organism: Paroedura picta (assembly GCF_049243985.1). Taxonomy (NCBI): domain Eukaryota; kingdom Metazoa; phylum Chordata; class Lepidosauria; order Squamata; family Gekkonidae; genus Paroedura; species Paroedura picta. Next base: position 34,467,811 of record NC_135382.1, read on the forward strand.
AACAGCGTTCTTCTCCTTTCCCGAGACATTTATCCCTCAGCCTAGGGGTTGCCTTCCTTCCTGGCCTGCTGGAACAGCCCCCTTTTATTTCCACGCAAGGCCATGGGGGGGTCCAAATGGGCTCTGCTTCCTCAACCAGGATCGCAGCCTCACAACAGAGTGAGGAGACCCTGGCCACTCCCATGACCCTCCCCCAGGCCTGCCATGGCCAAATGGCTTAGACTTCATGGCCGTTACTCCTGAGGGGGCTTCGAAGGGGCTGGCTTCTCCTGCGTTCATCCTGCTAGCTGCCTGCCTCACACAGGCCCGCCTCTGGCCTGCTCTCGGCTTCAGTCGGTGAGGATGGGAAGGAGCCTATGCTCTGAGCCAGACAAAGGTTGCCTTACTCGGTTCGATATGAACTCCCTGGAGACGTGTCCTTTCTGCAGAGGCAGTTTATTTACAAGTTGATCTACTGGACAGGGATTGCAGCAAGCTAGCTGCAGGCATGCAGGGAAGTAGGGCTCCTCCTCAAGGAATAACAGAACAGTGATAGAGAGTTCTGGCTCAGAGACAGCCCTGACTCACCCATTCTCATCAGCGCTTGGCAGGGAACCAGGATCAGCTATGGCCAGTCCCTTGAATGCCCTGACCTGGATAGCCCAGGCAGGACCGATCCGGTCAGATCTCAGAAGTTAAGCAGGGCCGACCCTGGCTGGTATTTGGATGGGAGACCTCCAAGGAGTTGGGTGGTAGTTCCCCCAATTAACACTAGGGGTCATGACATGGAGGCAGGCAATGGGAAGCCACCTCTGAACATCCCTTGCCTGACTGCCAGACAATCCTCAGACCTCTTGGCTACCCTACTGGTTGGATGGACAGATGGGTAGAACCTTGAACGGCTGACCACAAAGGAAGTCCAGAGGGCTGTGTTGCTTAATCAGGAAATGGCAAACCATCTCTGCTCATCTCTTGCCTCAAAAACCCCACGATCCTGGAGTTGCTGTGCGTTAGCTGCGAATTGGCAGCACAAAATTAACATTCAACAGAGGTTATTTTAGAAAGTCGGCCAGCCAGACCCAAACTCAAGCTGCTTCCTGTTCTGTCCTTCTGCATGTATTCTCTCCTTCCCCTTTGGGGAAATAAATTTCAGCTCCCAACTACCGAAATGTGGGGGGGATTCAGTGGTTGTAAAAGCCTGAGTTGTCCTGGACGGGATGGCCCAAGCTAGCCTGATCTCATGAGGTCTTGGATGTTCTCAGACCGGTTCTGGTTAGTCTTTGGGTGGGAGACCACCATGGCCTGGCCGTCCACGGTTTCAGGAGCAGGCAACAGAACACCACCTCTGAACGTCTCTTGCCTGGAAAACCCTACCAGGTGGGCCCAAAATCAGCTGAGACTTGATTGCACTCCTCACCATGAAAATCTGGGTTGCTGACTACCCATACCACAGTATTATTCTTCTAGCTCATCCTGCCGAAGTTTTTTAAAATGCTAAAAATGGGAAGGAATCCGAAAAGCTTTGCCAGTGAACAGCCCTCGGGCAAAACTATCGCAGATCTTTGATGCAGCTTAGAAGATTTTCAAGGTAGCTTGGCTGGCCAAGGGATCCTTGAATAAGTGGAGCTTTTTTTCCCCACAATGCAAGAGGAACCAGTGCCCACTCGTCCTAAAAACTTACACGCTGGGGCTTTTTCTAATAAAAGAAAGCAAGCAAAGAGGAGGGGGGAAATGATACAAAAGAAGGGAGAAGAGGGGTTTTTTTACCCCACTTCGTTCTACTGTCAGGAATATCAAGGCAGCTTAACCATTCGCTTTTCCCTTCCTCTCCCCACAACAGGTACCTTTGGAGGTAGGCGAGGCTGAGAGAGTTCAGAGAGAACTGTGACTAGCCCAAGGTCACCCTGCAGGCTTCTTGTGGAGGAGGGAGGAGTCAAACCCAGTTCTCCAGATTACAGCCTGCCACTCTTAACCACTGGACAAGGCCAATCCCATCAGATCTCAGAAGCTAAGCAGGGTTGACCCTGGCTACTGCTTGGAAGGGAATACAAGGGTCAGATTTGGGGGAGATAATGGCAACCTCTGAATGTTTCTTACCTGGCTGCCAGACAATCTTAGAATCTCCTGGTGGCCACATACACATGCCCCATACCAGAAATAAAATGATAATAAATAAATACACCCCACTGGAAGGAAAGAAGGAAGGGAAGAGGATGGATGGATGGATGGATGGATGGATGGATGGATGGATGGATGGATGGATGGATGGATGGATGGATGATGGGCAGACAGACAGATGAACAGACAGAAATGGACAGATGGACAGAAGGATGGTTAGATGGATGGAAGAAAGGGGAAGCCCAAATAATCTTCATTTTCAACTTCAGTCTTCTTTTTCCCCTATTTTTAATTTAAAAACTACTCCTGATTAACCCCCAATGCCCACCTTAGTTCCCAAACTCCCTCCCCACAGCACAGCCCTTGTCCAGCTGCACTATGATTGCCAGCTCTAGGTTGGGGAATTCCTGGTGATTTTTTTGGGGGGAGGGGGTGTTGGATCCAGGGGGAGGGCCTCACCAGGGCATAAGAGTTCACTCTTCAAGGTGGGCATTTTCTCCAGGGGAACTGGTCTCTACCATCTGGAGAGCAGTCATAATTCCAGGAATGCTCCCAGTCTCCCACCTGGAGGCTGACAACTACCTGTCAGAAGAAATGCTACCTTGAGCACTTGCCCTGGAACTCCAACCCAAGATTCTTGAGCATGTTCTAGAGAAGCTGAGCGATTGACCTGGTTCCACCTGTTGGACCTCATTGCTGCCCTGCAGGTCCATTTGGGTTATCCTTCATCCTCGTTGCAAGGTGAGTGATGCGGGGGCAGATCAGTAGAGAGGAACCTGATCTCTTTGGAGGAAGGGAATTCATTCCTGGTCTCTCCTACATCATGCGCCTGATGGGCTTCCAAGGGACTTCCTCAGAACCCTGTGTTGAAATCCACCCTTGGAAAGGAAGAATTGCAATTCATGTGCTTTGCAATACTGGCTTGTAGCTATTTAAGAAGGTAGCTTCTGGGTTATTTATATCAATTGTATCTCTGGAATGGTTGGTCTGAAATATCATTTGTCTAGGGAGGACAATAAAAAAACGTAACCCGTTTGTCAAGCTGCTGCTGTTCACTGCGCATCGTATTCATCAGGGTCACAAACGGCAGAAATATTACAGGTTAACGATTTAGCAATAGATTATTTGTCTCCAATCTCCATCAGCTAAGCACTGAGCTGGCAGCTCCTAATTCTCCCCTTATTTTAGTCCTTAAAGATACATAAGCATTTCCTCTCTTCAAATTGCTTTGTTGCCACTGGAATGCACATAAAATCATGACACCACCTTGTCTAACCCTTGGTCCATCACAGACTGGCAGCCGCTCTCCAGGGTCTCAGGCAGAGGTCTTTCACGATGTCTTCTGCCTAACCTTTTTAACTGGAGATGCCAGGGATTGAACCTGCAACCTTCTGAATGCCAGGCCAATGTTCTGCCCTAGAGGCATGCCCTCTCCCCAACTTCACTCTGCTCACCTGTTGCCCTTTGGCCTTATTTCTCTGTAACCCATCTTTGCTTCCTCAGGACTCATGTCTATGTTCGCCATTGCTTGTGGAATTTGGATACACTATATCAGGGGTAGTCAACCTGTGGTCCTCCAGATGTTTGTGGACTACAATTCCCATGAGCCCATGGGAATTGCAGTCCATGAACATCTGGAGGACCACAGGTTGACTACCCGTGCACTATATTACAGAGAAGGTTTGGGCTGTCAGCCGGAGGTTTTGGGACTCAAGTCTGTTCCTACCTATTGCAAAACAAAGTTTGAGTCCAGGGGCACCTTTAAGATCAACCAGGTTTTATCCAAGGTCTAAGCTTTCGTGTGCACGCACGCTTGGTCCGATACATCTGATGAAGTGTGCATGCATGCAAAAAGCTTAAGCCATATACCTTGAATAAAACCTGGTTGGCCTTAAAAGTACCACTCGACTCTATGTTCTACTGCTTCTGTCCAACACAGATGCACACCTGCAAATTTTGCAAATTTCATGTCATGCATCTACCTACTGTAAAGTTCAGGATGTCATAGAGGGCACGTAGAGCTGCACTGGCTCCAGATTAGAGACCAGATCAAATCCAAGGTTTTGGTTATGACCTACAAAGCCCTACATGGTCTGGGACTATTGTACCTGAGGAACCACCTCTTCCCATGGAATCCCCAAAGGATATTAAAATTGAGCCAGTGGAGTTTGCTTAGGGTCTCTGGGCCCATAGAAATCAATTTGGCCTCCATCTCAGCCAGGTGGAATGCTCTCCCAAGTGAGGCCAGAGCCCTGCCAGACCTTGATCACGTCTGCAGGGCTTGTAAAACAGAGCTGTTCCGCCAGGTCTATGGTGCAGCCCAAGAAATGTAATCAAGCAAAACAGACCTCTTTATCAAATCTTCATGTACTCCATCTGCGGTGGATGAAATTCCTCTGGCCCCGCCCCCACTGACTGCTGAAAGATTATTAATAAGCAATGAAAGCAGAATGGTTTTAGCTGTTTAAAATTTTAGCTATTTATATACTCTGGTCTATGACTTTATAATTAAATAAATAAAAACAATTTATTATAGATTACATTTTTCTACATTTTATCTTATTTATTTATTTAGTTTTACACCACCGCTCTTCCATTGGTCTCGTGGCAGTTTACACAAGATAAAAACAGTAAAGATATAATAAAACCCTTACAGCACAATAGCAAATAGAAAAATAGATGGAGAACTCTCACTCAGCTTGTCTAATATTCATCCCCTCCCCTGTTCAGCCAGAGGGCTGCAATTGTCACCTGTAATTAACCCTAAGGTTAATAATAATAATAATAATAATAATGATGATGATGATGATGAGTGGGTAAATAATAGTAACAACAACAACAATAATAATACAACTTGAAATATTTCTTACCTGCTTTTTTTTTACCTATCAGCTCTGCCAAGCAGTTTACAGAAACTTTTTAGTTCAAGACCTTGATTCTAAACCCATGTTTCCTTCTCAGTACTTGGCTTAATCTTCCTCCTCATTACCATGAATGCCATCCGGATGGGTGTTCCATCATTTCATCTCATCTTGGTCCATGTTTGGCTTTTTCTTTACTTTCTTTTTTTTTTTTAAGGATGTCTTATCAAGAAGCTCTCTGTGTCCTCTTAGAACCTGCAAAGCGGTAGACTGCACTTAATGAAAGAATGTTTTGATGTTGCGGCTTTCCATCTGCTCTTGGGCTCCATAGCGGTACCCACTCCACCCGTGCCTCTTCAGCAAACTGTAATTGAGAGGCACAATCTTCATTAATCACGCAAGCCGCGTGAGGCCGTGCAAACAAAGATGAGTGGCAGCCAAATTTGTACAAAGGGATCTAAAAGCGAAGCCAAGAGGTACTGAACGTATTGATTAGGTAGCCACGCAGTCAAAATGTGTTTCCGCCGGCACTGGTTTTTTTTTCTTCAGGAGAAATATAAAAACAGTCTTGTAAGGTGCAAGCTGCTTTATTCTCTCAAAGCAGTGATTTATCTACCATGCTTCAAAGAGTTTTTTCCCCACTGTCTGTTTCTACTAAATCCGGTTTGAAGCAGCAGCTATGGTGTCCTGCTAGGATCTGGGGGAGCCAGGTTTGAATTTCCACTCTGCCTTGGAAGCTCATGATGTGATCTTGGGCAGACCAGAGACTCTCAGCCTAAGCAGCCTCACTCAGTAGGATAAAATGCAGGCAAGGAGAATATTTTCACTCCCAGCCATTTTCACTCCTGGCCCTGCTGCTCAGCTCTTTGGTTTAAATGGCCCCTGCTTTCTACTTCCACAAAAAGCTGCAGGAAGCAGAAAGCAGGGGTGGTGTAGTGGTTAAGAGTGGCAGCTTCTAATCTAGCAAGCCGGGATTGATTCCCCACTTTTCCACATGCAGCCAGGTAAGGAAATGTATGGAAGAGAAGTAGAGCTATCTCTACCTCCATTGTCCCGCCCTTGCACCCACCTCCCTCTCCTTTCTCTCCGGGGACATTTATTTTAAAGCAAACTGCCTGGAGCAACAAATAGGTGTTCAATCATGCAGGCAAAGCAAAAAAAAAAATGTTTTTTTCCTCACTGTTTAAACACAAAGCATGCCTCTCTAAAGTTCCCTCCCCCCCCAAAAAAAAATCAGGAATGAGATTAATTTTGTAAATATTACAGATTTGTGATTCCACAAGGGGTAGCATTATAAAAATTAGATGCAGAGGTGGTTCAATGGAGAAGTCTTACTTAAAACAAAATTAGCTTGCACTTCAGGCCCTTTAAAGATTGGAGAAAGTAGATTGGCTGCCTGGCTTGATTGACAGGCGGAAGAGAGTGGTGTGTAAAGCGCATTGCTCTCTTCTGCCATTTCAAGCAGGCATGCAGAGTGTAAGTAGCACGAGAAGGCTGCAGACGAAAGCGAGAGAGCCAGAAGGTGAGGAATGGCCTGAGGCGTGATAATTTTTAGTGCTACGCCATTTCGCTGGCATAACGCTATTTTTTTCAGTGTGCGGAATTGCCTTCAGTTACTGCCCATCCCTAACAGTTCAGGCAGCATGCAGATTAAAAGCCATTTAGGTTTCTCTGATTCTCCCCCACAAAAAGTGGGAATCTTCTCTAGAACACATCTAAGATTTCAGGGAAGCCTTACAGAACAGTCAGCTGATCCTTTCTAAAGACCTGATGAGTTCCCCCAAATGCAATTTGAAAAGGCTTAATCCACATTAGAGATACTTCATTTACATTGTTTCTAGTCTGTTTTTCTCACCGGGATTTGAGGCGGATTACACAGAATGAGTCAATACAATCAGCAGCCTGGGACATTCGATAAATATTGAAATAGGATTTGAACGGTAGAACCAACCTGAAGTCTTTAAAAAAAGAAAGAAAAGAGAAGAGCTGATGCAAAGCAGAAATGTTAACAGGACACGCTCCATGATGCAAGATTACAATAGGGATCAACCCACAGCAAACGATACGCAGCAGAACTGACCACAGTCCCCAATAATTGATCCAGGTAACTTGGTGAAGCTTTTTCTACAATGCTACCTTATGCCCTAGATAGAAAAGCTCTCTTAAATAATTCAGTTTTGCTTCGATTGTGGGAAGCCAGGAGAGAAGGAACCTTCCTGACCTCTTCCAGCAGGCTGTTCCACAAGGTGGAGGCCACAACAGAGAAAACATGTATATGCCCCCTCCTCAATTTTGGTGTTCCAAAATATATAGGGGTTGTGTGTTTTTTTGGGAAGTGGATGCAATACTTCAGCCTGCGTGGCGTAGTGGTTACGAGCTGCAATGTCTAATCTGGAGAACCAGGTTTAATCCCCCACTCCTCCACAATGATGAACTTGGGCCAGGCTCAGTTCTGTCAGAACTCTCTCAGCCCCACTGACCTCAGAGCGAGTCTGCTGTGGGGAGAGGAAGGGAGGTGATTGTTAGCCGCTTTTAGATTCCTTCGGGTAATAATAAGCAGAACCTACAAGCCAATTCTTCTTCTTCTTCTACAAGCTAATTCCAGATTTTATATGAAGTGCGTATATGCAGATCTTGGCAGATTTGAGTTTGTTCATTTGCATCTTGCTTCTTATTTAAGCGATTTGTTGTTGTTTTTATCCATCCTGATTCAACTATTTGCATGGATAGTCTCTAGTGTCATTTGACCATACGCATGATAGTTGACAAAGCAGCCAAATGGGTGACCTTGGGCCAGTCACAGTTCTTGCAGAGCCTCACTTATCTCACAGGGTGTCTGTTGTGGGGAGAGAAAGGGAAAGGTGACCGTCAGCTGCTTTGAGACCCCTTTGGGTAGCATCAAGCGGCGTATAAAAACAAACTGTTCTTCTTTCTCCTCTCAAAGGGAGAGGGAGGCAGAATGAGGACTGTGCAGCACTGGAACATAATTTTTGTAGGGGAGTCTTGTGTTCTTAAGGTTGACTCAGCCTTCCATCCTTCCGAGGTCGGTAAAATGAGTACCCAGCTTGCTGGGGGGTAAACGGTGATGACTGGGGAAGGCACTGGCAAACCACCCCGTATTGAGTCTGCCATGAAAACGCTAGAGGGCGTCACCCCAAGGGTCAGACATGACTCGGTGCTTGCACAGGGGATACCTTTACCTTTTACCTTGTGTTCTTGATTCTGTGCCTTTTAATTATAGGATTAAAGCCCAGAAGTGTCACAACATGCACTTTGACCCTTCAGGGTTTGTTTGGGTTTTTCTGTGCTGTTGAGTCACAGCTGACTTGCAGTGACCCCAAGGGGGCTCAAGAGATGTTCAGCCTGCTGCATCGTGACCTTGGAATTCCTTGGGGGTCACCCATATAAACACTGATCAGGACTGACCCTGCCTAGCTTCCAAGATTCGGTGAGATCACCCTCGCCTAGACTAGATAAAATGTAAACCTGGAATTGTCTCCTTTCCTTCCACAATGTGTGGGATATAGATTAAACCCCAAAAGAGGCAAAATATAGAACAGGGGAAATCTGATCATCTACTTTTATTGATTCAGCTCTGCTGGCTTTGCCTCAGTAGTCTTTTCGTCGGAGTCTTGCAAACTTTGCTCTGGTTTTACCAAATGTGCAGATTCATAGGACAAATGCCCCCATGCCCCCACTTCAGCATTGTGCCAGATTCTGAACTGTTCATCCTCATTCACACGAACAAATTTTCTTGTCAGTTATGCAGGACGAGGGGCCCCTGATTTCTTTTGGTGGTGGGGTACTGCCCAGACGAAGGAGAATTTTTTTGCACATTCCATTTTGGTACACCACCACCTGGTGGTCCTTCTGGGATTTGCAAACATTTAGGCCCCATGTGCATGATTCAGCCGGCATGGGGAAGGGAGGATGAGGGTTGAGTGCATGTGAGCACATGGGGCACAATGTTGCCATGAGTTCAACGGACTCAGGAGCTTCATAATCGTATGTGCGCAGTATGTTGCGTCATGCTTGGGGAAATCACTATTTTTGCCTCCCCGCATGCTGATTCCAGTCTTGATCCGCTTAATCCACTGACTAGCACGCCATAAACTATCGGCAGGCCTGTGCAATAGACATACATGCCAGCTTTATGGAAATGCACGATGCCACCCACACAGTGGCTGTGATGTACATGGTGTGCCATTCAAACTGTCAATACTTGAAGACCTCCACTCTCAGTTTAAGCTTACCCAGACTTCGGGATTGGCTTCCAGTTCCCTTGCTCGGAGGTCAGTCAACACGTCCTTTTCAGTCATGGCCCCCAGATATGGGATTCCTTACCCCAAGAGTCTTGTTAAGCCCTCTAGTTTATAGTCTTTCTAGAGATTCCTCAAGACTTTCTTGAATCCCAGAAAAGTTTTGCGTTTTCTTGCTCCCTGGCTTGAGATTTCTCTTTTGTCCAACTGGTTGTATCTTCCCACTGTTTGCTGATTTCATTAGTGCTGATTTTATTGGCTCGGAATGGGGTTGTTTCAGTTTGATCTTCTACCGCTGGGTTAAACCTGTAAGTCCACTCTTTTATCGTTAGCTTAAAGTGATTAAAAGGTGGGATTCAATCTCAGGACATGCTGTGATGGCCATGAGCAAAGGCAGGTTTAAAAGTCAATTAGACAGATTCATGGAGGATGGGTCCCTTGAGGACTACTAGGCATCATGGCCAAGGGAGCTCCCACATTTAGAGGCAGTAAATCTCTGGATGCCAGTGCCACAAGGCAATATCAGGAGAAAGCTTTGACCACCATGATTTGTTAGAACTGGTTGGCCATGCTGTGAACCTTGGTCTAGCAAGGCTCTTCTTATGTTCTTCTGTTGGGCTGTGGGTCAGCCTCAGAAAAGTGTGCTTGGCAATAACAACTTCAGCTGTGAATACCTTGTTCTTTTTGAGCAATTCATAGACAACAGGCCTATCAATAACAATTGACCGTGTTAGCTAAACAGGGCTTCCAGAGGCAGTGGCCCTAGGCCTTCAACATTCATAACATACAGGGGAAAGTTGTGACTTTCATCTCCTGCTTCCAAGAGCAGCTGGAAAAGAGGATGCCAACGGACCTCAAGTTGATCTGGCAGGGCAGTACTTAGCTCCATGAAACCTCCTGGTAGAACCAGTTGGCCACAGTGTCAGATAAGAAACTAGACTGAGTGGACAACTGGAGTGTTCCAGGAGGGGTCTTCTGATATGGATTGTTCTTTAATTTCTTAACCATTCTTAGTATTTGTGTCTTGTGGGTTATTTGATAGCAGAAGTTAACATGAATATTTCAAGGTGGGGTGCCAATTATATCAGCAAATAAGCATAGCAGTTCTTTTGCAAGCGGCGTAAATCACGGCCACTGTGTGGACGGATTCTAGGAGGAAGAATGTGTTTGAGCAAGTGGTCAACCCATTCAGTCCCAACCAGAGAGGAAGTCCAGAAGGGGTCATTCTGGAACTGCCCATAGTGCTCACGAGTGTTCTGTCTGTTCCTTAATTTTATTCCTTAGCGTGAAAGTCTAACAGATGTTTCAATTCAGTCTGAGACTCCAGGAGAGCTTTGAATTTTGTTTGCAGGCAAGGAAAAGATCAGAGAGACGTGCAATTCCCCAGAGAGACGGCTTTGAAACCCCATTATGAAACAATGATGCATTATTAGCTCGCACCCCTTTACGGTTAATCCTTCCGGAAAATGAAACATACACCAGAAAAGGAATCCAAAGGAAACCTTTTTCAAAAGAAAGGAAGGCTAATGAGAGGAAGGAAACATCATGACTGGAAGTAAAAGAAATGTGAAACTTGATCAAAGGACACATCAAGGTGATGCCACGTACAGATGATATATGGACACTTGACCAGATGTTGGCCTTGCGGTTTTTTCCAGCTAATATGGATTTTGTTGTGAGCGGATGGATCGAAGGACAGAGTCTGGGCCTTGTGAAAGAAGTGAAATCTCCTGCTCATGTTTCAAGGACTGAAGGCTATGAAGGAGCCCATTGGTGACTGCTACTTGAGTGAGCAAGTTGAGACAGAGGAGATGGCAGATTTTCAGAAGGGGTTCCTCCGAGTACCATTCAGCTCCCTTCCTAAACAGCAGTCCGAGGTGAACTGAGGGAATGAGGTTCACGGAGAACTTGGAAAAGGATATCCCCAGAATTTCATGAAATGCTCCCAAGCCATGCTTAGGTTAGTGTCACAATGGGACCTCTAAGTGTCTTTCCCAAACTACAGCTATTCACAGTGTTGGTTGTTTTCGTAGGAATTTGGTTTCTCCAAGCAGCCAACAGTAGAAGGAAATTTGTGAACACTGTAATTGTCCAGTTAGTTAACCCTTTCTGGTTGCTGTATTTATTTAAGAAAATCCATTAACAGAGAAAGATCTAAGGCTTTTATATAGTCAAATGACATTGCCACATCAGTGATTCTCTATGGCAAAGACCACAGAGACGGGAGAAATTCCTAGAGTGTCGTGGATGTGATGACCGTAAGCGTCATTGCCGTGTCCTTGATGTTGTCCTCCTCATTTTCAGTGGCCTGAGAGACGGCCAAATCTGTCCCCAATTCTAAAACTCCCTAACTTCTGAGGATGACATTACATTTTGGTGAGGAAGTGACCTCTGGCCCGTGAGAGCTGATACTAAATTTGGTCCTCTGCCCTGGGTAGCCACCAGACTTGTGTTTCGGATAAAATATACCAATGCACTCTCCCGGAATTTGTTCCAAGCTGATATTAGAAAGGTATGTGTTTTATTTTCTCCAACTTGCTAAATAAAGACGGCTACAAGGTGCTCTCTGCAGCTTTCCTCCCTTGGACAAATGTTGATGTCTGTTAGGCTTGGGGTTCACCTCCACTGCATCCCTCCCGCCCCACACTAAAAGCCTGTTTCCCTGCCTCGTATCCTCAGCCTCCTGCCTGCAATTTGAATTTAGATGTCTGACCAGTGCGTTGCAGGTGAGAGAGTGCTTTAAACTCAATCAGTGGCGACTTTGTTGATTCCAGCACTGACCTTGCGAAGATGTTGTTATGAAGATGCGATGGGTAAGGAGACCAATCAAAGCGTGCCTCCGCTAACCGGCCCTTGAAATGCATTTGCAAGGTCATGGCATGATGAAGCTTAATGTTATATTGCGGCTTAATTATTTTTTGCAAAGCTCCTTGGACTTTTGGAGAAGGCAGAACAAATAAGAGCGTTTCTTTAAGAGGGGGAAAGGGAGAGAAAAGCTAGGGGCGCACAAAAAACGGTCCTGTGGTACAGTTGCCAACCTCCAGGTGGTGCATGAAGATCTCCTGGAATTCTGACTGACCTCCCAACCAAAGAGCTCTGTTGCCTTAGAGAAGCTGGCTGCTTTGGCATTATACCCTCCCCCAATTTTGATCGTTTCCAGACTTCACCCTAAATCTCCAGGAATTTCTGAACCCAAAGTTGGCAACCCTGTCCCATGGTCTATAACAGGGGTAGTCAAACTGCGGCCCTCCAGATGTCCATGGACTACAATTCCCAGGAGCCCCTGCCAGCATTCGCTGGCAGGGGCTCCTGGGAATTGTAGTCCATGGACATCTGGAGGGCCGCAGTTTGACTACCCCTGGTCTATAAGAACCTTTGTAGCTAATTCATGATGGATGACAACTTGATAAGTATTTGAATGCACGGCCTACAGACGGCAATTGCGAACGGACTTATTTTTAGTTATTTTGAAACCTCTTGCAGAAACTCCTGTGTAGATCTGCCACTGCGGTTGTCGTATTTTTCCCCCTCTCTCCATGTATACGTTCCCCCTCCACTTTTAAAATTAGTTCCTGGGTTTTCCGTTTTCTTTCCTCTCCTTGCTGTCCCCAACCCACCCTCTTTTTCAAAAGAAAAAAAAACCCTGCTGTCACTCAGAGCCAGCTTGGGGTAGTGGCTAGGGGTGCAGACTTCTAATCTGGCGAGCTGGGTTTGATTCCCCACTCCCCCACATGCAGCCAGCTGGGTGACCTTGGGCTCACCATGGCTCTGATAAAGCTGTTCTGACTGAGCAGGAATCTCAGGGCTCTCTCAGTCTCACCTGCCTCACAGGGTGTCTGTTGTGGGGAGAGGAATGGGAAGGCGACTGTAAGCTGCTTTGAGACTCATTTGGGTAGGGAAAAGCAGCATATAAGAACCAACTCTTCTTCTTCTTCTTCCTTCTTCTTCTCTTCCTTCCTCTTCATAAGGAGCTCTGTGGCTTATTGCTGTGCGGTTACACGAATGACCTGATCCATGATTGTCTAGAACAGGGGTAGTCAAACTGCGGCCCCACCAGACGCCCGTGGACTACAGTTCCCATGAGCCCCTGCCGGCAGGGGCTCATGGGAATTGTAGTCCGTGGACATTTGGAGGGCTGCAATTTGACTACCCCTGGTCTAGAACGTATAGCCAGCAAACAGGAATAAAACAATGTCAGGAAACGTAACACGGAGGAGGCGAGCTTTTAAAGTATTTTTAAAGTCCCTCCAAACTCCCATCTTCACACCAGAAAGATCTAGCTGCAAAATTTCATCATACTCCTTTCCCTGGACTTACTGACCAGCTTCCCTCCCCTCCCCAGCCAGAGATCAAGAGCTGCAAAAGTTTTCCTTGTCGGAAAGCTCCTTCCCTTGCTGGCTGGGAAGGTTAAACTTTAAAAACAACCGATTGCTCTATTTCTCAACTTTCCGCCGAAAAGTTTCCACTCTCCGGGTGGCGGCAGTTCACCGAGGTAGGCTGATCTATGAAGGCTGCATAACATATCCGAGCACAGTGTGTGGCCTTGAGTGAGGATGTTCGCTTAGCGCAAGCCTCTCTCCCAACCCATGAGCCAGAGGAGGATGAAAGGCCTGTGCGGCAAGCAGGGCTTTTCTCCAGCAATAAAAGCGCCGGCTTTGACGTCTCCTGTGCTCCAGATGTGCTCGAGTGCATTTGCCGTTTGAAGCATTGTATTCGCCCTTTAGGAACCCCCGCCCTGGTTTGCCCAGTTGCCTAGGCCTCTTTTCTAGTGCGCTTAGGGGTGGCGAGCTGGTGAGCTCCCCCTCACTGGCAGTCTTCAAGCAAAGGTTGGATACACACCTTTCTTGGATGCTTTAGGATGCTCTGGGCTGATCCTGCGTTGAGCAGGGGGTTGGACTAGATGGCCTGTGTGGCCCCTTCCAACTCTATGATTCTATCTCTCCACCCTTCCTGGACAGAAGGTTCATGTTTGTAGCAGTTGCTGTATTGGTTATGATGGGAGACTAAGATCGGGCTGGAATCCCCACCCGTGTTGCTGAGGGACATGGGACCCGTCACACCTGTCAACCTTATAGGGTTGTTGTAACGATAAAACATAGGAGAGGGGAACAATCTGAGCCCCTTGGGGTCCCATAGGGGAGAAAGTCATCCATCATCCTCATTATGCAGGTGCAGCAGAAGATGCCTCCCCATTCATGCCTGCCATATAGAGGATGGGGCATAATTGTTCTCTCTTGCCCTGGAGGGAATGACCAGAATGAATGGGATTAAATTAATTCAAAAGAAATTCCATCTAAACATCCGGAAGAAATTCCTGACAGTTAGAGCGGTTTCTCAGTTGAGCATGCTTCCTCGGGAGGTGGTGGGTTCTCCATCTTTGGGGGAAAAAATTTCAATGTTAGACTTTGGGATCCTCAATAAAATGGATTCTGAAGTTTCTTCTAGTCTATTTTACCCCATCCTGAAGTCTCTCCAGCCAAGGATCCACAACAGCCCTGCTGTGCAGTTTCTTTCTGGCCATTCCTAGACCCTTAAAAACATTTTGTGTATACATACTGTTGCCCATGGTAATGACTGGGGAAAGCACTGGCAAACCACCCCGTATTGAGTCTTCCATGAAAACGCTGGAGGGCGTCACCCCAAGGGTCAGACATGACCCGGTGCTTGCACAGGGGATACCTTTACCTTACTGTTGCCCACATATGTGAGTAGCTTTAGTACTTCATCCCCCCCACCCCACCCCCAGGACCACTTAACAACATCAGCAAAGCAATTAAGTATAGTTTTCGGGAAAATGCCAGCAGCATTACACTCTGTGGATGGGAGTCTCAGCCCAATTATTTTCAGCTAGTTGCAAAGTACGGAGAGTCGGCTTTTCCTTCATTATAACTGCAGCTCCCCCTGATTAAAAATCTACCGTGTTTCACCTGGTAAGGGTGGAGGGAATGAAACAATTAAACTTTCCATCACTAAAATGGCTGCATATTCTTCGACAGAAGGGGTTGACGTCTCTCCAGAGAAGTGATTAAAATGAGCTGATCTGAACGGTAATTTGATTGACTGAAGAATGGCTCTCTCTCTCTCTCTCTCTCTCTCTCTCTCTCTCTCTCTCTCTCTCTCTCTCTCTCTCTCTCTCTTTTGGCCACCTTATTGCTCTGTTTTATTGGACAGCACCTGAGAATGTGACTGCTGGCCATTTCTTTTCTCGGGCAGCCAACTGAAATATCCTGCAACAAGGAAGAGGGCTTCCCTTCCCTTGACCGATTGCGCAAGAAGTTTTGTTTGTGCGTCCGGCCTCCTTGGGGCTTTTTGAAAAGAAATCTGATGGGAGTGAACTGATTTTTTAAATATATTTTTAAACGTATTGAACATTTATCGAGTTATATGACCATATATGGTCATGCCGACTTGCCCAGTCCTCCCAAAATGGTCAGTGATTGGCTTGGAGACGGGGAAGGGGGGAGCCCCAGGTGGGCGTGTGCACCGCTGTGTCCCCCTTTGGGGTTGGGAGGTTAGGAATATTCCTAGCAAGCAGCCATTCAGTCATGTCCGACTCTTGGCGATCCTATGCCTCAACAATTGCCATTTTCAGTCTTACACCACTTATTTCAGCTGTGTAATGTTCTGGCTGGTATCCATTTTGATTGTATTTAACCACCACGTACTTTGTCAACCTGGTTTCCTTGTGCCACTGACCAATCCTAGCCTGATTGCTTTCTCCAATGAGTTGGATCACATGATATGGCCAAAATAAGTGAGCCGGAGCTTCATGATTCAGCCTCCCAGTGATAGATCAGGCTTTAGATGTGATCTGTTTCCTTTAGTATTTCCTTGTTTGTGACTTTTGCTGTCCACGGAATCTGCAGAAGGCTTCCCCAGCACCAGAGTTCAACTGAATCGACTTTCCTCCTGTACAATTTCTTCATCATCCAACTTTCACAGCCATAAGTGGCTCGAGGAAATATGATGGGTTGAATTAATCTATTTTCAGTCATCAGGCTTATGTCCTTGCTTTTCCATGTTCGGTTCAAGCTTATCAACCACTTATTCAAGTGGTTGGGAGTGGTGGTTTCTAATCGGGTGAGCCAGGTTTGTTTGCACACTCCCCCCACATGCAGCCAGTGGGGTGACCTTGGGCTGTTCTGATAAAGCTGTTCTGACCAAACAGTAATCTCAGGGCTCTCTCAGCCTCACCTCCCTCATAGGGTGGCTGTTGTGGGGAGAGGAAAGGCAAGGCAAATATAAGCCACTTTGAGACTCCTTCTGGTAGAAAAAAGCGCCATATAAGTACCAACTCTTCTTCATCATCATTGCTGAGCAACCCAGAGCCATTTGAAGCTAAGTTTCCATAAAATTAGAGAGTAGAGGTCTTTAAAATGAAATTTGCCATAGGGATCACCTGTCTGAAGTTGTCGGTCAAGAAATATGTCCTCTATTTTGCTTTTCAACATACAGGAACCCTAGTTAAGAAGAAGCAAACACAGTCTGAGGTCAGTAGCACCTTTAAGGCCAACCAAAATTAATGCTGGGTGTAAGCTTTCGTGTGCAAGCACACCTTTGTTTCAATGCTTCTGAAGAAGTGTGCCTGCACACAAAATCTTACACCCAGAATTAAGCCTGGTTGTTCTTAAAGGTGCCCACTTCATTCTATGGCTTCAGACCAACCGGCTACCTGTCTGAACCTATTAAAGACGGACAGGCGCGAGATCAGCAGTTTTCTGTGCTTTCTTGTCTTGTCAATAGCTAAGTTTCAAAACGGCCAGTGCAAAAGAGGTTAAGATCGAATCCAGGAAGAATTTTCAAACCTTAGCGCTTAAGAAAATCATTGTCTGCTGAGGTTTGGCATTGACACCCGGGGGGGGGGGGCAGGGGTGGTCTTTAAGAGCAGTATTGAACTGCCAGTCCATCAGGTTAATTTTGGTTGATTGGGACCCCGGGAAAATAACTGGATAATTTGTAGTGGTCCTATATCCACGTGGCTGGGGTGTGTTTCTTTGGTAAGAACGAAGCTGGCGGGGAGATAGACTTAATGGCCCGTAAAGTCCAGACAGATGCAAAGAGTAGGTGCAATAACAACCCCTAAAAGATGAGGCGATATTTTCTTAGAAGAACCGTACCGCATGCATAAAAAACAAAACGCAAAGCGATAAAATCCAGAATAGGAAAGGTCATAAAAGTTACCTATGGGCCGTAACAAGCCGTATCCCGAGAAGCTGAACGTGGGAATTGGTTGGGTATAGTAGAATTGGCAACAGCCGTTTCCATATAAAAGAAAGCGGCCAATTTTGTTGTTAGGAAATAAATCACTGGAGGGCTCCTGAGTTTTGAGAACAATCGGGTCTCTTAAACGAACTAATTTCCATCTGTCAACCCATTGAGTGTTGCTATCGATTCATTTACTACTTGGATATCAATCAATGAGCTGTATGCGATGGGCAGAGGCAGGCTGCTAGATAATGAGCCTCTATCTGGATAATTCAGGAATTACACAGCAGAAGGGCAGTTGGAACGTTTGGTTGGAGGCTCTGGTAAATGTGTGTTTTAGCTGGCTTCTTGTCTCTGGGCAATTCTGCACCCGATAAAAATAGTGTAATGCTTACCTTAGGTAGTCATTATATTCCAGACGCTCCGCATGACGTTGCCAACATCCAGCATCCAGGCAGCCAACGGATGGCTACATCCGCCATTTTAAAGCGGTAGTTGGGGAATTACATAAAGTGGATTCCCCAACATATGTAGCGCAAGACACAGGAGAGCAACCAGCAGGCCACTGACAAAAACACATGTGGAGGCAAAGATGTGCTATCTCCGCCTCCCATGTCCCACCCTCGCATCTGCCAGGGATGGGAGTTTTGTTTTCTTTGTTTTTTTAAGCGAATGGCCTGGAGCGACGAATTAGCGTACAAGCATGCGGGCAAAGCCAAAAGATCCAATTTAATGTAAGGAAGTCATTGAATCTGAGCCATTAATGGGAGTTGCTAAGAGAAACCATCCATAGGTGTAGGATAAGTAGTCTCAAATCATCCACCTCTCTCGTTCTTTGGCCAAATGGCCAAAATCTTCTGTGTCTATTTGGGATCAGTGTCTAACCAAAGTCGACCTAGAGAGGACAGTCCATCAGTTAAAATCCAGACACAAGGAAGCTTATTTGCCCCATTCATGAGACACATGAGGTTTGCCAGTTTTGGATGAGGAAATCTTGGAGATTTGGGTGGAGCCTGAGGAGGGAGGGATTTGGAAAGGGGAGGGACTTCAGTGGGTAGAGTGGGACCTTAATGGAATATAATAGAATCCATCTTCCAAAGAAGCCATTTTCTCCAGCAGAACTGATCTCTGTAATCTGGAGACCAGTTGTAATTCTGGGCGATCTGTAGTCACCACCCGGAGGCTGGCAACCCTAAAAGACAGATAGAACTTGCTTTCTAAGAAAAAAAAACTCTTAAAACATTTCTGAGGCTTTCCTCCTGCCATTACCTCCTCCCAGACTTGAAACAGCATCTCTAAAAACCAGGAATGAAAACCTACTTGGCCAGAATCAATCTCCCATGTCCATTACTGGCAAAGTAATTTGATTGTGTTTAGCACTCCTGTAAGTTTACCCGCTGTAATTAAGACCAGCGTTTCGAAAAACGTATGGCTTGACATAGGCAGATGCGTCTCTTAAATGTAGGTTTCTTGCAGTCGAAGCGCATGACTGGGTGTCTCGCTATCTGTGCATTCAACGGGAGGCATTGTTTATCCTGGCAAACCGCATTTCCAGGGTGTCTTTCTTCCTCACCGACAGTGAAATTTATATAAACAGGTGCTCGAGTGCTCTACCTCCTAGCAACCGGGGCATTTTGTCAATATTTGTTTTCAGTGCCCAATGTGTAACAAGGTTTGTTCTACGTGACCCTTGAGAAGTTCAAGGTCGGGGGAGGGAAAGAACATGGGAAATCAAGGGAATTAGCAAGCTGCCTTCTCATTCATCGCCTACGACAATGTCGGATTTTGCTTCGAAGACAGTCTGCAGAGATAAATGGAGATCTCGAGCGGCATTGATATTCCCCATGTGAAACACGCTTGTCACGGTGGACTCGACGACTAACACAACCTATCCTGCTTTGCAAGGTTGCTGTGAGAATAAAAAAGGGAGTCAGACCTTCAGCCCATCAAAGTTGGTATTTTCAACTTAGATTGACGGAGATTTCTCACATCACCTACAGACTGACCAGAGGTCTTCAGGCAGGGCTCTTTCACATCACCTTGTCCTTTTAACTGGAGAGGCCAGGGATAGAACCTGGGACCTTCTACATGTGAAGCAGATGCTCTACCACTAAGCCACAACCCTTCTCAGTGGTTTTGTCTGGTACTCTTCCACTGCCATGGCTGGTGTCACCCCCACCTTCACTCCTGCATCATTATGCTCAGCCCCCGCCTGCTGTGCCACCAAGCCCCACCCACCCACCTGCCTTGGGTGCCAAACAGGCTAGGTACTCCACTGTCTCTGTATTCTGGGGATCCATTGTAATTTCAGTGGCTCTCCAGTCCCCACCTGGAGGCTGGCAACCCTGCGTGGACTTTTGGAACAACAGATTAATGCAATTCCCCCTCTGGAATTTCACACCATGAAATACACCATATCTCAGTGGACCCCGACTTCAAGTTTTGACTTAGCTGCTAAACATTCATCACATGGACACTCATTTAGACCCTTCCATTGGAAATAGTTTGGATTCTCCTGAATGGCTCTCACCCTATTAACAGCAACCTTCTGAAACATTTTGTCCTTCCTTGTGAGGTCTGTCATCTCTCTCGCTGGCCCTGATCTCTCTGCTAAAGGACGTGTCCTATCAGGCAGGCATCAATGGCCACCCCAGAGTGTCCGGGAACCTGAGCATGGTCACAGCCTTTCACAGGAGCCGGTTCTTCGCTTTGCTGGTGGAGGCGCTCCTTTGGGTTTCCTGTGATCCTGGCGGGTCGTTAGAGACGAAGGACGGTTGTGGGGAGGAAGGGGAATCATGAAAGGCAAAAGGGGGACTGTAGCCCCCCGACAACTGCATTGAGAAAGTAGGTCAGAACGAATCCAGGAACGGAAAAGAGCAGTGTCCTCGTCGGCTATTCTGATGCATTCGTTTCATATGCTCTCCTGCACTGCATGTGTGAAAAGGAGGCATTCTCCAGCACTTGTAATGATCTTTCATTAGGGTGAGCCAGCTGCAGCTTGGGAAATTCCTGGGGATTTTTTTTTTGGTGGGGGTGGAGTCAAGAGAGGGAGGGCTTGGTCAGAGTAGGGGTGGCTAAACTGTGGCTCTCCAGATGTCCATGGACTACAATTCCCATGAGCCCCTGCCAGCATGTATGCCAACTGAAGTCCATGGACATCTGGGGAGCCATAATTTGGCCATCCCTGCCGGAGAGTATGCCTTCCAGAGCAGCCGTTTTCTCCAGGGACGGTGATTTCTGCCATCTGGAGTTCAGTTGTCATACCAGAAGATCTCCAGCCACCACCTGGGAGTTGGCAACTGTATCTTCCACTCACCTTTAGGAAGACCATATGAAGGATACTTCCCACCCACCACCCACCCCTGGTGACGCAGTGCTCACAACTTCAACAGTGGTACATTTTATTGCACACTGTTTTTGCACAGTGAAGTCACTCCAGATTTATGGCGAAATTTACTCCAGCATGCCCAACCACTTCCAACGCTGCTCACCTCTTGCAGCCCTGGGAATGTGGATTCCTCAATGAGCCAATCCATCTCATACTGTGTCTTCCTCTATTCCCACTGCCTTCAACGTCTTCCTAATATCATTGTCTTTTCCAGTGGGTCTTGCTTCTCCACTTGCTCAGGAGATGATCCATCCTTCCCGGGCTTCCAAAACAGTCTGTATTAGGGTCTAACTCAGGCATCTGTGATGTGCAACTCAAGAGCAGAATGTGGCACCGTACAGAACCCAACGTGGCCCATTCCAAATGACAATCAAATCTTTAAGATATATCGGAGGGGTGGCTGAGATGCTGGAATGGCCAGCGGGGGAAGGGAACAGCAGGCAGGGCTTTTGATTGGAGGAAAGGGCTTCATAGGGATGTGTGACCGAAAGAGAGACGATAGGGGGGAACTGTTAGCAGTAATCTTCGTGCGAACCATACAAAGATTTATGTCGGGGCACTAAAAAAGTCACACCGAGTGCTCCTTGGGTATATTTATTACTGATTGGGAGACCTTGCATGCGCTTCTTCCGAAGATTTGCAGCAGCCAATGTGCAGGCTGTGGAACTTTTATGGATTGTTAAACAGGGTGTCGATTAACAGTATATTAAACGGTATGTTTTCAGTTATGGAAATAGGCTCTCTAATGCCAGCTACAATTTGATCACTTGCTCTACATTTTAGGTGCTTTGACTCTTTCATCATAAAAGGTTGTGGACTAAGTAGACAAGGTGCAGGAGGAGATCGGGTTGTTGTGGGTTTTCCAGACTGTGATGGGATGCAGCACAGAGGCAGGCAATGGCTATTTACCCTTGAAGACCTCCTGGGGTCATCACAAAATAACTGTACGAGAGCCAGTTTGGTGTAGTGGTTAGGAGTGCGGACTTCTAATCTGGCATGCCAGGTTCGATTCCGCACTCCCCCCACATGCAACCAGCTGGGTGACCTTGGGCTGGCCACGGCACTGATAAAACTGTTCTGACCGAGCAGTGATATCAGGGCTCTCTCAGCCTCACCCACCCCACAGGGTGTCTGTTGTGGGGAGAGGAATGGGAAGGCGACTGTAAGCCGCTTTGAGCCTCCTTTGGGTAGGGAAAAGCGGCATATAAGAACCAACTCTTCTTCTTCTTCTTCTTCTTCTGTACTTGACAGCACCTTCCACCACCCAAAGCCTCCCCCAAAGGACCAAAGAGAAACAGCAGCCGACCTAAGACAGATAATCAGAAAAACAGGAATGATCTCCGTAAGGCAGAGTAGTCGTCGGTGTATATTGTTTCAGCCCATTAAAAATCCCCGGAGATCAATGCCGCATTTTGAGAAACCCGTTTTCCTGTGAGATCAGCTCTCCTGGAAAGCACAGAGCACTTAATGGCGAAAGGAGGAGCATCACTACAAGATGGATTCCGGAGCAGATTAAGTGTCAGAAGGTTGTGAGCGCAGCAGTGGGCCTTCGGAGGACCGTTTCTGACTCCTGCGAGAAAGCCCGAGCGGGCATTAACATGCCAAAATCCCAGGAGGCAAAACGCTATTATCTACTGCTCTTTAAAACCTCACAGAGTAGCGTGGTTATTTCCCCCTCCCCCCCCAACCACAATGTTTTATTTATGAATGAAGGAATTAGCGACTGTTTGGAACTTCATTAAGTGCCGTCTTGTGGGACTTGCTAAATGTGGCCTATTAAGTTATTATCCCCAAATATCCATCCAATTTAGATTTAATAAGACATCAAGGGTGGAGAAGAATGAACCAGGGAGGGGGGGGGGGGACAGCCCACGGTACCAGGAATCAGAACACGTAAACAGAGATTGCCTACAATGTAAGGTCTGGTCATCAGATCTGTAATAATAAATCCGTACAATGTATTTAATGGCTGTCTTTAGGCATCATGATATACCATTGCTTGTTTAAACCGTGGATTGCACAATGAGCTCAGACATACCCACACATGTTGGATAATGCGCTTACAGTGTGCTTGGGAAGCTTTCTTTTCCTCTGCGGAACAGAAAAACCGACTTCTAAAGTGCGTTGAAAGTGCATTCTCCAACATGTACAGAATGGGCCATAGGTAACAAATGCCAGCTTGTAGCTAAACCCCAGCCTGTTTTTCCCTGGCCCAGCTGAGAGGACATTTTGCTACTTCTCTGAGCAACTGGTCGCAAAAGGCAGTGCTTGTGAATTTAGACATCACCTCAAATCACACATTGGCAGCCGGTGCATAAGACTTTCCTCATAAAAACAATACAAGACTTTTAAAAAAATCACAAACTGCTAATATTTATTGTTGAGCCCAACCGGGAACGGTGGCATAGAAAATTAAGTATAAATAAATAAATATAAATAAATATAAAAACAAGCAGACTTTCACAAACAAGTCACTAAAAACAAACCAAGAGTATGAAAAGAAGCCAACAGCATCCTACAAATGTTTATAAAACAGACCTCAGACACATCAGATGGCCAGCTAATCCCTCCTTGTTCAAAATAGGTGGGTGGGAGAGCTCACCTGCATGGAGAAGTATTTTCCAAGTTTCTGGGTTAACAGAGGCCTTCCAGAGCAGAAAGCGTGCCTTCTCGATGGATCTTCTGCTCTAAATGTTATTAAGAAGCAGTAGAACAAGGGTAGACACGGCAGGATGGGTTAGATCTTGGAAACTGAGCAATATCAGCACTTGGATGGGAGACCACCAGGGATGTCCAGGGTAGCTATGCAGCAGCTGGGCAACAGCAGATCACCTCTGGTCCTCTCTTTCCTTGAAAATCCCACTAGGGATGGCCAAAAATCGGTTGTGACTTGATGGTACAGCACACCGCTGAGGGAAGGGGTGAAATGTGGAGCTAGTCCTTGGAGTGAAATCTGAGTTGAATACTTACAACTCAGATTTCACTACAAGGACTAGCTCCATGCCAGTGCAATCGGCAGTAAGAAGCCCGTTGGATGATCCATTGTAGTCCTATAGACCAGGGTTAGTCAACCTGTGGTCCACCAGATGTCCATGACCTACAATTCCCATGAGCCCCTGCCAGTGTTTGCTGGCAGGGGCTCATGGGAACTGCAGTCCATGAACATCTGGAGGACCACAGGTTGACTACCCCTGCTATAAACCATGTTCTTTTCAAAGTTTGGCAGTATTTTTCCTGTCGAGGACACTCCCAGCCCTCCGACACCCACCCGTCGCTAATAAATTCCAGGCCAATAAAGCCTGCGACACAACTGCTAACACATCAAAAGTGTGTCACAAATGATGTTCGTACATGAGGCGAGGGGTGGAAGAACCCGAGCTACAAGCTATCTTCTCCGGGGCCATCTGTTACCATATTACAGTAACAAGCAGCGCTGTAATATTTTATGTGATCCGTGGATCGTTTACGGCCTTCCTTGGGGGAGAAGGTAACGATGCAGACTCCTCCAGTCACCTCGGAAGGATAATGAGGAGATGCAGCCAAGCTGATGAGAACCCAGCTGGAAAGATCCGAGGCTCTCGTTGAGCTGAGCAATGGAGGTTTCATTAGCACGCGACACGCAAATCACCGAGATATTTACTGATAGGCGACTAATAGATTGATGTTTCCAGGTGAGGCATTCCCCAGGCCCATTTACTGTGCCTCCGGTGAGGCGTGCCAAATGTTTTTCCAAGCTGTGACCCAAGATTGACACGGGAGAGATGTTACACCGCTAATGCGACCGCATCACGGCAGAACAAGAGACGCCACGATCGGTAGGGAAGAGAACCGCCATCGATTGACTGAAAGATACGGTTTCGTCCGCCGCCCGCATTGGATGTATGCAATTATTTGGTACAGCTGCAGGTCGCGGGGGAAGGGAGGGGACACGGATCCGTTAATAGTTTGGGTCAATTATTAATAAGGCTTGGCTGTGTTTAAAATGAGACTTCGGTGTGCTTTGGGGATTCGGGGTTTGGCTTGGTTAGGTTGTGTTTTTTATAAACCACCAAAGGTGATTTGGATTTGGCTGGCTCTACCTAGCAACCTGGGCCTTCCTTGGGGTCTCCCATCCAAGTTCTAACCAGGGCTGAGCTTCTGAGGTCCAATGAGTTCGGGCTACCCTGAGCTATCCAGGTCAGGGCAACTTCTTTGTTAACTACCTCTAAAGCAGGGGTAGTCAAACTGCGGCCCTCCAGATGTCCGTGGACTACAATTCCCGTGAGCCCCTGCCAGCATTCTTCTTCTCCAGTAATATCAGGACTCTCTCAGCCTCACCTCCCTCACAGGGTGTCTATTGTGGGGAGAGGAAAGGGAAGGCGACTGTAAGCCACAGAGACTCCTTTGGGTAGAGAAAAGTGGCATATAAGAACCAACTCTGTCTTCTTCTTCCTTTGATACAGTTGACTACTCCGTTCTTATCTACCAAGTTCTTGTGACTTGTATTCCCATAAATCAGGACGGGAAGTGAATTTTTAGCTGAAAAGCCGGGCACAGCAACAGCAGTCTAGAAGCTAAGCAGGCCTGCTTCACCCACAGCATCTGCCTTTTGCATTAGAGGCCTGGTCCGGGGTGTGGCCTGTGGATTTCAGACCACTTTTGATCGGCCGAAGCACACCTGAGAGGATTGATGGTGACCAACGACAGAAGAAACACGTTTAATTATGCCTTGGTTTCCAAACTCATTGCACTGCCGCAATCTTTTCTTTTCCCCCCAGAAATTTCCTCTCAGCGGGGAGGCTCTCTCCGCTAAGTTATCGCTTTGTGACACAGAGGGAGGGTTTCATGTTGATCGCAGTCAGCGCATTAGAGAGTCCCGCTGTATCCCGAGCGGTCAGAAAGGAAGACAAAAAAAAAACACGCTTCAAAAAGATCGCCAAATTTAGATGCGCATAAACAGCTCTGCCAAAAAATAAGAAGAGTCCTTTGACGAGGCAATGCATCTGATGAAGGCATTTTAAAGAGTCCAGTTGCATATCAACAGGGATGAAGAAAATATGCTTTGTAAGGGAAAGATAAGGTTTCTCTGTAATGTCTTCGCCTAGTGGGTACCTCACAGCCTAATCTATAAACCAATTTATCAAAAGTAGGGTTCCAATGTTTAGTATATTCCTTGTTTCTCCCTCTCCTGACAGGTTTCCTGTGCCTTTAATAGCTACCTAACAGACTTCAACGGGAACAATTTTCTAGTATACAGATTCAGCAAGGTAGAAAGAACTTCCACTGCTTGAATTTCTGATTCCCATGCCGCTGTTGAAGTTACAACAGTCCTGCTAGGAAGGAGTCACAAACCTGGTTTATTCTAGACCAGTGTTTCACAACCTGTGGTTCAGGACCCCAAAATGGGTTGTGGCCAGAGCTGACACCCTGCGCATGGCACCTGAAGATCTCCCACTCTTACAATTGATCTCCATGTGCCCAAGATCAGTTCCTCCAGAGAAAGTGGCTGCTTTGGAGAAGGGAGGGTGGTATCATACATTGCCGAAGCCCCTTCCCTTCTCAAACCCCGCCTCCCCAGGCTCCACCCACCCACCCCAACCTCGAGGCAATCCCAATCCAGGATTGCCTCCCCAAATCTCCAGGTATTCCCCAACTCAGAACTGGCAGCCATAGTTACAGAACCTCTGAAGGTGGATTGCAGGCCACCCCTTCCTAAGAATCAACCTTTGCTCTTTCTGCAAATCACTTGGAATTTTAGAAACCAATATCTGATCCTGGACACAGGGACGGGTCATGTAAAAATCAGAGAATTTTGGAAACAATGTCTTCTGAATGCGATGTCAGGTTTTAAAATTTTATTTTGTAAGTAAAACATAAATATAGAAGTTTGCTCAGCTGATGCAAGAAGGCAGCTGCCCTTCTAGCATTGTATTCCTGTTTGCAGTCTTAACGTTTTACAACTTCTGCATTGTTCAGCCTCCAAATTTATCTCATCTCCTCTAACTTAGCAGCAAGCAGAGGCAGTTTTATGAGCAGTGGGGGGAAAAGGGCAACCCAATGCCACTAAGTACTAATGAGATAAAGAGTACT
This sequence comes from Paroedura picta, assembly GCF_049243985.1. NCBI lineage: Eukaryota > Metazoa > Chordata > Lepidosauria > Squamata > Gekkonidae > Paroedura > Paroedura picta. The sequence goes on from NC_135382.1 coordinate 34,494,690, forward strand.
CGTTAATGGCCTCTATTTTTATTACAATACCTCCTTCGATACATCACAATTCCCCCTTTCTCTGGCTGAAGCCATATATGCCATGCCTTGCCAGTTCTCTGCCCTGTTGCCACAAATGGCACCATTTGTAGTAGAGTATGCCACCTACCAGGCGTGGTGGGCTCTGATTTGGAAGGTATTCCCCAGTTGTAGCTGCAGCCCAACTCTATCTGCAGGGCCTCGTTCAACAGATTCCTACCCCAGTTGGTCGAATGTGTCAGGCAATCAGGACTGCAACCACCAAAGACCACCCATCCAAAGGGCTTTGACCCTTTTTGTTTTTATTAACTACTTCACAGCATCCTGCTTTTCCACATTACTCACTCAGGATTGGGAAATACCTGAATTTTTGTGGGTTTCACCTCCTCCAAGTGGCAACCTTTCAAATATTCAAGAAGGGCATCCTGTCCCCTCTCAACCTTCTCTTCTCCAGAACATGCCCGAGTCCCTCAGCCTTTCCTCATAGGGCTTGGTCCCCAGACCCTGGATTATCCTCTTCACTCTCCTGAGCACCCTCTCCATTTTATCCACCTCCTTTTTGAAGTGAGGCCTCCGAAGCTGCACACAGGACTCCAGGTGGGGTCTGACCGATGCAGTCTACAGCAGGAATACATCCAACAAACAATGGGGTGGTCTATACTCCTGACCCCCTTCTAAAAGCATCCCTCCCTGACTTGGTTTTCTGGGATGAAACCTCAAAATCCTAGGACAAATACTTTGGGAAGGAAAGCAAGCAAGGCCCATGCGAGGAAAGAGGAAAGGAAAAAAAAAAGCACAACCTAACTAATGAATCACCATTTGCAAACCTACTTTCCAAATTCCTTGTGTACACCACCGTCGGCCAAGGACCTACAACCTAAATAAAAATCTGAGCAAACAGCACAGGGCCTTCGGGTATCGTGCTCCGGCGGGAGGGACTGCACTGGAGTTAAATATAACATTTTATTGCCCTCGTAACGTTTGAGGTACAGCTTCGGTCTCAAGGCTCCTGCTTGGGGGAAAGAAGCATATTAAAACCTGCCTTCCATTCATTTTGCGGCCGACAAGCCAAATAATGAAAGGGAGCTTTGTTTTTTGTCTAGATCAGGATGCTTGCATTGCACTCCCGGGATACTGGGCACACAATTCCTATTAATAAGGAGCATCCTATGTAAATGTTCCAAACCCAAGTCCTCCGGGGGTGACAATGCGGTGACCTCTTTGAAGCCGCGGCCTCCGTTGCAGTCCGGGGTTTACAATACGCTTTGCTCTCGTCTCTGACAAATCAATGGCTCTCCTGCTTTGGCCTCAGATTCTCAGTGCCCAACGGAGGGAGCCTGTGATGATTTGGCCTTTTGGCTGCACAAAGGAATCTGCACTAGACCCATCTTCGCCCACGTGCTCTTTTTTTTTTTTTTTTTTTTTTGCGCCGGCTTCTCGCAACCAGTGGTCTCCGCGGCGTAGTTTATTTCTGACTCTGGCTTTTCTCTTGTGTCCTTTCCGAGTTGCCTCTTCAGAATAAACTCTGCCATCTGCATTTGGTCCAGCTGTTCCCTCCTCTTTTTCTTCGCCGCGGTTTCTGGAGTCTAATTTGATGCCTTTTGTACGGCCGCCCGGCTCTCTTTTTTATTTTATTGTATTGCGTCTTCGAGATGCCGTCAGTTGCCTTTTTGTTATCGGGTCTTTATGAAGGTTTTGATATCTTCATGAATCGTCTTGGGCTGTTCGTAAATGAAATTCATTATCCTCGGAAGACATAACTCTCCTGACTCCTGCCCCTCCTCCTTTTCTGCCTATTGTCCTCTTCTTCTCTCCCCAAACTTTGAATTTGCATTAGGTAGAGAGCCTTGGAGATCCATTCAGATATGCCTAACAGCCCCTGTACTTGTAAAAAATAAGGCCTCAGAAGGGACAGAAGGAAAGAGGCAACGAAGGAAAGACAAGATACAGGGAAGGAATGTAGACTAAAACCTTTTTGCTTTTTTAAATTTCACATTCATTTTGTATAGAAGCAGTGAACAAAACCTTCCCAGTGGCACCGGTTACACCTGCATCTGCTCCTTGCCAATGATGCCATGGTGGTGGAACATGGCACTGAGTTGTAGCCAACTGCGAACAAGTCTACTAGATTGTCAAGGCAAGAGACGTTCAGAGGTGGTTTGTCATTGCTGGCCTCTGTGTAGCAACCCTGGGTTTCTTCAGTGGTCTCCAGTCCTTGCTAACCATGGTTGACTCTGCTTAGCTTCCAAGATCACATGAAATCAGACTAGTCTGGCCCATGGGAGGTCAGGACAAGAGATCCATAGAGGCATTTTTGCCATTGCTTGCCTCTGCATAACAACCCTGGACCTCCTTGGTGGTCGCCCAGCCAAGTATTAACCAGGGCTGACCCTGCTTAGCTTCCAGGATCTGACAAGATGGGGCCAGCCTGGGCCCTCCATATCAAGGCCAAGAATGCCATAGCTTCAGGTTTCCCCCCGACCCATTTAAAATGGCGACCTTAGAGGAAGTCCTTGAAAATGCACCATTTCTATGTGTTTTTTTTAAAAAATCAGCCCATTCAACATGTTAAGGAAGGAGAGTGGTAGAAGGGAGTTTGACTAGGAGAACTGGATTCAGATTTCCACTCCCCTTGAAGATGATTGTGTCACCTTGAGCCAATCGTATAGTCTCAACCTTGCCTACCTCACAGGTTTGTTGTGAGGATGAAATGGAGGAGGAGAGAATCGTATACACAGCCCTGATCTCCAGAGAGGAAAAAGTGGGATAAAATGTGGGTCTCAAGCATCTCAAGGAGGGCCCTACACAAATCTTGGTGGTGGCTCCAGAATCAGGTAATAATCTCTCCAGGGAAGTCCTCGTTTCTCTCTTCCATGGACAGAAGAAACAGCTTTCCTTTCTTTGGGTGTTCGAAGTCTAATGGAGATCCTCACTCTTCCAAATACAATTTAAATGGAGTTCTGGTAGTTCAAATGGTACTTTATTTCTCACCTTCCTATAGATCGTTTTTGACTGTATTTCCACATTGTTGCAATTCATTGTTGCCGTCTTGCAGATAGTTCTGTGTTCAGCAGAAATGTCCCCATACAAGAACTGTAGGAAACATCTATTTAAAAAAGCCGAATTCCTTGCCTCTCCATTTACACTTGTGTTCTAATGTCCCCTCCTCCCAGTTCCTTCCAGTTCACCTGATGTGCCGTCGTCTCTTCCATTTGGTCTGCCTTTCCTCTCCTTCTGCCTTCCAAGACTTCCCTGCCATTAAAAGGCTCAGGGGAAGTGGACACTCACTTTCAAACTCAGTCCTGAAATGTTAGAATTTTTTTTTAAAAAAACAAGCTTCTTGTAGATAAGTCATGAACAAGGAGGGGGCTCTTATGAAAAACCGCAACACAGCTGCGTACAAACTACCCAGACAAGAAAGGCCAATGCATCTCTTTGCCATCTCTTAATACATTGCTGATGGCCTGCCCCCTCCCTCATCCCTCTCCCAAGATCCGTCTTCTGGCCACTCCAAACAAACTGTGATCTTTTCATCCACCATGGAACCGTCAGTCAACTGCACCAAGCGTTTGAATGCCGTTTCCTGATATGCGTTCGGAAACAGAGCAACCGTGTTGGTTGACGGCAGGGATAACCGACTGGGAATCTGAAAAACTGGATCTGACCCTTGGTGGCACGATGGTACTTTAATGAGGGTGTGTGTTTAAGAGTTAATTACACAAAAGGGGAAGCCGGTGTCAAATGACAAGGGAAAGAGATTGTCAGGGAGAAAGGCTCATTTCTTTGGGATCAACTCTACATGCCGTGGTTTGGCTTTTTGGTGTTATGTCACAGCTGACTTCCAGTGACTCTATGGGGTTTCCTGAGCAAGAGACATTCAGAGCTAATTTGCCATTGCCTGCCTCTGCCCAGGAACCTCGGACTTCCCTGGTGGTCACCCATCCACACACTGACCACGGCCCTCCCAGTTTAGCTTCGGAGATCTGATCAGATCAAGCTAGCCTGGGCCATCCAGGCCAGGGGAATGCGCATGCTTTACACAAGATCAGGTACCCAGAAAGAGAGATGCTAACATAATTTGGAGGGCTTCATTTAGAGGATTCCATCTGGATAGTTTATTTGCTTCCTTCAGGCTCTTTATTTCTTCCAAATGGGGAGTCAAAGTGGCTTCCATCCTTCTCCTCTCCTCTATTTTCTCCTGGCATCTTCAGTTTAACGGCTTGGTCAGCAGGTGATGTGGGCGACCCCCTGCCTGAGACTTAGAATCATAGAATCATAGAATCATAGAGTTGGAAGGGGCCCTACAGGCCATCTAGTCCAACCCCCTGCTCAACGCAGGATCAGCCCAAAGCATCCAAGAAAAGTATGTCTCCAACCTTTGCTTGAAGACTGCCAGTGAGGGGGAGTTCACCACCTCCTTAGGCAGCCTATTCCACTGCTGAACTACCCTGACTGTGAAAAATGTTTTCCTGATATCTAGCCTATATCGTTGTACTTGAAGTTTAAACCCATTACTGCGTGTCCTCTGCAGCCAATGGGAACAGCATCCTGCCCTCCTCCAAGTGACAACCTTTTAAATACTTAAAGAGGGCTATCATGTCCCCTCTCAACCTCCTTTTCTCCAGGCTGAACATTCCCAAGTCCCTCAACCTATCTTCATAGGGCTTGGTCTCTTGGCCCCAGATCATCTTCGTCGCTCTCCTCCGTACCCTTCCAATTTTATCTACGTCCTTCTTGAAGTGAGGCCTCCAGAACTGCACACAGTACTCCAGGTGTGGTCTGACCAGTGCCGTATACAATGGGACTATGACATCTTGTGCCTTCAGAGAGTCACTGACCATCTGAGTAGATAATACTCACCTTGATGGACCAGTGGTCTGATTCAATAGAAGGCTACTTCATGGGTCCATCCATGTGCAATCTCCCCCCCCCCCCTGCGTTGGATATGTGCTGTACCAAAACTGAGCATATTTGCTTCACAACTGTGAAGTTCTTTCCTCTGCCAGCCGTCCCTTCTTGCAGCCAAATACGTTTCAGATCTCTACCGACCGAACGGAAAGACAATCGGCTTAGCAGAAAGTGGCCATGGCTGTTTGTGAAATATATTTGGAAAAGTGAACGCCCGCAGATGGGATCGATAGTTATTTGATACGATAAAAGTCCACGGAGGTCTTTCTTTTGCCAAAACCATGAGGGGTACTGTTACACTGGTTGTCAACAGTGGCTAATGGACGGGATACAGATCTAAAATCGGCTATTTATGCCTTCTTCTATAGGGCTGTATTGATATATCTGAGCGGTGGGTGTAAGGAATAGAGCCTCTTAAGCCATGGCCCCAAACCCTCAGATCTTCTGGCTCCCACACAGACACACATGTATCTCCACCACTTTTTGCCCCCCTTTTTTGCCCCCCCCTCCTGCCCATTACCATCATTATGGCTGATCTGAATGAAATGGCAGAACCGTGAAAGATGAAGCACTTTTAGAAATCAGAATTTTAAAATATATATGTTGTAGTTTTTATTTTAGCAAGCGCTGGTTTTAAAGGCTAATATTGAAGGAGAAGAAGAGCTGGTTATTATATTCTGCCTTTTCTCTACCCGAAGGAGTCTCAGAGTGGCTTACAACCGCCTTCCCTTTCCTCTCCCCTCAACAGACACCCTGTGGGGTAGATGAGGGAGGTGATTGTAAGCCCCTTGGGAGGCGTGCTGAATGGCCTTGGGCCAGGCACAGTTCTCTCAGAGCTCTCTCAGCCTCACCTGCCTCACAGGGTATTTGTTGTGGGGAGAGGAAGGATAGATAATTGCAAGCCACTTTGTGACTTCTTCTGGTAGTAAAAAGCCATTAGAAGAGCAAGCTTCACGTCCAGTAGCGCCTTTAAGAGCACAGCATTTTGAGGTATAAACTTTTGAGGGTCAAAACTTCGGCTAAGGTAAATATTAGAGGTATTTCAGGTTTAAAAAGTAAGAAAGAGAAATGGGGGATAAGTCCTATCCTTGCAGGTTTACATTCAGTTTGAACCGAAGTGTTTTCTCATGACCTAACCGAGTCTCTGTGAAAGCAAAAGGAGGAAAGAAAGATTATGTCAAATCTGTCAATTGACAGCCAATAAAATAAACGTGTTTAAAATGGGTTTTTTCCCACCGCCATTCTGGAATCGCAGCTTCTACCACGAGAACACAGGGCAAACATTCCAAAGCGATAACAAATTGGTGACATGCTTGATACATGAGATAATGTCGCTCCGACACACACCAGACCGTAAAAAGCGGATGTTCCAAAAGGATGCCGCATCTCCTCCTCCTCCATGAACCATTTCCACATGACATGTCTGAGGAGCAATTTCATCTTTCAAGGAACAAAGGAAACCCGCTTGTTCCTCTCCTGCAAAATAAAAACTTTGACTGGTCAAGGATAGCTAATTTTTCATCTCAGAGAGTATTGATGGCAGACGCTCTCTTTCTTATCTCCGGGATCAGAAATAAAATTGTTCTGAAAACACACAGACCTGACTTAGCTGTCGGAGAAGGACGTCCTCATGTAGTTTTCTCTGCCGAAAAGGCTAATGTGATTAAATAGTGTGATTAAATACCGAATGAGTGGGACTTAATTAATTGTTTATATATTTTTAACATTTGTTAAATATTTATTAAATATCGATTGGGTGATAGGACAAGTAGCCAAGAATCCCTCACATATATATTTTGCCAAAGACACATAAACCACCCATAGGCAAGCCTATTATATCACAATGTGGATCCTTCTTGGAACCTTTAGCCAAGTTTAAAGATTTTCATTTTCAGAAGTTGCTTCCAACTCAAGGCACATTGTTAAAAGACACTACTCACTTCATTAAAAAAATTAGAAAAATTAAGGGTATCAAAGGGAGCAGTATTACTGACTATGGATGTCACATCCTTAGATACCTACATTCCACTAGAAGAATCAAGATTAGTAATACAAAATTTCTTAGACAATAGACATTCATGTATGCCACCTACACATTTTTTGCTGGATTTACCTTTATGGACCGCACACTTTCAGGGGCCCTGCATGGTACCTTTCTCCCATGGATCAAGGCCGTAGCCTCTTTAAAGACACTCAGAGACCCCTTTCCACTGACCACTCCCATCACAATTGTAGTCTGCTAGGGTCCCCCAAATCCTAAAACTGGCTCTGGTCCTACAGGCCCTGCGAATCCTTAAACTACTCATCCTCCCCTCTTGTTAATCTTCCTCATTTTGCTAAGCCTGTTGAACATCTGTCACTTCCAGATAATGCACTTTCAATGTACTTTTGCAGTTGAATATTCCCATGCAAAACACTGATAATGCACTTTCAATGCACTTTAGAAGTAGATTTTCCTGTTCTGCACAGGAAAATCCAGCTGCAAAAGTACATTGAAAGTGCATTATCCTACACATGTGGAATGGGCCCTGGAAACTCTACTACTAAAGTACATCAAAAGTGCATAATCCAACATGTGCAGGAAGCAGCCTGGCTTAACCGACGCAAGTTCTGGGGGTTCTCAGACTGCCGGAAAGAATTGGTTTCAGGTTGAAGGGGGTTTTCAAAATGACTTTCTTTTTTTTCATTTCCATGCGCGTTTTTAAAAGGGGTTGATTTCACTTCTCCCCCCCCCCCGTAACAAAACAAAACAATTTTGTTAAAGTTGGGGGGGGGGGAATTGAAATCTCTCTGTGTATGTGTGTGTTCACTTTCATCTTGGTAATTATCTTCACATTAGAAATCAATCAAGGACGCTCGTTACCATTAGCAAGACGGCACATAAAATCCCCCCACGCCAGTCACGCTAATGAACTTGGAGGCGCCCGCCTTGCCTTCCCGTGTAAACGGGGAACTCGGCTCGAAACTGCCACGCTTAATGGCATGAGACATTATTCACATCCGAGGAAAACAGATTAAATGCTCATAAAAGGTAATAACTGGGTGGGTTTTTTTCTTCTTCTTCTTCTTCAAAGCATTAAGAAGGAAGATCACAAGCTCCTTGCTCAAGTTACCTTGCTGCGATAAACCTGATTGCCCTGACCCTGGGTAGCCAGGGCTGGCCCGGTTTCGTCAAATCTCAGAAGGAGTTGAGTGGGAGAAGATGGACAGCCCAGCTCAGAGGCAAGCAAGGACAAACACCTGGTGAGTGCCTCTTGCCCCAAACCTACCACTAGGGGTCACTAGACTCAACTGTGACTTGACAGCCAGCAGCAAATCCAAATGAAGGGGGTAGTCAAACTGCGGCCCTCCAGATGTCCATGGACTACAATTCCCAGGAGCCCTTGCCAGCATTCGCGCTGGCGAATGCTGGCAAGGGCTCCTGGGAATTGTAGTCCATGGACATCTGGAGGGCCGCAGTTTGACTACCCCAAGGCAATTAATATTTATAAGCTTAAAAGCAGGAAGCTGCTTTCTGCCCATTGGCCCACCCAGTCGACTCTGCTTGTCACTGAGCCGCCATGGTCTCTTCCCTCCTGTACCTGAAGTCTTTTACCTGAAAGGGCCTGGGGCAGTGCAGAGTTTCTCTCCCCACTTTGGAATGACATTTGAATGTTGCAGGGCTCTCTCCCCGTCCACCACCACCACCAAAAACATGAGATGATGCTCCATTATTTTTTTCTTCTATGAATCCAAGTGCTGTAATCGAACACCTGCAGCAGCATTCCTCAGTCTGGAGCCCTGTGGGCACCATGATGCATGCTGACACAATAATCGGCACCTGCCATGCGCTTCAGGGAAAAGGATGGCAGGTGGGGCCAATGTGAAGACAGGACAGGCTGTCTTCATACAAGTAAAAGGGTCCTCCCCCCCCCTCCCCTTTGTGATCTTCCGGGGCTGTTTGTGTGTACTTAGCTCTGCCTCCTTCAACATCTGGTGGTGCCCCACTGCTACCTTATAAAATGGCAGAAATGCCCCGAGGCTCTAAAAGGTTGGGAACCCCTAAGGCAATCCAGCTGTGAGCTTACCAGAATTTGACATTAAAGGCTAGTGTGACAGACTCTTACAATCTTGACCCAGAAATTTTGCTTTTTTTTTTTTTTTACCCCCATCTGCCTGATTAAGCAAGCTCTGCATGCCATTCTGTTTCATTGGGGTTGATACCAGTACCATCTTGCCCATCTTTCCTGCAGAAGTAAAAGTAGATAGAACTACTACTGGCAAGCAGATAGAACTACAGAAATTATGGGTAGGAAACACCAACACCGAAGTTAAGAGATTGCTCCTTCCCCATTCTGCTTAGGCAGCACCAGACAGCCATTATGCCCTGCAAGGGAAGAGGGAAATGTTTTGCTTGTACCTACTGGCTGGCAGGCAGTCCCGCAGCAATTGGGAAAACAGAGAGATTCCTGCACTTTGATGAAGAAAATGTTGGGTGGGCTGTGTGTTGAATGCACTTACATTAGAAGGTGATAAGGCTATATTATGACTCAGCACTTCAAGGAGGTGGTTTTAAAAAGGGTAATAGAACTTTGAGCTGCACTCCTGCATAGGATGTCTTATCTGTAGAGAAGAAAAGAACAGCTGGTTTTTAATACCCTGCTTTTCACTACCTGAAGGAGTTCCAAAGTGGCTTACAAACCCCTTGCCCACAACAGAAACCCTTTGCGGTAGGTGGGGCTGAGAGAGTTCTGAGAGAATATATCCAGCAGACCTAATGTGTCTCTAAGGGGCTTACAATCACCTTCCTTTCCTCTCCCCACAAGACACACACTGTGAGGTAGATTCAAATGAGTAGCCGTGTTGGTCTGAAGTAGGTAGGTGGGGCTGAGAGAGCTCTAAGAGAACTGCTCTACATGAACAGCTCTAAGAGAACTGTGGCTAGCTGAAGGTCCCCCTTCTGGCTGCATGTAGAGGAGTGGAGAATCAAACCTGGTACTCCAGATTAGAATCCACCATGCTTTAATCACTATACCACACTGGCTCTATTATCTTGCCCTCACTACATTTTTACCCACATATATATATATTCTACCTTTTTGCATTGTTAACATATTGTGTTTAATAATAATCCTCAAGTCTGCAAGAAAAACAACAACTATGATTTTGTAAAGCAACAAAAAGGCTAAGAATGCCTTTAAAATGGTGTGATACAGGCTGAGGCCAGGCTGGTACAGACGGGTGGGCCTCAGTTAAAGGAACTGGGGGAAGAGAAATCAGACTGCTGGAAACCCTGGAAGAATCCTAGCAGAGGGGAAGATTGTGGGAACAGGGGAAATCTGCACATCCTCCATTGCTGCTCCTGGCTGGAACATAATTATTCATAATAATGAGGAAAGTTTTTTTTTTCTTTCTTTCTTTTTTGCTGACCTTTGGGGGCTGGAAGACGCCTGTTCCCCTTAGTTCCCCATTCCCAGGTCTGCTCCCCTGCCTCTCTGAGATTCGCTGACTGTGTGGTTTCTTTAACCTGGTCTAATAAAACCATAATGATTCTGGGCCTCCTTAATGAATACCTGGACCGGTGCCAAAAAGATGCTGACTGTGAGGTGGACCCCAAGCGGGCTCCCATCACCCACCAGCAGGAAAAAAAAAGGGGGGGTGTTTAATAACCAGATCACAGGGATGGGTCTGAAAACGCCCCTGACACCTTGGCTGCTGAATTGCCCTAGGAGTGGAATTTGTAGAGGCCAGGTGTCCTCTACTAGTAGAATCATGGAAGGGACCTCCAGGGTCATCTAGTTCAGCCCCCTGCTCAATGCAGGAAACTCAGGGTACCGAGTTCTAATGCCTCCTGTATCATGCATAATAATAATGATGAGGGGGGGAGTGTGGGCATTTTTAATGGATCTGCTCGATTAATCTAACTGATTGGCCAAATTCTGGGGAATTTGTTCAGGCGTTGTTCTCTGTGACTCCCAAAGAGTGACCTTTTATTTTCTTTTTTTTTAATCGATCCTTTCAGATCAGAAATGGGATGCGGAGATAACCAAGGGCTTCCCCCACACTCCCCCATCAGCCCAGTTCAGAGTCCTATCTCTTGGCCGTAAATTCAGGTTTAAACCCATGGGGTGCGTTTTCCGCCTTCCTTGTAGTGTTTAGGATCTGGCTGCGTGTGTCTTTGCGTGAAGAGGGAGAAGTCCGACAGGGCCAACTCCCCCACCCCAATCCAGTCGGGGACTGAGAGGTCCATCCCGTTTTAGGCTTGGGGTATTATGCACCCCACCCCTACCCACAGGTTCTAGTTCGGCTCCAAGTGGACCGGTCTCTGGTCAGTTTCACTCTCGCCGTCGGGTTTCTTGTCAGTTTCATGGGCCGCTTCGGTTCCCGCCCCCTTCCCCCACCCGCGCCGGTTTTTTATTCATTTTAGATTTTTATACCGCCCTTCCATACGGCTCTGGGCAGTTTTGACAGTCTCTTTGGAAGCCGCTTCCCTTTGTCGCCCTCGCAGTTGTGCCAGGTGAGCCGCAGCAAAGGGGAAAGCGTCGCCGGACCCGATCCGCTGCGGAATCCGTGCCTGGTTTTGCATCCTTTTGGCAAATCCCCCCCAGCCCCCATCAAAGCGCGTACAGGCTTGGCTTAAGGGCAAAGCGGAGGGACTCATCAAACACAATATAACCTCTAGCCAAGAAGTCCGTAATGCCGAGATTTCCCGCCGGGGGGCTGCAAGGAATGGGGTGGGGGGGAGTGGTTGGTGGAAGGAGCGAGTGGCGCGAAGGCATAAATGACGGTCCCTAAATGTGGCTCAATGGAAGAGTCTTTGCATGGCATGCAGAAGGTCCCCGGTTCAATTCCCGGTGTCTCCGGTTCAAAGAACCAAGCTGTGGGTGATTGGAAAGGCTGTCGGTAGACCCTGGAGAGCCGCCGCTGCCTGCCTGAGTTGACGATGCTGACAATAGCGGGCCGATAGCCTGAGAGGAAAAGTCGCCTTGCATGAAGTCCCACGGAGCGGGGCAGGTGAGAGATCGGAGTCCGGGAAAACGGCCAAGGAGCCAAAATTAGCTGCAAGGGAGGCTTGACAGAAAACAGCGGAAGTCGACGGATCGCTTACAGGAACCGATCCATTAAAAACGTTGACGGTCCCCTTTTGTGCGTACAAGCTTCCAGGGTCAGGATTTGCTCAAGCGCAAGTCTGGGTTCTTCCCAGGTATGCACGCCCAGGTATTTGCATCCCAGATGTGTACAAAAAGAGCGCTAGAGGTCTCATGGTTATATCCAGTAATAATTTGGGAGGGCCTGAATAAGATTTTAAGGGAGTTTTTGAAGGCGACCCTCTAACGTTCGAGGAAGGAGGGAAGGGAAGCCCTAAGATTTCGGGAGCTAAGCAGGGGCGACCCTGAGTAGTATTTGGACGGGACCCAAGCCAGGGCCGCGGCAAACCTCTTCTGAAGGCCTCTAGCCCTGAAAACCGTCCAAGGGTCGCCATAAGTCGGCTGTGACTCGAGGACACTTTCCAGACAGAGGGAAAGAAAGCGCCAATGGTCAAGAGGGTCAAACTAGGAGACCTGGGTTCGAATCCTCTCTCCTGCCGATGGGGAGAAAGGTCGGGTACAAATGAAATGAATTGTGCCCTTCGTTTGTGTCCCGCCTTTAGCCCTAACCTATTCTTCTTCTCCTTTCTACCCTCCCAAGAATTCTCCTCTGTCAAACTGGAGACCCAAGTAAATTCGGCTGAGTGTGCGTGGCCGGCCCGGGGTCCCCCAGCAGGCGTCTGTCACAAAGAGGCGGGATTCGAACCTGGGACTCCCCGATCCCAGTCGGGCCCGCTGGCCCCTAACCCACCTCCTCTTGGCTTTCGGGTACATGCAGTGGACGGAATGACGCTCCCCCAGGTGGACAGGCGCAAGACGAGGCTTGGGGGCGCCTGTCACTGTGAATCACCGCCTCCCGTCCCCTCTTGCGCCCCTCGAGGCAATTGTTTGCAGAGAAAGAACCCGAAAAGGTCCCCGACCGGCCGTCGCAGCCACCTACCCCCTTAGAGCCAACCATATCCTCAGGTCACACCACCGCCTGTAGCCGCCTGACTTCACTCCACCCCCCCCCCCCTCCATTGATCCTTCGCCGTTCAGCCGTCGGGGCCTTTCGCCTGGCCGGAGGCCGTTGAAGCCCCTCCTCCTCTTCCTCTCCCCCTCCTTAGAAACGAAATTCTCCAGGTCTCTTTCTCTCCTAGGGTCACTCTTCTCACAAGCACGTGGCAAAGGGGGGGGGGGGAGGAAGGGAGGGCATGTGGTGAGCTTGGAAGTCCTGGGTTCCAATCCCCAGCAGCAAAAAACATATTTGGGGAAGGGGGCTTTGGCAAGACTGCCAAAAAAAGAATTTCTAGTTTGGTTGACTTCCTTTCTCCTTCCCCTTTCTCCCCAATAATGGAGATATGAGGGTGGGTCACTTTGGAGGGTTCATGGATTTGCCGAGGGAGCGAATAGGAACACCAAGAAAAGGGGTCGCCCCCCCCTTCGCCCATCTGGAGCACTGAGAGCCCAGGAGCAGCTCATAAAAGACTCATAAAATCTGTGGCAGGGTTGGAGCTGAAGAAACCATCAGCGACTCACACAAAGGCTCACACCCTGTGTTTGTTTTGGGGTTTATCCGTGCTGAGGTTAAAACCTTCAGACAGGACAGAGAATCAGCGGGGCACCAGATCCGATGGCTGCATTTTCCTGCAGTCCCAATTTTATCCCCTTGGAGATTGCCTCCTCCCCCTGGGAGATTGCCCCCAGAGAGCATTCAGCATAGAGAGACCAAGGGTTGTTGGCCATTGTTCGGTGGAGACTCCTTGTACAGTATAGCAGCCTCCCTAACAACTGGCTTTGCACACCTCCCAGTGTGGACGGGGAGTTAAAAACCCAGCAGCGGAATGCAGGCTTGGAAACAGCTTTCTTTGCCTCAGCCCAGCCTCTCCCACCTCCAGCTTTTTTCATAGGGACCTCCCTGTGGAAACTGACCAGCTCCCCTTTGTCACTTGCATGGAAACATACCATCTCCTCTGTCAAACTGGAGTCCCTCAGTTGCATTTAAGTCCAGGCTGATGGCTTTTGGGCCTCTCAGGAAGGCAAGGACCATACCTGCCTCCACCCCCCCCCCAACCCATTTTGCCTAAGGCTTAAAAAGAGACTCCAATCGCCATTTGGTGTATGGAATTATTAACAGGACACACCTCCCACCCCCAAGAGGGCAGGAGGGACCATCCAGGATAATACATTGCTTATTAAGCTAGAATTAACTGCCCCCCTAGGAGTTAATTAAATCCCGTCTTGAAGTGCAGATCCGACATCAGCCCAAGCTATCCTCATGACAACTCCACTTTGAGAAATTGGTCCATTTGTACTTGGTGATGAGTCCGATTTGTATTCCGTAGAATTAAAGTCCCAGGTTGGTTCCATCGCATTGGGGAGAATTTCCAAGCAAAACCAAAGGGAGTGGGGAATCAAACCCGTTTAGCTGGTCCTCCCCCCCAAAAAGTCCATTTGTTTATTCCACCGGCTTTATTTCACATTATGTTTTGATTACAATCGAAAGTTAAGTAATTAATTTTTTTTTTACTGTACCTTGATAATAAAAGTAGCTATTCTCTTCGGAGTGCTGCAAAAAAGTATAGCATTTACATCTTGGAAAGACTGTAAACAAAATTATACTAGCTAACAATAAAACCAGCAGTACGGCATACCTTGTAAGGATGTCAACTCCCCATGAGCTATGAGGCAGCTGTGTAAAATGTGATTTGACTGAGAGAATATTATATGAGTAATTGGAGAAAGAATAATAGGAGGGACAATTCTGCTTGAAATTTTCGGGGGGGGGGGGAGGTGCTAAGGTATCCAACAGAGGAAACTTCGTAAATTTGAAGCAAACACTGACATTGACAAGTTAGCTCCTCCCCATTTGAAACTCTGACCTGCTAAAAGTTTTGCCCTCGAGGCTAGCTTCTGAGGGGTTTCCCCGGCAAACCGTTATAATTGCATATTATTTTTCACCTTTTACATTTCTCCCTCCTTCCCCGGTCTGATCAAGCTGCATGGAGAAAACTGGTTTGCCATCTTAAGAAAAAAAAATAAAATAAATAGATAATCCTGTTTAAACATTATTCAGCTAACGCCCCTCCCGCTCCCCAAAATGAATCCGTCAATAACCACACCTTATCTTACAGGTTAATTAGTCAAAGGTCAATATACTTTCCCGCATGTCGTCTGGGCCACAATTTACAAGAGCGAAAGAAACAAAGCGTCGAAACATTTAGCAGCCTGGAAATTTCACAATCACTCAAAATCACATCGAAATAGTGAAAATCAGACTTGGCTAATGCAGTTCTTGAGGATCCTTCTTCCGGGTTTCGTACTAAGAGGGCAGCAACAGTTGACGCCGCGTCTCTCACCGGGGCACCCAAGAATTTGGGGGGGGGGGAGGGAAACATCTTTCTTTTTAAAAGTTAAACTCAGGGACAGAGTAAAAATGTATTTAATATTTGGAGGGGAGGAGGGAACTGGTTGTGAAGTAAAAAAAAACCAAACAAAAACAAGAGTTTGGAAAGCAAAACCAAAGCCAGGTGTGGGGTGGAGACGGCCGTTGTATAAAGACAGACTCAACCTAATTTCAGTTTGCAAAGAAGAGAGAAAGAGAGAGAGAGATTATTGGAGGGCGATGATGAAGTTCAAGCTTCTTCTGCTGTTGGCTGCACCATTGACGGAAATATCTTCAGGATATGATATGCACAGACCTCGACAGGGTTCCGCTTCTGCGACCGAGAGATCGGTGCGATCCAGAAGTCCACAGTTCCAGCAAGTTTCCTTCCACCCAGCCGCAAAGCGAGGACCGGCAAGCTGGCAGGCTCGCTGCTTCCTCCCCCCAATCCCTCCAGCGGGGCGGGGGTGGAGACGGAGTCCTTTAAAGCGGGAATACTAGAAATCCAGAGAAAGTGGAGTATTTCCAGCCCCCCATCAAGTTTCCTCGCTCCAGTTTTAAATAGGCCCGGTCTCCTTTCTCCATCTGGATCAGGACCCCGTTGCTGGCAGCTTCTCGGGTCACGTCTTGGTCCCCTGCAAAGGCCGAAATCACCGGCCACCCGTTGAGCATCAGGCTGACCTGGGGAGGGGGTGGGGGGAGAGGAACAAGAAAACCTCCTGTCAGTGGAAGGAGAACAGAGAGGAAAGGATGCTGCCCGAACCGCTTGGTCATAAAAAGAGACTTCTCTCCCTTGTTTATTAGACAATATAAAGCCCAAGGACAGCAGATGGCGAATTCACGGAAATGCTACAATTCCTGGATCGCCCATCCCACCCTTTCCTCCGAACCACTGTCACACTGCAAGGGGGGGGGGGAGTTTGCTGATGTCATAAGCATCCAAGGTCACCCGGCAAGAGATCTCAGGAGGAGAATGGAAGAGGAAGGGGAGGTCAACAAGAAGGTACGCGGAAAACAAGGCTTGGCCCAGGCAGGAGGTGGTGTGGCCTGCCACCTCTCTGCAGCAGCCCCTAAAGAAGGAAATGGGGACCTGGTTAGTTAGGACAGCTGCCCACAGGAGAACCGTGCTCTTGGGTGGGCAATGCCAGTCGAATGCTCAGCAGTCCAAAATGGGGAGGGGAGCCAGGGTATGGATTTCTGGTTGGAACCTGGTGGATCAGACCCCTTCCCTGTTGGGAAGAGGGAATCTGCTAATCCAGGGTAGTCAACCTCCAGATGTTCATGGACTACAATTCCCATGAGCCCCTGCCAGCATTCTTTCAGGAACAGGCAAGCATGGGAGCTGCAGGCGGCCTGTCTGAAATGCATGGGGGGGGGGGGGCTCTTTGCCAAGCAAAAGCACTGAATCCCCGAGAGAGCCAATATTTCCCTGGTAGAACAATTGCCTCCTACTTGCTTAATGAGCTAAATTATGTGGGGGGGGGGAATGCACTTCTGGGGAGGTGCACCTTTGCAGGGAACAAATGCAGCCACAAGGAATTAGAGATGCACCTAAAAGTCAAGATCAATGAAGCTTTCTGTCTCGTCGTCCTTACAGCTATTGACAGGATGGATCTCAGATACAAGACCGAGTTGGTCTGAAGCAACAGAACGGAATGTGAGTCCAGCTAAGCAAAGATATTGAAATTGGAGACTGGTGTGTCAATGCACCCTTCTTAACTGTGGGATGCTGAGAATAGTTAACCGAGACCCTCTTGTTACTCTCCTCTCAGGCATGGAGGTAACTAATGGCACAGAGCCAGGTTATCCATGCAAATCATATAGCATGTGCTGCGGGCCCTGCGCTTCCAAAGGCCCAGTGCAGTGCCTTCCCCCCATGTCTCAGGGCCTTAGCCTCTCTCCTTTCACTCTTTAAGGACAGCCAAAAGACACCCCTTTCCCACTTTGGGGAGCTTCACCGCCCCTAGTCTGGCTGTTCCCGCAGTAATGGTGCCCTGCTAGGGCCCCCGGGATCCTTAAACCCCTCTTGCAACAGCATGCTTTTCTTTAAGGTGGACTCGAAAGAAAATTGTGTTTGCCCACTTCCTCTGTGTGTAAAATATGGGCAAGTGATGGGGTCCATGAGTCAGGCTTGTATGGACATTGCTACAGTAAGAGGCCCAGCGGTGCAGACGAACAGGGACAGGGGAGGTCGAGCTACAGCTCTAAGAATCATTCAACCCAACCCCCTAGATCAGCCAAGATGTCCCCAGTGTCAAAAGGCCCTGTGGTGGGGAATCCAGAGGACTTGAGCAAAGCAAGCCACCTTTAACGAAGGAAAGGGCAGTTAGTGGAGAAGAAAGGGTTAAACAGCCAACTTTTTCCACCAAGGGGAGAGAATCTCGGGTCTTTCTCCTTTCCGGACCTGGGGCTTCCAGGTAGGGAAGCAAACAAAATCAAGGTGTTGAATTCGTTGGGTTCTTCAGAAAGAGTTCTTAGTTGATTAACATGAGTTCAGCCTCCTCCCCTCAGGAAATCCATCAATGCTGATGCAGGATACGGACCCCCAATTTAGATGCCTAAGGAAGACGGAGAAACCTGCATTTCCACTGCTTTTGTTCTAGCTCCTTTTTACTGCAAAGAGGTGAACAGATACAAAAATAGAAGCCGAAAACCTTTCCTAGTATGAGGGGGAGGGGGGCAGAGGTTGTCGGAACTGTCACCGCATTCTCGTAAAGTAATGGCAGCCATGTGGGTCACAAGAACATTGCTTTAGGATGCTTTGGGCTGATCCTGCCTCGAGCAGGGGGTTGGACTAGATGGCCTTTATGGTCCCTTCCAACTCTATGAGTGCTGGATCACAGTAGGGGTCCATCTAGTCCAGCATCCTGTCTCACGCCAACTGGCCGACCAGTTCCTCTGGATCTGTTGTCACCTAAACACCAGTTTGAGGCCATCTTTCAGTAGCCATTTAAGGCGTATCAAGACTGGTTTTGCTAATCCCTGCATTCTGCCCCAGTATTAATCCACACCTCAAGATTAATTTATCCCTGAGGGCGCTGCCTGCTTGGGTCCAGGTGTGCCGATCTCTCTAGCCATGGGACTCAGCCTCCGACTTTAACGCTGCCCTTCGGCGATTTGCGTGGCTGAACATTTCACAATTCGGGTTCAGCTCCCAGCAGCACCGACTCCAGGCAATTTTTTAACTCCTTCCTTAAGGGCAACATCAATCCCTTCAATTGAGCCTCTTCCGAGTTGCAGTCTGGGATCAAAGCAAGGCAGTTCTAAAAGAGGGGGGAGGGGCTGGCCGACCTCTGTGGGTCTCCAGGAGATGGGCGTCTAAGCAAATAGACAGCTTTAGACTGCAGCTTTTGGAAGGGGAGGGTGGCAGCAGAGAGCTCAGGGGCACCCTGCTTCTTGGCAGGTTTTAGCTGCAAGGGAAATGGGATTTTGTCCGTAAGCATGGATGCCATCAGAGACTCAGGGCCACCACTGGAGGGATTGGAAAGAGAAAATGCCAGGGGGGGGGGGGGAGATGCAGGCTGGGGAAACCGGAGAAGGTTTATGAACTCCCTAGGCATCTTCAGGATTTGGTCTGGAATCCCGAATTGGTCCCCATTTCTGGGAAGGGGGAGCAGGTAGAGAGATGCAGAGAGAGGCCCTGATTCAGAAAGGAAACCCCACCAGGAAAACCTACCCTGAGTCGCCAGAGAGAGGCCAGCAATAAACACAATATTAGAATAATATAATTATTGATGATGAAGTCTTCCCAGAGGGTGACCCAACGGTGGTGGGAAATGCAATGGAGTCACAACCGATTTAGGGTGACCCCGATCCCAAGGAAAGGTGGTTTGCCATTGCCTGTCTCTGCACGGAGACCCTGGACTTCCTTGGGGGTCCCCCGTCCAAATGCTAACCCCGGCCCAACCCTGCTCAGCTTTCAAGACCTGACCGGAGGATCAGCCTAGCTTGGGCCATTCAGGTCAGGGCAATTGGGACATGGAGTGGGGTGTTCTCTATTTGTACTGGGGTTTGCAGAAGGGAGTGCCCCTAAACCTTAACGCCAGAGAGGGAATGGCCTATCCATTCCTTTGGCTTGGAATTCTGAAGGCCCCTAGGAGACAGCTGGAGAGACCAAGCCAAGACCTACCAGGAAAGAAGATCTGCTTCCAATCCGTATCAAAAGACTGCTATGTCCAATCCTCCATAAATTGACAGGGATGGATGTCAGCATGGGTGGATTGAGGCGGCTTCCTTCCCAATACACCTGCGCTTCCCCCACCCGCAACCCTCCTGGGGCACTGCCCTCCGTCTCTCTCAGCCTCCCTCGCTCAAAGGGTCCTGATGCCCAATGCCCAGCCCGTCCAGCCCCCCCCCCCCCGCCACGAGGTCTGACCTGAATCGTCTGCCGGTTGTACACCTTCACCACGTGAAAATTAAAGCTGTAAATCCCTTTCCGGGGCGCGATGAAAGTGCTTCTTTCCGAATCAAAGTTGAGTCCGATATTCACTAGTACCTGGGAGGTAAAGGGGTTTGGGGTTAGGAATTATATAGGGGAGCGGGGCTCCTCTGGCAGGATTCTCTGAAAAGGACGGGAATTCTCTCTCTCTCTGTGCACCTATGTGTAAGGCTGCGCTTTCCCTGTGGCCGGGAGGGACCACCCCCGATGTGCAGCATAGCTCTGGAATTCACCTTACTCCGAGACAGATCCGCTTCCAGAATGGGGCTCCTGCCCTCTCACAGAATCCCTACGCCCCCCCCCCTCCTTGGATTCTGCTTTTGCAGCTGGATTTTCCTGTGCAGAACGGGAAAATTGGCTGCTAAGGGGCATTGGAAGCGCATGATCCAAGGTGTGCAGAACTGCTGCTTTTCGGGGGCGGGGGATTCATACCGACGAATGCGGATCGAGCCCAGCCCTGCAATATACTCCTCCCGCCCCGCCCTCGAAGATGGCTCTCTGCTCTCTCTTCCCCCAGCCCCACTAAAGTTTTGGCCCTGGGTTCGAATTCCCCTCGGGGCGGGGGGGGGGGCGTCCGACGCCTCTGGCTCACACCCATCCCTTTAGCGGGCGCTGCCTTGGGGAAGGCGTGGGGCTCGGAAGAAGTGGACGGCAGCCTCTCCGAGGCCGGTGCCCTCCCGGTCCCCCCCCTCCCCTCCCTGCCGTCGGCCGCGCCCTCACCTGGTCGAAATAGATGATCATGGTGCGGTTGCTCATCTCCGACGGCTCGTGGTTGGTGCTGCGGATGGCCGAGAAGGCCACCTTGGCGCTGCCCGAGCGCACGGAGATGCCCAGCGCCGTGCCGGTGGGGTCGGACGCGGGGTTGGAGTCGCACACCACCAGGCACTTGCCCTCCAGGATGATGGGCTCCGTCTCGTTCTGGGCCCGCGCCCCGACGCCAGCCAAGCCAGCGCCACCAGCGGCAGCACCGCGGCCGCCCGCATCGCGGCTTCGTCTCCCCGCCCGGACGGCGATGCGCGGCGGCCAGCAGAGGCGGCTTCCCCGAGGGGGCGGGCGGACGGGCGGGCGTCTCCCTCGCCTGCTCCTTCCCAGCTCCGGCGGGCCTGGCTCTGCCGAGTCTAGTCCCTCTCCGGCTCCGGCTCCCCCCGACGGGCGGCGAGCAGCAGCGGCAGCGGCGGCGGTGGTGGCGGCGGAGGCGCCCAGTGGCAAAGCGCAGGAGCGCAGGGCTGCATAGCGCACGGCCGCCCCAGCCCAGCCCAGCCCAGCCCAGTCCGGCGCGCCCTCCCGCTTCCCTCCACCAGGCGACGGCGACGACGGCTCTGGCCGGAGCTCCCTCGCCCGCCGCCGGCCGAGCACACAAAGGCGTCCCCCCCGCCCTTCGCCGCCAGCCCGGCCCTTTCGTCAGCGCCGGCCCCCTGCCGCCCTCCGCCAATCGGCGGCCGGCGCGCTCCCCCGCAGCCAATGGCCGCCCAGTCCGTCTCTTGCCACCCGAAGGCGGAGGCTGGCGGCGGCGAGGTGGGTAAGAGGCAGGTGGAGAGAGGCGAGGCGAGCAGCAGCGCCGCGGCCGCCGTCGATGGTGCCCCGCGCTTGGCCAGCCTGCCCGCCCCGCTGGAAAAAAAAGTCCGCCAAAGGGGCCCCGGAGCCAAGGCTGCAGCCCGGATGGCGCAGGTAAGGGGGGAGAAGGGGCGCCAGGGGCTGGGGGGGGGGGGTTTGAAAGAAGAGAGAGAGCCGCCCCCGGGGTAGGGAAGTAGGTTTGGGGAACTGTCTGGCTCGGCTTTGGGAAGGGGAAAGGCGGGTGTGGGCAAAGTTAGGGCGGCCTGAAGCAGGAGAAGAGAAGTGGGGCCTGGAAAAGCGAGGAAGTTTGATGTACCTTTGAGCCTAGTGTCTGGATAGCGGTTGGAGGGGGTACATTCATTTCATCCATGTATACCCCATGGGGATCCAAAGCAGCTCCTCCTCCCTGCACCCGAGGTCCAGAGACGGCCAATAAAGAGTCCAGGGGAAGGAGCCCTGACATCTGGGGGGGGGGGGAGCGGTACAGTGTGTAGAGCAGGGGTAGTCAAACTGCGGCCCTCCAGATGTCCATGGACTACAATTCCCAGAAGCATTCGCTGGCAGGGGGCTCCTGGAAATTGTAGTCCATGGACATCTGGAGGGCCACAGTTTGACTAGCCCTGGTGTAGAGCCTCAAACTAGGGTTTAGGAGACCTGGATTCAAATCCACCTCCCCCAACTTCCGCTATTTAAAAAAAAAAACTTTCTTGGATGACCTTGGAACCTGTTGCTCTTTGCCAGCCCACCTACCTCACAGGGTCGTTGTGAACTGGAGACAACCACTATAATGGACGGATGGGATAAAACCGTAGTCACCTCTCCTCCCAGGGTGTGGGAGTCGGCAAGGAGAGAGCGCTCAGTGCCCCTGTCTTAGTTTTAAGGGCTAATAAGCTGGACCGTGTATAATCAACAGGTCCTGATGCTGAAGACAGGTTTCGAAATCAGGCGGGAGGGAAAAGCCGGGAACAAGGCATGTGGGAGTCACGTGAGACAGAAAAGAGATGCAGGTCAGAGGCTGGATGCTCAAAGAGCAGGGGGGGGGGAGCCGTTCAAACCTTCCTGTCTTTTCCCCCTTCCAATCCCACCTCTTTCCACATGCCTCTGTATGCCCAGGCGGCCTGCTCATCCAGATCTTGAAGAAGGTGAGGAGGGAGCGTGGTTCAGTGGTAGAACATCTGTTTGGCATGCCCAAGGTCCCTGGTTCAATCCCGGCCATCTCCAGCTGAAAGGACCAGGCAGTAGGCGATGGGAAAGACTGAGAAACCCTGGAGAACTGCTGCCAATCTGAGTAGACAATACTGACCTTGATTGTTCTGATTCAGTACAAGGCATGTTCATATGATTGCTTCTTTCAGGGGCCAGGCCTTAGCTTGGTGGTAGATCATCTGTTTGGCATGCAATAGGTTGTTGGTTCAATCCCTCGCTTCTCCAGTTAATCTCTGGCAGTAGTTGATGTAAATAGACCTCCCACTGACACCTTGGAGAGCAGCTGCCTGTCCATGTAGAGGGATAGTCAAACTGGGAATGCTGGCAGGGGCTCCTGGGAATTGTAGTCCATGAACATCTGGAGGGCCGCAGTTCGACTACCCCTGGTGTAGACAATACTGTCTATAACTTCTGTCTGCCTGACACCATGGAGGGCAGCTGCCTGCCTGTGTAGACCAGGGGTAGTCAAACTTCAGCCCTCCAGATGTCCATGGACTACAATTCCCATGAGCCCCTGCCAGCGAACGCGAACAACTGGAGGGCTGCAGTTTGACTACCCCTGGTGTAGACAATACTCTGTCTATAACTTCTTTCTGCCTAAAACCTTGGAGGGCAGCTGCCTGTCTGTGTAGACAATAACTTCTGTTTGGCATGCAGAAGGTTGTTGGTTCATATTCATCCCAGGGGTGGTGGTTTAGGGGGAGGGGGGGGCTGAATGTGTTAAATTAAGGAGCAGAGGGGTGTAGGTGTGGGGGAGTCTTAAGTGTGTGGGGGGGGGGGTGAAAGTGCATAAAGCTTAAGGCTTTAGGGAGGTCAGATCAGGGTGCTACACCAATAGTGGTCACCAGCCAAGTTGTTATTTATTTTTTGGGTCGCATGCGTGTCCAGCAACCAACAAGGGACATCCAGAGGCAGCTTGCCCTGTCCCTCCTCTGCATCATGACTCCTCATGTTCCACCCAAATCCTGAGTTGTCTCCCATCCAAAAACTAGCCAAGGGCTTCGCTTCCATGGTCTGATGAGATCCGTCTTGCCTGGGCTCTCCAGGTCGGGACAGTGTCCTAATGCGCTTTGGGTGTGCAACGGAAGAGAGGAAATTGGATGTGTCAAGGAGAAAGAGGTGCAGTTGTGGTGTTTGTTTATTGTTTCAAAACTTTTTCAGCTCTCTCCCCCCCCCCCCCGTTCTTCCTGACGGAGCTCAAGGCAGAAACCTGCTAGACTGTAGAAGAAGGAGGAACAGAGCCATGCTGCTCCCCTCCTCCTGTAGCTTCACATTTGAGTGGATGGCAACTTGAGGTGGGACTCAGAAATGTTTGGAGGTGAAAAGGGCTGACAAGAGATATGGCCTGCCTCTGCGTTGCCACCCTGGTATGCCTTAGAGCCGGGGTAGTCAACCTGTGGTCCTCCAGATGTTCATGGACTACAATTCCCATGAGCCCCTGCCAGCAAACGCTGGCAGGGGCTCATGGGAATTGTAGTCCATGAACATCTGGAGGACCACAGGTTGACTACCCCTGCCTTAGAGGTCTCCCAATCAAATACTGGCCAGGTCTAACCGTGCTTAGCTTCCATGATCTGGAGAGATGAGATTAACCTCGGTGCACAGGCATATAGTCATGCTCTCTGAACTTTCTAAAGACACAGTCGATGGGGCATTTTTCAACCGGCAGCTACAAGGGCCGGAAATATAATTCTGGTCTAAAAGCCATCACAACTCTTTGCAGGTTGGAATCTATGCATTACATGCTGAAATTCACCCCCACCCTCTGGCTATTTCCAAATTGACACTTTTTATTCCTCTGAGCTTTGGAGAGACCAGAGGGGCGAAGTTAATCACTTGCTCGCCATCCTTCAAAAGCTAATTGATCTAGCCATGAAACAAAGGCGTTCTCTCAGCTGCTTCCCCTTCCTGGAGGCAGATATCTGGGAGGGGAGAATTCTTCTTCCCAGAATGCCCCAGAGTGGGTGGGACATAGAAAGTGATTTTAAGCCTATGGAACCAGGGCCCGTTCTGCACACATTGGATAATGCAGTTTCAATGTCCTTTTGTAGCTGGATTTCCCTGTGCAGAACAGGAAAATCTACTTCCTAAGTGCATTGAAAGTGCATTATCTACTGGGTGCAGAATGGGCCTAGGACGAATTCTTTCTCTTTTCACCTGCAAGCCATTAGAAGCAGAGGTTGCTCTGAGCTGAGAGGTAGTGGGCAGCTGTCTTGGACCACGTGGCTGCCAGGTGAGCAAACGAATATCCACAAAGAACTTGTAACATCAGATAGGGTGTGTTTTAGTAGAGAGACAGAAGGATTGTGTCTCCACCAATTTATTTTGACTCTTCTGCTTAAATCTGCGCAGTGCTAAAGATATGCTTATCAACCTCGTTCTTTTAATAAATCCCTTATGAATTTGAAGCTGACAGTGGTTCTCAGATCCACGTAGCGCTTCCCTATCTCGGAAATGCTAAATCGGGGCAAGGGGAAGACCCAGGGTGAGGAAAGGACGCTCGGCAAGGAGCTACCCCCCTGGAGGGGTGGCGCAAATTGTCCTCGAGGTGCTCACATGCCAGGCTGTGGGAGGCATGGAGATAAGGCCTTGAGAGGGAAAGGGAAGCTGAGAGTCCTGGCCCTCCCAGCAGAAGTAAGAGGGAAAGAGGCCATTTTTTGGAAGAAGGTGTTATCACCGCTTACCGCTCTTGTGAATTGTGTCAGCGGCTTATCTCATATGCCCTTGAGCTTTGCATAGAAATGTGACTGGGAGGTCCTTTTCATTGCTTTTACATCCCAGTGTTCAGAATTCAGTCAAGACTAATCCAGTCAAGACTAATGCCATGAGCAGTATTATTTAGTCTTTTAAGATTTCACAGGGGGCGGGGAGGCTGTTGAAATAAGGCACCAGTGTGTCTACCTCCCTCTCCTGCCTCCCCCACCCCACCACGAATAGGCCTCATCTTCAAATCCATTTTATTCTGTTGAACATGTGTGCAAGGAGAAGTCAAGCAAGATTGAGGGAGGGATCGCATCGATACTCCAGTTTTCTCTGCAGTGTTAGGGCTCACAAAGCCCCACCTCCCTCCCAGGGTCTCTGTTTGGGAGAGGAGGAGCAGGAGGAGGAGGAGAAGAGTTAGTTCTTATATGCCACTTTTCTCTACCCGAAGGAGGCTCAAAGCGGCTTACAGTCGCCTTCCCTTTCCTCTCCCCACAACAGACACCCTGTGGGGTGGGTGAGGCTGAGAGAGCCCTGATATCATTGCTCGGTCAGAACAGTTTTATCAGTGCCGTGGCGAGCCCAAGGTCACCCAGCTGGCTGCATGTGGGGGAGTGCAGAATCGAACCCGGCATGCCAGATTAGAAGTCCACACTCCTAACCACTACACCAAACTGGGAAAGTGATTGTAAGCCGCTTTGAGACTCTTCTTGGTAGAGAAAAGTGGGGTGTATAAACCAACTCTTCTTCTTCTAAAACCATTTTGTTCTTTTAAGCAGCAGGTGCTTCCTATCCTTGCATGTTTAAACTCTGCCGACTGTTGGAGGAGAAGAGTAAGCTGCCCCTGGGTCCTCACTGGGTGGGAAAGCGAAGGAGAAATGAAGTAAATGAAAGATAAATTATTTGCTACTCCATTTCCACCTTCAGCTTTCAATAGAACTTGGTCATGAATAGCTTTTCCTCACTGGTCTGCACAGTACATTGCTAGAGAAATTAATCAAGGTATTCTTCGCCTTCTCAAGGAGTTTTGCTAGCGGAGAACTTGGGTCTTTGTTGTTGGAATCTGTAAGATCTATGCATGATTCAACAGCTTATATGAAAAATATCCTATAGGGGGCATCAGAGATGTGTAGTTAGCATATTTAGATCAGGAACTTCCTGGTATTCGCCTCCAGCATCCTGATTGGCTCAGTTGGAGACTTCCTGCTCCTTCGAGCACACTTCCTGCCTGCTTTCCCCCCAGACAACAGCTAGTCAGTTAGATAGTTAGAAATCTCTCCCTCTCTCTCTCTTTATAAAATTATTTCAATTCTCAATAAAACGATTTATTTTTTATGCAGCTGGGACTCTGCAGCTTTGTATATTTAAACTCTTCCAACATTTGTTACTTTTGCACCATTGCACATTGCTCCATTTTCTTCTGGGTGCTATGAGCATGGAACACATTTTTACCTATGCCACTATGTAAGCAAAACAAACAAAACCCTAAAATGCTTTCCATAGATAAGGTTATTGCCAGCATTGATTTTCACCTGGATGGCCCCAAATTACAAGCGGGTGTCGGCCAAAGAAAATGGATTTTGCTGCTCTAGTGGAATTAAACTGTCAGGCCGCCGTAACCTTTTCCCCGACCGAGTGTGGTCGCGGTTCTGTTTGCGAAATGCAAAAGGTAAAAAAAGAAGAAGAAAAAAATCCAGGGTGGAATTATTTGGAAACCTCATTCAACAAAGCCCTTGGGAGGTTTAATGACCTCGAGTACGGTGTACTCTCTTGGATTCCAAATGAAAATGCACCACTTCCAGATGCTCCCATTATGCGCACGCAAGCTCGCTTCTGTGGTCAAGGGCTCTTGTTCTCGAAAATGTGATCACTGATGTAAATAAAGCTATTTCGGTCCTGATAAGAGGTGGATAAATGAACTAACGGAGTCGTCTTCGACCTTTGTCGATCCAGAATTGAGTTCTTCAGCTTGAGGGCTCCTGAGAGACACCTGGGGCTCCCAGGACTTCTTGGGCTGCGCAGGTAAGTTGCTACTATTCATATGGTTCTCAGGTAAAATTGTCAGTCTTTTTCAACCTTTTGACCATGGAGGAGCCCCTGAAATAATTTTTCAGGCATTCAGGAGCCCCGGAATACTGTCAGCTAGCCACGCCTCTTGATCACACCCCCAGAAGTGACATCACCACCCTCCTGGCATTCCAGACTTCTCTGGCAGCTTGCACCAACCATGCATTTAAGGCCGCATGAGGGCTTGAGCCAGCCTCCCAGTACATGGCTGTCAATTAAGACTTCTTTAACTGACTAACTGCCTGCTTTATAACCAACGAATCAATGGATCGACTGCATACATTTTGCATACATTTCTATGTTGTCCCCTCATGGATCCAACCTAGGCCAGATGTGCCTTTGTATGTATTGTTCTCACACTGTATTCCCCCCCCCCTTTTTCTTTAAGAAGAAAAGACAGGCTGGCCAGTTTGAGCAGCAAAACAGCCCAAGGGGAAAGGGTGACGTTCTCCCCCCCCCCCAGCCTGCCTTGCCTCTGCACAAGCTGACAATCTCCCAAAGTGGTTTTGGGTTACAAAACAAATGCAAGGAGATAGGCACATGCTTCTACGCATGACGTGTGCCTCTGACAAAGGTGCTTTATGGGGGGGGGGGATAGTTTAATTAATGTCAGTAGGATGAGACCCAGCCTCATTGTTAGAAAGAAAGACCATCTAGATCAGCCTTTCTCAACCTTTTTCTCAACTTTTCTCAAGATTGAGAAACCCTTGAAACATTCTTCAGGCTTCCAGAAACCCCAGAAGTGGCACCATCATGTAGGATATGGTTGGGAAGCACAGCTGTGGACACGCCCACTTGGGGCCCCTCCCCTCCCCACCCCCTCCAGGCCCATCATTGGCCATTGGGGAGGGGGCAGTCCAACATGACCATATATGGTCATATCACTCAATAAATATTTAGCACACTTTAAAAATATATTAAAAACCAACCAATTCTCACCCATTTGGGAAACCCTTCCAGGGCCCTCAAGAAACGCCAGGGCCTTTTGCAAAACCCTGGTTAAGAAATCCTGATCTAAATTGTTTCCACCCTTTTTGTGAAAGCTGCCCTTTGCCGACCCCTTGAATTTTACAAGCCCAGTTTGTGTAGGTTTGTTGCCAACTTCCAGATGGTACCAGGAGGTCACCTGGGATGAGAACTGGTCTCCAGGAGACAGAAATCAGCTCGCCTGGAGAAAACGGCCCCTTAGGGAAGTGGACTGGACAGCATTATACCCCATTGAAGCCCTCTTCTTCCCCAAACCATACTCTCTTCAGCCTTCACCCTCAACAGGTCCAGGTATTTCCCTAAGTTTAGGGAGACTGGAATTGGCTCCAGCTATGGAGTTCCACTGTCTTTTTTTTTTTTTTAATCTGCAATTCAAAACGATCATTAATGAATCACACATTATAATTCTCAGTCCAGACAATAAATTACGGGAAGGGAAATGTCTCAGGCTGCAGTGCCAGCCGATGCTATTCCACAGCACTTTGACTATCATTGCCAAAAAAATATTTTTTTGCTACTGAACAAGCCTTTTGAAGCCGGCGTTGTGGCTGTCCAAGAGACAACCTCTTAAAAATCATAAGTGACTTGTTCCTTTGGTCCATGTAAAAGAGAGAGGAAAGAAAGACAGAGAGAGAACCAGTTGTTCCCACTGCATTTGCATAAAACCAAGATATTTTATTCTCATCAGGCATACTAGGAAAGGAACTGGTTCTTTAAGAAATCGATCTGTTAGGCATGCATTTCTTTTGTTTTCACGAAACTGTTTTTGTGATTCAGACTCAACTATCTTATACCAGCCCTGATCTGGATAGGTGACGATTTCCATTAGAGCAGCTTCATCGATTCACAGAAGGGACGTTTTCTGGATCAGGATCCTCACCGTGGGCTGAGCTTCCAGTAAGGAGGCCTCTGTCTCCATCGGGGTCAACATGGCAGCGGTTCCCAAAGGCACTTGGCGCGGGCCGTGCAGAATGCCTGGCAAACCAAACCGGCGGGGAGGACTGAGGGAATGCTGGTCCTCAAGCCAGCCCCCAACTGATTATCCTTGAACTGAATAAAACGGAGCCACAAGCCTTCTGCAACAGAAGCTGATAATCAAGGGGGACGTTCCCTGAGCCTGAAATTTGAAAGGCTGGAAAACTAAAATGGAACTCAAGACACAAGGGGCAACCGGCATGTTGTTTGGAGCAAATGAAGATGGTTCTAGTGGCACAGTGGAAGAAGGAGCTGTTTTTGTATGCAGAAGGTTGCAGGTTTGAGCCTTAGCTGCCCTTTGCTCTGCATGTGTTGTATGCCAGCGAGTGGCTTCCAACTTATGGTGACTGGAGTTACCAGAGATCCTCTTTGTAGAGGGCATGCTGTCTTCTTTAGGTGTCCATCCTCTTTGGGGCTTTTTAAACGAAATGGATGAAAACGTCCTCTTTCAGGGTCTGGAGGTAGGGAATAGTCCTAGTGAGCAGCAGTGATTGCAGCTTCAGTAGTAAGCCGATTTAAAATGAGATTCGTCACAGCGATCTCTTGTTTGAAGCGGTCAGTCAGGAAATATGTCATCTTTTTTCACTTTTCAAAATACAGTAACCGTAACAGTGACCCTACAAGAGCCACCTTGGTGAAGTAGTTAAGCGACAGTCTTGATTCCCCACTCCTCCACATGCAGCCAGCAGGGGGGACCTTGGGCTAGTCGCAGTCCTGCTAGACCTTTCTTGCAGAGCAGTTCTCTTAGAGCTCTCTCAGCCTCACTGACCTCACAGGGTGTCTGTTGTGTGGAAAGGAAAGGGAGGCAACTGTAAGCTGCTTTGAGACTCCTTCCGGTAGTGAAAAATGGAGTATAAAAACCCCCTTCTTATGTCCTCCAAAATGTATCATTAACCGCCATGTTCAGGTCTTGCAGACTGAGGGCTGTCCATCTCTTCCTGCTGCATGGCATGATTATCTTTTCCTGTGACTCTTGTCTTCTTGGAACATGTCGAAAGTATGAAAGCCTTAACTGGGTTGTCTTCGTTTCTAGGTTAGTCTTTCTCCGCCTCTTTACCATTGTGAAACACCTGAAATATTCTTCAGCCTTAAAAAAAAAACCAGAATTGGTGTGATGGTGCAGAAGATGGTTGGGAAGCAGAGCTGTGGACACGCCCACCCAAAGCCCCTCCCCTTCCCACCCCCTCCAGGCCCATCACTGGCCATTTGGGGAGGGGTGGGTGGGTCAACATTACCATATATGGCCATATCACCTGATAAATGTTTGACATTCTTTAAAAATATATAAAAAATTAATTAACTACTACCATCCAATTGGAGAAACCCTTCAAGGGCCCTCAAGAAACCCCTGGTTGAGAAAACCTGTTCTAGGTAGAGTTCAGGTGTGGCGAGCCCCTGCCAGTCAGAGCGGGCAATACGGACCAATCCTGAGCTCCTTGGAGAAGGGAAGGAGAACTGGGAAGGCAAAGACATCCTCCCTTCCCTCATAATTGCAGGTGTTTTGCCGGTAAGCAATTTCTTTTCTTTTTTTTCCAAATCACCTTGCTGCATTATTTCAATGTGTGCTGTTAATATGCAATTTCGTCATGAATACATTCAAAAGTGGATTTTTAAACCTTGCCGAAAACCTTTCTTCCCTTCCACAGAAATGTCTTTCCCCACGAAAGCCCCCCAGGACCCATTTGGCTGCCAATAAAATGAATATTCTTCCAGTGCGGTGTTATAGTGAAAAATAGCCAATGCTCACTTTGAGGAGGGGGGAAGAAAACCGCTGACTCGAAATCCAAGGTGAGGGTCCATCATTTATACTAATGAGCTCACTGGTGGGGAATTTATAAGATTCCCCCCCCCTTGAAAACAAGTTAAAGCTGTTCATAGGACTTTAAATAACCACAGGCCTTTTTGCATCTGATACAGGATCTCAGGTATCTCAGGATCTCAAGGCAGCCAGCCGGTGACCTTGGGCCCATCCCAGTTCTCTCAAAGCTCTCTCAACCTCACAGGGTGTCTGTTGTGGGGAGAGGAAGGGAAGGTGATTTGTAAGCCCCTTTGGGACAAATGAGGTCTGCTGCATGACCTTGGGCCAGTCCCAGTTCCCTTAGAGTTCTCCCAGCCTCACCTACCTCACAGGGGGGGAGAGGATGGGAAGGTGGTTGTGAGCCCCTTTGAGACACATGAGGTCTTCTGGGTGACCTTGGGCTGGTCACAATTCTCTCAGAGCTCTCTCAGCCTCACCTACCTTGCAGGGTTGTCTTTTGTGGAGAAAGGAAGGGGAAGGTGTTTGTAAGCCCCTTTGGGTTTCCTACGGCAGTGAAAAACAGGCTATAAAAAGCCCAGTTCTTCTTTGTCTAACAGCGGCATCCATCTTAAGCAGGTCTACTCAGAATCCTGTTTGAGTCTACTCAATGCGACTTATTCCCAGGGAAATTCAAATGGTGAGACTATTCAGGACCTTTCAAAAATTCTCATCTCCGTCTCTCTCTGGGACAAAACAGAGTCAGGCCTGCAAAGATCAAACTCTTCTGATAGTGTCCAGCTGTTTAAATCCACGTTGATGAGTCCATACAGTACACCCAGCTACTCTGCTCAAATTCACAACTGAGGCGGAGGGATGGACCAGAACCAATGGGATGAAATTAATTCAAAAGAAATTCCATCTAAACACCCGGAAGAAGTTCCTGACAGTTAGAGCGGTTCCTCAGTGGAACAGGCTTCCTTGGGAGGTGGTGGGTTTTCCATCTTTGGAAATTTTAAAACAGAGGGTGGATAGCCATCTGACAGAGAGGCTGATTCTCTGAAGGTTCAAGGGGGTGGCAGGTTACAGTGGATGAGTGACATGGTTGTGAGTGTCCTGCATAGTGCAAGGGGTTGGACTAGATGACCCAGGAAGTTCCTTCCGACTCTATGATTCTATGAGACGATATCTTCATGGGACATCTTTACACAATCATTATCCAGACTCAACCGTTCCGTTTTGTGAGCTCTCGGCCTTCTTGCAATTTCCCCCTAGCATCGCCAAGTAACATGATGGTCCCAATCCCCAGGGGTCAGCTCTGCATACCTAATGGATTTGCATGGATTTATAAATAATGCACCAACCTACGGCCCGCCCCATGGTCTCCACACTGGACCCTCTCTGTTTGCGGTTTCTATCGGTTTTCTCCCCACCTAGTGATCTTGAGTGATGGGAAAGTCTCCGAAAAACGACACCGTATTTAATTATACACGCATTCCCCTAATTAAATCAAAAGACGTTGTTTCCCCAACACAAAGAGATCTGTGTGTGTCTATTTCCGCACCCCCCTCATCTCTCCATCTCTCCCCCTCTCCGGGAGGTTCAGGGCTGGATGTTTTCATCCCTAGCATTCTCGCGCAAGGCTGCCGTCCTACTGATTGTTCAGGAAATCATTACGGGCTATGTGTCCGGTTGTGTATGCCCGTAGCTGCAATTACGCAGTGCTTTCAGCGGATGTGAGAGTCAGTCAAGCATCGGTAGAGTAAGCCGATTGTGGTGACATTGACTCCGACTGGTACAGTGCGTTTGCGAGCAAAGGGAAAGAAGGCATTTTGATGGCTACGTCTGAACTAGCCTTGAGGTCTGTAAGGAAGGGCTCATCAAGTCGGCAACATTTAATTACTGTATTATCGAGCATGTAAATAAGGGAAGACCCTGAGGAGTGTCCTCTCCATCCTGTATGTATCCGTTCATGCACCGTATAGCCATACATTCAAGAGCAGACGTTTCTGACAGCTAGAGTGGTTTCTCAGTGGAACAGGCTTCCTCGGGAGGTGGTGGGTTCTCCATCTTTGGGAATTTTTAAACAGAGGCTGGAGAGCCATTTGACAGAGAGGCTGATTCTGTGAAGGTTCAAGGGGGGTGGCAGGAGACAGTGGAGGAGCGAGAGGGCTATGAGTGCCCTGCATAGCGCAGGGGGTTGGACTAAATGACCCAGGATGTCCCTTCCAGCTCTATGATTCTATGATCCTTTACATCAGTAAAATATTTAATAAGTATGTGTGTGTGTGTGTGTATACATACAAATTACACATATATGCATATATGTTTTTCACCCAGAGTGCTGATGTCCCCATGCATCTTTCTTTGTATCTTTTTATTATATATTATTACCCTTTTCATTTAGCTAATTTTGGTTTCTGCTGTTTGCAATTTTTGCCATTTGTATGCCAAAAACAATGCTTAAAATGCATACCATTCGTGGAAGGGGACGTTGGCTTGAGGGGAAAAGACGAGGGCACGAATTGGGTATTTTCGCGTTGGAATGGCAGATCCACGAAATCTGCGCACATTTCGACTTCCAGCGTCCTTAATTGGCTGTTTGGTGTCGCGCCCCTGAGATTTCTGGAGCACCAGTGCTGGCAGAACCTCATAATGTGGCTGTTTCACTTCTGAGTCCAGGGCTTCAGTATGGATTGGCTATCAGGTTTTAATTATATCAGGAACAGTGTTTTCCCCCGCCTGGGCATTTGTGGCCTGAATTCTAACCACACATGAACAAAAGCTCTTTTGTTTAATGTAGTGTCAAGTGAGGGAATGAAATTCCTCATTGATTCAGTCTGCTTCATTCCGAAAGGGTAGAAGCTGTGAGAGACATCATACCCGTTTTGCTTTCATTTTGGAAGTATTTAAAATGATGCCACTGGACTCGAGAGGTTTATTTTGTTTGCAGATGTTATTGATTGACACCATCAGACCTAAATGTTGTGCCATGGCTAGTGTGCAATGAAAAATACATTTTCAATAATACGAGGTCCAAAGTAACCATCCATTTGTATACTCTGCTTTTCACTGCCCGAAGGAGTCTCAAAGCGGCTTACAATCGCTTTCCCTTCCTCTCCCTACAACAAATACCCTGTGAGGGAGGTGGGGCTGAGAGAGCTCTGACTGGACTGCTCTGTGAGAACAGCGCTATCAGGACTGCGACTAGCCCAAGGTCACCCAGCTGATTGTATGCGGAGGAGTGGGAAATCATACCCAGCTCACCAGATGAGAAACCACCAATCTTAACCACTACACCATGCTGGCAGCTTAACCACTACATGAAGAGTTTATCTACAGCTCCTATCATATTCTGACTGTGTTGCTTGTTCAACCTGAAAGCAACCACGCTCCAAATTGAATAGAACCTGGAATAATTTATACAAATTAGAGCTGGTGTCAGGGGTCACCACAATAAGGAACATGACGCCAGCAGGGGGCGCACTCCATCAACTCATTCATTCCTCTTTTCCAGTTGATGCCATCTTGTTCACCCTTGTTCAACAAGCGGAAAGGG
Source organism: Paroedura picta (assembly GCF_049243985.1). Classification (NCBI taxonomy): domain Eukaryota; kingdom Metazoa; phylum Chordata; class Lepidosauria; order Squamata; family Gekkonidae; genus Paroedura; species Paroedura picta. Next base: position 34,529,268 of record NC_135382.1, read on the forward strand.
ACAAGAGTGAGGAGGAACAGTACTTTCCCCCGTTTCACTCCTTCGGGGAGGTGGGCTTTGTCTTTCAGGGTGTGTGTGGGGGGGGGAGAGGAGTCTGGGCTGCCAGCTGGGAGTCCCAGGAGGGCTGTGACCCCAAAAGACCCGGACAGGTGCACAGAGGGCAAGGTCAGTCAAGTAGGCAGAGATGAGCTCAGAGTCCCAATGGAGGGAGAGACGCCAGCCTCCAGGAGGTATCTGCAGATGTCCCAGAATTATAGCTCATCTCCAAATTTCTCCTGGATAAAACAGATGCTTTGGTGGGCAGAGTCCATGGCATTATATACCAATGAAGGCCCCATCCTCATATCTCCAGGTTTTCCCCAGCTTAGGATCTGGCAACCCTCCCCCATCCCCCCCAACAGTGACTAGGGGGTAACTTCAACCCTACACTGAGGGCATCTCGGTGGCTTGTGCCCCCTCCGAACCTCAAAAGCTAGAGCAATTGACAGAGCAGGCCCTCGGAGAAAACCGCTAATATGGCCGTTCGCAAATCCCCACCAAGACTGTGCATGCATGCCTCGGTTCTTTTCGCACGAAGTGCCAATTACTGCGACTGCAGTCTTGAGAGCCGGTGAATCATGTTCTCACGCAGGACTCATTTTCGTGCCGGGGATTCATTTGTCTTGGCTTTGGGCTAGTTAGGCTCACTTGGAGGACTCAGAACTTGCTGAATCATACACCTGTAATTTGGGTTTCTGCTGAGCCCACGTAAAGCGAGGAAGCGCGGGGCGAACCCGTCACCAGCAGGCTCATCTGCTTTCCCCTGCAAAAATCCTTCGGCGTGACCCACAGCCTGCTTAGAGAGCCAGTTTGGTGTAGTGGCTAGGAGTGTGGACTTCTAATCTGGCATGCCAGGTTCGATTCTGCGCTCCTCCACATGCAACCAGCTGGGTGACCTTGGGCTCAACACAGTACTGATAAAGCTGTTCTGACCGAGCAGTAATATTGGGGCTCTCTCAGCCTCACTTCCCTCACAGGGTGTCTGTTGTGGGGAGAGGAATGGGAAGGAGATTGGAAGCCGCTTTGAGCCTCCTTCGGGTAGGGAAAAGTGGCATATAAGAACCAACTCTTCTTCTTCTTCTTCGGAGCAAGACAGCCTCATGATTTGCAAGACAGGAAGGGTCCCCCATTACCTGCTTAGAACTTCCCTCCAGTGAGAGACTGGGCTGGAGCAGAAGTGTGCAATTGATATCAGAGAATCACGGATTCTATACCATCTTCGGCCTGACTTTGCCCCCGTAGGAACCAATGCCACAGAGCAATGACTGGAGCGGCCTTCCTTCTGCTGGAAAGCTGACTCTGTTTCCCCCTCGACCTGTGCACGGGGCACATTTATGGAGATTCGCAGGCACAGACCCAAAGTTCAGGATATGACCACATTTCAAATGCTGACGGACTCCTTCGGGGATACCCCTGTTTCGATTTTGTTTCTCCCTCGGGAGGAATATTTTGGCACCGGAATCTTTTTTCGCCTTGTGCCAGTTTTGCTCTATACGGTTAGAAGCTGTTCTCACAGAGCAATGTCAGGTCTCTCTCAGCCTCACCTCCCTCACAGCCAGTCTATCGTGGGCAGCGGAAGGGAAGGCGATTGTAAGCCGCTTCCGGCAGTGAAAAGTGGGGAATAAAAAAACAACTTCCAGAAAGGCTGCATGAGGCTGATCCTGCGTTGAGCAGGGGGTTGGACTGGATGGCCTGGATGGTTCCTTCCAACTCTATGATTCTAACCCTGCACAAGATGACTTCAGCTTTGCCATGTGGTGGAAGGAGGAGAGTCTAGGATAATTAAGGCCGATTGCAGGTCATCCTGTGCTAATCTGTCGCAATGACTTCACATCCCCTGCCCTTGTGGTCTCGTTGGACACAACGAGCAGGAACGGGCCCCAAAGAATAATCAGCCCCTTTATCGATTTGGCTTGTTTAATGTTACTGTGCTTAATCAATAAATCCCCAAAGTACCCCGGCATAATAGCTGCTTTGCTTGGTCTCTCTGCTCGCTCTTCAGCTGCCCAGGAAGTGGAATCGATAGGTTGAAAATGCTCTTCCCTTTTTGTCCTTACGAAATGTTTGCATTTCTCCATGTGAGTTTTACGCTGGTAAGTGGCTTTTTCTGATATGCGGTCGTCTGGGTGGGGGAGGGGATGACATTTGTGTGTATGTGTGTGTGTGTGTGGAGTTTTTTTAGTACTCCGTATTGCCATGCATACAACACTCGGTCTCCTGACCACCTGGGAGAGTCTGTCAAGGTCACCGGTGAATGGACGAAAGAGAGTCTATAAAACCTTTCAAGTTAAGCAGCGCAGATATAGAACGCTGAACTAAGCGGATGCAAATTGTCCACAAGTAACTATGGCTGTCTTTCTTCTCCTAAGACTTGAAGAAGAAGAGTTGGTTCTTATATGCCGCTTTTCTCTACCTGAAGGAATCTCAAAGCGGCTTACAGTCGCCTTCCCTTTCCTCTCCCCACAACAGACACCCTGTGAGGTGGGTGAGGCTGAGAGAGCCCTGATATCACTGCCCGGTCAGAACAGTTTTATCAGTGCCGTGGCGAGCCCTAGGTCACCCAGCTGGCTGCATGTGGGGGAGTGCAGAATTGAACCTGGCTTGCCAGATTAGAAGTCCGCACTCCTAACCACTACACCAAACTGGCTACACCAGTTTGGTCGTGTAATAAATTCCCTTATTCAAGAGGGGCAAATCTCTGCTGAGAGAAGTTAGAGCTTTTGGAGCACAGTCACAAGCCTTGCAGCTGGGAAACAGGAAGTCTTTGAACTGACGGCCTGGCCAATCAGGGAAGACTGCTTTGCTATGAGGCGCGGAAAAGGAAGTTAATTTGCAAAAAGCAGAAATCTGCACACTTACTGATGGTGATTTTTCAAATATCGAGACTTATATCCACTCCGGGATATCGCGGGGAAAAGTAGGGTCACTCCAGATCAATCATGCATGTTGCTGAGGGAAAATTAAAAGCGCCTAAAATCAAAATGGAAATCGCATTCAGTGTAGACGGGATGGATTTATTCAAGCAGTGGGTAAAAAGCCCCATGCAGACTACACCCCAGTCTTGGCCACTCCAATAATATAGGCAAGTAAATCAGCTTTAAGGTAGCAATTTCCATAAAGCACAGAGGTCATCTCCATTTTTCAGGGCTGGACCGATAATGGCAGAACGTCTGCCAAGGAGGAAACTAGAAAGCTTCACCTCCCTTCCCACCAGTCATTCTTGAGAGGTCTAATAGCAGTTGAGCTGTGCAGATTTCAGGCTTGTTATGTGACTATTATCTTTTTTCCTACTCCCCCGGTAAAGAATTGCAAAGTTGAAGGAGAATGGTCGCGTCAAACATACTTTCTAGGAGAGATTGGTTCAAGATAGTTTCTGGGTTTTGTTTTTCATTCTGTTGCAAACTGTACTAGCTGTGGGGTGGTTTTTGTTGAGGGGTTTTTTTTTTTTTTTAATGTTCTGTTATCAGAAAGCGCCGGAGAAATTATTTGTACTTGCTTGTGTGAGTTAGGGGAAATAAAGAGACGCTAAAAAAAGAATGCGCTTGAGGGCGGTGCGCTGGCCTTTGAGAGATTAAAAAGATGCATAAATTGATCTCAGCATGCTGTATGGGCAGCAGATTGTGCTTCCCGAGCTTTGAAGACCCGGAGAAAGCATTGTTAGCGCAACCATCTCTTCACGATAAAACCTAAGCGAGTGGAATTATTTTTGTCTCTTTGCAAAGAAGAAAGTCCTTCGAATTTGTTCACGTATGTGTAATGAAGCACGAGTCCTGGGGCACATTTAAGATCAACAAAGTCTTATCCAAGGTATAGGCTTTTGTGTTCATCCACATGAAAGCTTATATCTTGAATGCAGTGTTGTTGGTCTTAAAGGTGTCGCTGGACCACAGCTTTGTCCGGCTGTTTCACCGCAACCAGCTTGAATCTGTCTTCACGTATGCATGTTCACCAACAACGTCAAGGATGACTCGCTGGGGTGAAATAGCCACCAATGTGGTGCGTACCTGTCCCATCCCATCCCAGCTTTCAAGGATATCTTCTGTTTCTTTTATGGCCAACAACAGGCCACCTGAACGAGGTTTATCTATTCCCTGGTGAGCCTAAAGGTAAAGGTAAAGGTATCCCCTGTGCAAGCACCGAGTCATGTCTGACGCTTGGGGTGACGCCCTCTAGCGTTTTCATGGCAGACTCAATATGGGGTGGTTTGCCAGTGCCTTCCCCAGTCATTACCGTTTACCCCCCAGCAAGCTGGGTACTCATTTTACCGACCTCGGAAGGATGGAAGGCTGAGTCAACCTTGAGCCGGCTGCTGGGATCGAACTCCCAACCTTATGGGCAGACAGCTCCAGACAGCATATTGCTGCCTTACCACTCTGCGCCACAAGAGGCTCATTCCTGGTGAGCCTACCAAATGTTAATCAGTATGATATTATGGTCTGCTGGAAGTCACATTTCTCTGGAAAAGAAAATGGCCTTGTTCAGCTATAAGGATGGAGCTATTTTGCACATTGATCTTGCATTTCTTTTTGGGGTTCAAATGGAACCTCTTGGACTTTTTATGAGACCCATGGCCATGCATCTCCAGCTCCTAATTATCGTTCTTCTTCTTACAGAATTTGATCACTAATGAAAAGTGGCAAGTATCTAACACAAAAGTGTTAATCTGACTAGGGCCCATTCTGCACATATTGGATAATGCACTTTCAATGCACTTTGGGTAATGCACTCTCGATGCACTTTAGAAGTAGATTTTCCTCTTTTGCACAGGAGAATCCAGCTGCAAAAGCACACTGGAATTGCATTATCCAACTTGTGCAGAATGGGCCCTGGTATGTAACTATTTGCTCTGACCTGGGTTGGCATAGGCTAGCCTAACATCATTAGCTCTCATAAGCTAAGCAGAATCACTGTTAGATAGTCCTTGGATGGGAGACCACCAAGGAAGTCCAGGGTTGCTATGAAGAGTCAAGATCATGGCAAACCACCTCTGTTCCTCTCTTGCCTTGAAAACTGAACAAAGTGACGGCACTCCCTCTGCCTGTAAAAGTGTTTCCTCCTTGGGATGGCCAGTGAATATCTTGGCCTTAGCATACAAGGCGATTCTTTGGATCACAGTCTAGCCAGGTGACTTCCTTCCCTGCTTCATCTCTGGTGTATTGGAAGTATCTCAGAAGACAACCATGGGAAATGTAGTTTTCCCACTGCTCTTGATTCCTTAGCTTTGGATATTAATGTTTGAGAAAATGCTTTGTGCATGGCCCTTTCTTTCCTGGAATGTTGTGAGAAGGTAAGGGAACATATGGTAGGTCAGGAAACGTCCAAAACCTTATTGCATTCCTCCTAATGTAATGATGTGAAAATTCCGCTCATTGTTTTCTTTTTCCTGGAAAAGTTTGTTTTGTATGCTGAGCTAAGGAACCGTCATTCCTCACTACCCAGGACGTGGTCCATTGTGAGAATGCAGAGAGGCAGTGTGGCGTTGTGGCAAAGAGCAACATCCTCTAATCTGGAGAACCGGGTTTGATTCCCCAAACCTCCACATGCAACCATCTGGGGGACCTTGGGCTACTCACAGTTCTCTCTGAGCTCTCTCAGCCCCACCGACCTCAAAGGGTGTCTGTTGTGGGGAGAGGAAGGGAAGGCGACTGTAAGCTGCTTCAAGACACACGAGGCCTGCTGTGTGACCTTGAGTCAGTCACAGTTCTCTCTGAGCTCTCTCAGCCCCACCTACCTCACAGGGTGCCTGTTGTGAGGAGAAGACGGGTAAGCGATCGCAAACTGTTTATTTGGAGTAATTAAGTAGGAGTCCAAGACCAATTGGGAAGAGGGCTTCAGACAAGGGGAAGCGTATTCACTCTCCGGGCTGGACCGGCGCACGCTTGGCATAAGGGTTAATCCTGTCCCAGCCGTCATGTGCTCTGCAGCCGCCTGACATCCCTCATGCACGAGTCAATAATCCGCTCCCAGACAATGCCCATCAGGAGAGCTGCCTTTCATTCAGCTCGGAGGCGAGTTCACGACAGCCTGCGGGCAAGTTGCGGGGTCGCCCCGCTGCTCCCCTCTCGACTTATTTGGATTGACGTTTCCTTTTGTCCGGGATCCGCTGCGCGCTGCTCGCCGGACTCAGCCCCAAGCCTAGCCTCTCCCCCCCCCACCCTCCTCTCCCCCACTTGGCCATCTTTAGATAAAAGTGGGTATTTTCCCATGTCGGCGACTGTTTTGGTCCAAAGCTGTGAGCCGGTCTCAGCGAGAAGCGTTGCCCGCTGTGCTTCTGTCATCTACACAGGCGGTTCTCTTTGTTAATCAGCTGCAACGTATACGGAGGGAGGCAAACAAAAAGGAAAGGGATGGGGCAGGGGAGGGGGAAATGTTTCCATCGTTAATTTTTCAGACTCCCTCCAAAGGCCTGACAACTCCTTGGCAGCCTCCTTGCTGAATGTAAACGAAATCAAGCCGCCGGACGATGATTGATTATTCGTCCGTGTTTGACCCGGGTGAGGATGTCTTATGATGCAAGCCAATCCCTTCGTGGAGAATCTCTCTGCCCCGTCCGTTCTGCCGGCTATACTTGACCTCCAACTTTGTCCTTTTGTGTTGCGCGCTTTATAGCTCAACTCTATTATGTTTTATTGCAAAAGAGAAGATGAGCCAGTATGGTGTTTTCCCCCCTCCCCCTTACCCGATCCAGGCATTACCATGTTCCCAAGTGGAGCATTTGTGTTCTTGTAGTTCTCCGGTATAAATAAATACCCAAGTAGGAAGACCAATCTGGGCCCCGCTAGGAATAATAAAGAAAAATAATATGCCATTGATTTTGCTTGGGGTGTCTAAATGTGTTTTTATGATTGTATATGTTTATTGCTTTTTCACACTAATGTCATGAATTCCAGGCAATTAAAAAGGACATGAATTCCAAAGCGTTTAACCAGGGGAAATCTGCCTTCCAAATGCAGTGTATTAAAAGTTGTAATAATTTTGGCAAGAGGAAAGAGCTGCCACAGAAGTTAACAATCTTCAGCGCCCATAAAGCTGGCTGGAAGCGAAAATGAACTTGGAGGTAAAAAAAAGAAGAAGAAGAGAACAACAAGATCAAGGTACATCCGTTGTGAGATGGGGAAGAAGAAATCGGAACAGGAATTAGGCACACATAGATCAGAACTCCCCTGGAGGGACAGACCAGATCCAATGGGATGAAATTAATTCAAAAGAAATTCCATCTAAACATCCGGAAGAAGTTCCTGACAGTCAAAGCGGTTTCTGAGTGGAACAGGCTTTTTTGGGAGCTGGTGGGTTCCCCATCTTTGGAGATTTTTAAACAGAGTCTGGAGAGCCATCTGATGGAGAAGCTGATTCTGTGAAGGTTCAAGGGGGTGGCAGGTTACAGTGTCGGCGATAGAGTTCTGGGTGTCCTGCATGGTGCAGGGGGTTGGACTAGATGACCCAGGAGGTCCCTTCCAACCCTATCATTCTATGATTCTATCTATTCTATGATTCTCTACAGTTCTCCAGATTTATCAGGCTAAAGCACTTCACTGGGCCATGGATCACAGATGCCTTTGACTTTTCGCTGAGTGGCAAAAAAAAAATGGGGCATTGTTAACATTTGGGAGACTTTTCAGCTTTCCGCACAAGTTGGATAATGCCCTTTTAATGTGCTTTTGCAGCTTCTCTGTTCCCAGACCAGAGAAATCCATTCCAACCTGCCACTGCAAATTACATTACATTCTATTATTCATCATTTCACATTACAATCTACTATTCGAATCTATTATTCCAAATAAGGAATAAAATAAAGAGAACATAGAGCCCTTTTGGAGAATTGGTGAGAATACAGATATAAGGGCTGAATGAGGTTAGCATATGTAATGAGATAAGAAACCAATATCCCTGTTAAATCCTGGAGATTCCATTGTTCTGAGTGAGTAATAACAATTTCCCTTTCCAGTCTATCCCTGAACTTCCTTTGCGATAAAACGGTTCCTTTGAGGTCACCCACTGAATGTCCCAGAAGGATGAAGTATTCTCCAACAGATTTCTCAGTCTTGTGACTCGTAACATCAGATTTGTGTCCATTTATCCTTTGGTGTGAGGTTTGACCTGTTTGCCCTCTGTAGAGAACCAAAGGGCATTGTTGGCATTTAATGGCATATACAGTGTCAGAAGATGAACAGGTAAATAAGTTTGTGTAGTTGCCGTTATGTCCAGTGATTGTGCTATTGTGCATGCGGAAGCAAAGTTTATCTGGGTTTGTGTCTGCATTGAAATTAGATGTTGCATTATTGTGGGTGAGGAGTTGTTTGAGATGGGGGACCTTGTCTGTGCCCAAGAAAAGGTTTGCCTCCCAGTATTTGTGAAAGAAAACTGTCATTATCCAGTAGATGTTGTAAGTCACAGGTGATGCGTTGAACCGTTTAGAGTTTAGAGCAGTAGGAGACCCCTAATGGGGTTATTTTATGGTCACTTTTGGGCCTGTCTTGCAACAGGTTTTCTCTCGGTACCAGTCTGGTTTGTTCACCTGTTTCATGACCATCAGGTGGATGCTTTACTTCTAAAAGGATTTGTTGTAGATCCCTCAGGTCATGAATGATTGTGCCTTTGCATATTACCCTTTGTCAACACCAGGGTTTCTCAACCAGGATTTCATGAAACCCTGGGGTTTCTTGATGGCCCTGGAAGGCTTTCCTAAATAGGTTTGTTCAACATTTATCGGGTGATATGACCACCTCTGTCCTGCCCTCTTCCTTCCCAACCCTAGGACCTCTGTCTTTGGAAGGATTGAGTTTCAATGACTCTGCTCGAGCCATCCAGCCATGGCTTCCAAATATCAGGCAAATGGTTCCAGGGGGGAGGAGTCCAGGTGGCCATCCATAAGGAGACGGATCCAGCAATGGCTTTTTTGCTCAAATAACTCCTCAGTAGATAGGGAGAGATTAATAATGCCCCTTAGGACCTAGGTGACCTACTCACTGGCCACTGCCTTTGAGCAGCCAAGACGGACGGGGATTAAGGGGGCAGGTGGTCGCCCTCATTTCTCTCTCTCAGTCTTGAAGGCACAGGTGGGCAGCTGGTGTGAGTGAGTTTCATTGTGCAGCTTGCCCTTTCTCCTGCACACAAAGGAATCGATCGGGAGTGGGTAAAATGTTTGCATTTGTTAATGATGAAATAATAGAGAAGATCTCGAGGAAAATGAGCGTGGCGTGTGTTCTTCGGCAGGGCTTGGAGGAAGCATTGCCCCTCCTAGAGACAGCCAGGAAGAGGTCAACAGATGAGTGCTCCTTTTGCAGAAATGACAGTGCTGAAGGTGGAATTCTTTCCGTCACATCTTGATGGATCCTCGTTCATTCGAGAGCCATAATTTGTAATGATTGGATTGCCTTTTCTTTCCGAGCTGACATCTGTCCTCTGGTCTTACACAGAGGGTCCCTCCTCCATCTCTACATCAAGCCAACCTCCCCCCCCCCCACTACCCCCCACGTCTAAACTGCCTGACTGAATTCCACCAGCTTTGTCGAGTTGTCATATTACAAGAGCAGTTATTTTTAGCCTGTCCAAACAATAAACTTCCGGACCCTGATGTGCCCTGCAGTCAGGAGTGCCAGAGTGACTCCCTTGTGCCACAAAACCCCCTGGCAGAAGTTTCTTCTGTGAGGCTGGAGAAAAAGTGGCTTGAAAAGAGAAACTAGGATGATCATACAGAGAAGAAGAAGAAGGAAGAAGAAGAAGAAGAAGAAGTTCCTATATGCCGCTTTTATCTGAAGAAGTCTCCAAGTGGCTTACATTCACCTTCCCTTTCCTCTCCCCACAACAGACACCCTGTGAGGAAGGTGGGTAAGGCAGAGAGAGCCCTGAGATAACTACTTGGTCAGAACAGCTTTATCAGTGCCGTGGCGAGCCCAAGGTCACCCAGCTGGTTGCATGTGGGAGAGCACGGAATCAAACCCGGCAGTGCACTCCTTCTATCCTCTTCCAATGAGTGTGTAGTTTTGGGAGGGACATACATGGAACGGTGAGAGAGGTAAGGGACACCTGCTTAGTAACGCTGAGCACTGATGAAATGGAATCATCAGATCAATTTTTTTTTAAAGGAAGACACTCCAAATTGGAGGCAGAGAAAGATGCTGACACCTGTCAAAATGTTTGCTGCTCGAATTCCATCACCGACATTTTAATATTCCTCCCTCAATGTTAGCTTGCAAATTACATGAACAGACTCCAAGATCCTTTCCTGGAGTCTTCTCCTTCCAACATGTCAATACATTCAAATGCTCTTTTTCTTTGTCCTGAGGACATTGTTAAAAGGGGAGGGTTCCTTGAATGACTCATTTGTTACACTTAAGAAAGAACCAGGTGCTGGAAATTGGCAGTCTTGCAAGCTGACATTGTTTTGGGAAGGGAAATTTCCCCCTCCTCCAAAATTCACTTAAAAAAATATATAGCCCTTGATTCCCCTTATTTTCTCTTTTGAAAGAGAGATTTCTCTTTCATTTCTCTTTGATTTTTCTGTAGAGAAATCAATGCACCCTATTCTAACTTCAGACTCTGTGGGTGTTTTATGTTGGACTCCACGTAGAATGGTAGGAAGGTTTTGGGAGACACTGCCTGTCTCCGAGCTTCTATAGAGTGAAATTCTGAAATTTCACAAAACTTCTCTAACTGCCCAGGTCTCTTTGACGTTCACTTTGATCAAACTGACACTTATTCGAACCTGACTCCAAATTCATAAAAAAAGGAAACAAAATGGATAGCGTGATTTCAGGGGGGGAAACAGGTAAAATGTGGTGTACCAGTTCAAAGCGGCAGCTTCTAATCTGACAAGCCGGGATCAATTCTTTCCCCACAACAGACACCCTGTGAAGGAGGTGAGACTGAGAGAGCTCTGACAGGATTGCTCGGTCAGAACAGCACTATCAGGACTGTGACGAGCCCAAAGTCACCTAGCTGGCTGTATGTGGAGGAGTGAGGAATCAAACCTGGCTTGCCAGATTAGAAGCCACTTAACCACTGCACCATGCTGGGGATTGAACCAGGGACCTTCTGTATGCAAAGCAGACATTCTACCACTGAGCCATGGTCCTCACTCATAAATCACAAAACTGTAGCAATGAGAGCCAGAACCTCCACAAACCGCAGAGTTTGTCCTCACTGATCAATTATCCCAGGTAATGATGGGAGAGTCAGGCAATTGATAGACCTCAAAGACATAAATAGGATTCTGAGTTATGACCTATTATCTTAGAAAATTGTGCATCCTTTGCATGCAAAAAACAAAACACACAAAAAAGAGTCAAGATTCCCCCAGTAGCAAACTGAGGAGGACTTGACCCTCCAATATTAAATAAAAGTCATCCAGAAAGCATTCTCTAGGCATGCTGAGTGAATCTGCCCTGAACCCGCTTGTATTCCATCACCATAAATCATGAAGGGACCTGGAGACCTAATGTCTGATTATTCAGCCCGACTCTATGAAAACAACCCGGAAATGTCCTCCATTTTTAATTGCTAACATTTAATCGATAGCTTCAACAGCAGCAGAATGGTATCTGTTGGTTGTTTAAAGTTTTTAATTGTCTGTAATACTTTGTCTTTTTGTTTTTTTTCTTTGTCAAAAGATGTGGGAAGCATTGCTAAAGTTCAGCCCTGGGCCGCAGCTACGACCGAGTCCAAATTCGGAAAGTGAAGAAGCAGTAAAAAAAGAAAGGTCAAAAATGACATTCGTCTTTTTCAGTTGTCAGATTGAGGGAGTGTTAACAAAATAAGGGACTGGTATACAAGCCAACTTTCGGTGGGAATACTGTCTAGATCCCATGTTTTCATAGGTTATCATCAGTGTCGATAACACTACCCTGTGGAATTCCTGGAGGTGTCTCAGGAGGGGCGGAGTTTGGGAGGGGATGTGATGTCATAGGGGAGCTCTTTGGACAGGGGATGTGATGTCATAGGGGAGCTCTTTGGACAGGGGAAGTTATCTCTGTAGTCTGGAGACCAATTACAATTTCAGGAGAACTCCAAGTGCTACCTAGAGGTTGTCAACCCTAGCACAGAAAGAGCAAGAGAGGTCTGATGTTGTCTAGCAGTTACAGATGTGTGAGACTGGGAAGTGCCGAGTTCAAATTGCACCGAGAAAGAGTCCTAACCGTATAACTGACTAATGTTATCTGGAGGGAAACAGGCAGGAAGTGTACCTAAATACCGATGCCCCTGTAGGATATTCTTTTTGTGCTATTAAATCATGCACGCTCCAGATCGTGTATCTCTCAACAGCTGTGAGGAGAGCATGGAGGAAAGGAGAACAGTGTAAGCTGGTTTGGGTCCCCGGTGGGAAGGAAGGCGGGATACAAATGTAGTCAATGAAGAACCTAAAATGTCTCATGCAGCAGTTACCTCGAGGAGGAAGGCAAAGAAGAAACTGTCCAATATGTGGGCCTGCTGTTGCTCTGGAGATTTCAACCTGCCGCCGTGAGGTCCTCTGAATGAGCCCTGAGCCAGGAATCTCTCCGCGACAATGCCTGACATCTTGTAACCTGATGCATGGCTCCTGAGGTTCTCAGCCCGAAGGGAATAACCACTTCCTCCTCCTGAGCAGCATCCCTGGCATACGATCACTGCTTCCGCCTCCCCCAACCTCTCACCAAACGCTTTTCAATCCTGCAGCAAAGGTCAAGTCTCACTGACGGAAACTCCAGGTTGGGTCCCCATCTGCCTTTTCTCAGGAACAAGTCCAGGTTACCTTTTGAACGGGGCTCCGTCGGCCCCCCACGGAGACAACCGAAACAAAATGCCTTTGACCTTTGATCGTCTCCATGTCTTTAAGGTATGTCGCGTCGTGTACCCGCTCCTCCTTGCGATGGCTGACGATCCACTTTTCTCCTCCCTTTCAGCGTCCTAAAAATACAGTTTATTGTGTCCTGCTGTCTTGCAGAGGTCCAACCAGGTAGTGCTACAGTAGCCCTGGAAAGCCGGTGTTGTGCGGTGGGTGCAGAGGCAGGCGATGCCCCCTCCCCCCCTGAGCGTGTCAGATGAACACCAGGGAGACCTGAGTTCCAATCTTCACTCAGTCCTAAAATTCAGAGAGGGGGTTGGGGTCGGGTAGAGAAAAGCGGCCTATAAGAACCAACTCTTCTTCTTCTTCTTCTTCTTCTTCTTCTTCTTCTTCTTCTTCTTCTTCTTCTTCTTCTTCTTCTTCTTCTTCTTCTTCTTCTTCTTCTTCTTCATGGGAATTGTAGTCCATGGTCACTTGGAGAGCCCCAGTTTGGCCACCCCTGCTCTAGGGGAACTGATTTCTATTGCCTGCAGGTCAGTTGTAATTCTGGGAGCAATCCAGGACTCTCTTTGCAGCTGGCAAGTTGACCTACGATTGAAATTTCTTTGATACCATAGCTCCCTCCCCTCACATTTGGCGTGCAATCCTAAACCGATCTCCATCTGTCCAAGTCTCTTCTGGAGAGCCTTGAATGGCTTGCCGTGTTCCCAGCACCGCAAACCGGAAAGTTGAACCTTGTGTCCCGTACAATGGCAAAACGAGCTTCTTCCTCCTGATATAATAAAATCCAGCAAGCTTTCAGATACCTCCATGCGAAAGGTTAAGGAAAGCTGTGCTGAGATGTCATTTGTCACTGCTGGGTGACTCAGACAAATTATCACCTTTCAAGAAACCAATAGACCAAATTGGCTGCTTGAAAGACTTATACCTGAACATCAAGAATTCACTGACAGGAGCCTTGCTGGGCCGTAAACTGTCTATGCGCAAGTGCTGATAAGTTCCAGTCAGGCACAAAGCAAAACAGGAATCTCAGTTTTGATTTTCAGAGCTGGGTAGCTCAGGCTAGCCAGCCTTGTCTGATCTCAGAAGCTTAGCAGAGTCAGTCCTGGTCAGCCCTGGATTGGAGACCACCATTGGAAATCCAGGGCTGCTAGACAGAGGCAGGCAATGGCAAAGCCACCTCTGAGCATCTCTTGTCTTGGAAAGGCAAAAACAAAATGTAGAGGAGGCACATAACAAGACAGCGCGGAGAAGGCCAAATGAATAGCAGTACAGTCGAATTTGCTTGGGTTAATACAAGCTGGAACAGGTTTCTCGGAGTTCTAAATTCCTCTGGAAGCTGCCCTAGGTTAAGTTTAAGGTGTTGGCTTTAACCTTTAAGGCTATACGTCCCTGTGGGACCACCTCTTTGAATATGTCTCCAGAGGAGCCGCAGCACTCAGCAAATACCAACAGACAAGCAGTCCCCAACCCCAAAGCATTTCATCTGGCCTGGCCCAGAACCAGGGCCTTCTCAGCCTGGTGGAATGAGCTCCCAGAAAACACCAGGGCCCTGTCGGAGCTCACTCACTGAGTTCCGCAGGGCCTGTAAAATAGAGCACTTCCACCATGGTTGAGGTCAGAAAAACAGTCACTATCTCATTAACCTCCCTCCAGTATCACCCCCACCCATAGTGACCCCAATTCCGTGCCCAGGTGATGCCCTCCCTCCCCAAAAAACACAGAATCCCTGGCCAGTCTGGCATGGAGGAAATTCGGCTCCTGACCCCAAAGTGGCCATCGGCATTTCCCCGGGCATGCAAGGAAGGGCCACAAGAGCCAATCATGGACACGGTCCCTTCTCCCCACCTACTCACCATCTGCCTAAGTTCACGACATCAACATTTCTGGTAGGCTAGAAAAGAAAGCCACCATAGCTAGGCTAACCTGATCTCATTAGATATCAGAAGGCAAGTAGGATTAGTATTTGCATGGGAGACCACCAAGGAACTCCAGGGTCACAAGACTCTGAAGTCTCTTGTCTCAGAAACCCCAAGAGATCACCATGAGTCAGCTATGTGGCCAGACGGCACTTTCCCCCGCCTGAAAACAAAGCTATTTTGCACTGTTTTCCATTGATCTCAGATGTTCTATGGTCTGGTGTAGCATTTTTAAGACATATTTTAAGGGAAATGGGGTTTTAAAAGTCATTTATATTTCATATAAATGGCTCTGAGTGCCTTTAACTAATACATGTTTGGCCTCAGGTCAGAGGGAGGGGGGCGGGCAATCTCTACTGGGGTGGGGAATGGTGGGAGAAGTTTACATGTCAACACAGTTTTCAGCTCAGTTTTTCAGTTTTCAGCTCAGCCTACCATTTCTACTCGAGTCTGGGAAGTTCATAGAGATCGGGGGCAGAGCCGGGGGGGGGGGATGTAGAGCTTGGAGAGAGCAGGGAGCTCGGGGGGGGATGTGACACCCTCGTGCCGGACCTCTGAAACGCCCACGTGCTCTAGGGGGACTGACTCCTGACCTCTGGAGATCAGTTTAGATTCTGGGAGAACCCCAAGCTCCACTTGGAGGCTGGTAACTCCGATTTTACCATGAAGATTGGCAAAATCCTAGGCCCGGGTTTTAGCTAGAAGTGATAACCTACAAACACGTCTTTTCTTCCACGCCCTCCCAAGTCTCCCGGGGATTGCAGATGTGTGCCAGCAACCCTGTTCTCAAGCCAGAATTGGTGACCCAGTGTATCTGCATGTGAAGTGGCTTCTGATGTGGTGACCCTACAAATTATTGACCTCCATTAATGACCTAATTGTTAACATCCTTGCTCAGGTACTGCATCCTGGAGGCCATGGCTTCCTTAATGGGGTCTATCCATCTCCTTCTGGGTCTTCCTCTTTCCCTGCTGCCTGCAAATTCTCCTGACATTACGTTCTTTTCCAGAGACTTTTATCATCTCATTATGCGACCCAATGCAATAGCCTCGGTTTCATCATTTGAGCTTTTAGGGAGAGTTCAGGCTGGCTTTGATTGAGAACCCGCTCAAGACGGCCACCTAATGTAAAAGACTTACTCTAGGTTTAAGTGAGACCATCACACACATAGGAAGCTGTCTTTTAGTGAGATAGACCCTTGGACTATCATGGGCAGTACTGTCACTGCTGTTGACTTCAGGCTAAACCATTTCTTGACGTCCCTGGAAGGCCTTTCTGAATGGGTGGGAGTTAGTTAATTTTCATATATACCTTTGAAATTTGTTACACATTTATCAGGTGATATGGTCATGTCGACGCACCGACCCTTCCAAAAATGCGTAATGATGGGCCTGGAGGGGGTGGAAAAGGGAGGTGCCCTGGGTGGGCGTGTCCACAGCTCTGCTTCCCAACCCTATTCTGCATGATTGCGCCACTTCTGGGGTCACTCGAAACCTGAAGGATGTTTCGGGGTGTCCTCAATGGTAACAGTAGCACAGGAAGTCAGAAACAAAGAGACGTTGCAAACACGAGATGCAGAATAATCCGTTCTCACCGTTTTTATTTTATTTGTCCAGCATGTAAGGAGAAAGGTCTAGCGAATGATCTGTCTGCCAGACCAAAAGGGAAAGACAGCCAGGCAAAGAGTGATGGCCGTACACTGAAATGATGGGTGTTTTCAGGCAATGCCGTTTCACAGCTTATGCTCGGCAGACAGCTCTTAATAGGCTGAGCGAGCGCGCTGGTATAAATCTTGACGGCCCCAATAAAGCCATATTGGTCAAAATATGTCAATCAAGAGACTCACTTTTCATTCTGAGCTTTCCCTTCTCAAACCCAAACCACCTCTCTGGTTTCTGCTGCAGCTTGGTTAACATTGTGCATTATGCCAAGAGATTTTGCAGACTTGCTGGCTTTCTCCCTGGAGTGAGATAGTTGAAGTATGCGGCCGCTGAAGTGATCTTTTTAAAAGAAATGTGTTTTTCAGAAAAGAAATACTATATATTACGCATTACAGGCTTGCTGTTTGAAGAAAAGATAAGCAGAAAGCGGGCATTTGACAAGGCATGTCTTGTTCTTTCGCATCACCCAAATATCATACGCCACATTCTTCATTTTTTCCCCGGAGTTTGCATTTCCCCTGAAGTTAACGTACACTGTCTAAAAATTGATTATTTCTTTTCGTCTCAAATGTTTCCTGGTCAACATAATCTAATACTCGACTCCATTTTCTTCTGAATTCCATTGTTGATCTATTGTGCATCAGATATGTACGCTTTGCCGTTGTCCCACATTCCATCAAAATATTGAACTAGTCCATCTTGATGCAGAAAGGTTCCTAGCAGCTGTTATCATATAAACAGAATGTAAATAAAAATATTTAACAAGCCCATTATATCTTTAAACCGCTCCGCGGGAGCGGTAAGAATAAAGGAGTAAGGGCATTGTGGGAGGAGAAAAGGGCGGGGCGAGTCCGGGATAAAAACTCGAAGCCCTCTGAGTGTCAGTCCGGGGCCAAGGGGCCAATCAGGAGCCACGCAATCAGGAGACGACACTCATTTGCAGTGCACAAACGCTGGGAGATCTACACAGACGGGTGATCAGCATAGTACAGTTTTTAAAGGGCCAGTGTACATTTGTGTTTTTAGCACACGCTGACTTGCGTTGCACTCATGGCCCATGGATACATGCCAGGGAATCCCACCGGTGTATCAGGAATTAGAACAGATGCACCTCAAGCCCGTTCCACTATGATTGTGTTAGCTTATGCGCATTAGAGGCGTTGGTTGTGTTACCTCATTGTGTTCCGTCATCCTACATTACACAAATCAGAATCATTAGGACATGTTGACTTTGTGCTGGACTCCTAGCCCAGGGATGCACCCCAGGGGATTCCACCAGTGCACCAGGAAGTAGACAAGATGACCTTCAAGCTCATTCCAGTGTGATTGTGTTACCTGAAGCTTCGTACTCATTTGTAGACTGGCTTCCCTATGACCGTCTACATTTTGTGAACAGTTTAGCTTTCAGCCATTCCTGACAGATCGCGTGACCTTTCCGGCTGTACTTTCAATACATCCTCCCTTTGCCAGCATCTCTCCCTCCTGGATAACAAGCAAGCATTTAAATATATGCAAATCTCCCGCTTTTTCCGCTGATCTTTATGCAACATTCTTAAGGTCACCTCTTCACTCTCTCGTTTTTGGTTTTTTTTTAATCCGTTATGCCGGCCTAACAAATTTATGTACGCGCAAGCCTATCACGGCTTGTTTTTATCTACATCTGTCTTCTCTGATTGCATTTGAATAGGTTTATTTTTCTATTTTAAATAAAAGATTTATGCCTTAGCTGTCGAATCTTGCCTTTATTTGAAAATGTAATCTTGTTTCCAGGAGCCGAGATTAACTTATTGGATTTAACCGTCCCTCGTGTATCTCAGGGATGCTCGGAGTATATTTTCTCGGGGAGCACACAATGTAAACAAAAGACAACAGGCAAAGTTAAAGCAAAGGACTCCATTGAGCCGCAGGAGCGCCATGTCGCCTGTTTGAAAGATAAATGCCCAAAAGTGGTCCTTCTCATCTTGAAGAGGCTGTACTAGAGGTCCTTGGATCTGTGTACGTCGCAAATAGCGATTTGACAGGAGGCCTGGAAGAATGGGCCTCTCCCTTTTAACTCACACTTGTTCCGAAAGCTTGTGTTAACCAGAGGGACCTCCGGGAAACAGAGGGAGGAAACGAGCTCGTTCCATTTCATTGCAGCCCCGACTTTCCGTAAGAGCTTCAAGGCATCTTGAAGCTTTAAAACCGATACTTCAAGGATCAATATAAAAAGCATCTATATAGGGATCATTCTGAAAACAGGCCATCCTGCCCAGCAGCAACAATGTTACACGGTGGCCGAAAACGACCCCAGGTCGTAGCCGACTTATGACGACCCCACAAGGCTGAATTCCTCTTCCCAAAACAGTTAACAGTTTGATTACGATGTTTGCGCGTTGCAGGTTTTATAAATTTGCAAGTTAAGGGGTTTATATGCTGTACCCAAATTGGGTGGAGTGGTGAGCTGTGGATTTATATTGTAAACTGCCCTGAGCCACCAGGGAGGGCGGTATATAAATATAATAAATAAATAAATAAAAATAAATAAAAGACCAAACTTGGCATTTGAAGCAAAGGCGTTTTATGAAGAAAGCGTAGCAGAGTCCACGAGACTTTTTGTTGAATCTGATGTTTTTTTTTTTTTTTTAATAAGATTTTTATTTTTGTTTTCCAAGATTAAAGATAATAAAGTACAGGCAATCTACATTGTTAATACAGAAAAAGAAAGGTTATGCTCTTCATTTGATACATTTAGTCCCCCGTTTCAATCCCCTTTTGTAATATTTAAAGATAATACAATGCAAATAATCTACATTATTGATACAGAAAGAAAAAGATTATGTTCTTCGATTGATACACTTGATACCCCGTTTCAATCCCCTTTTAACTTATTTTCTTGGGTAGATCAGATAAGAGCCCCATTGTTCTTGAAAAGCCTCTTCTCTTCATTTAAATTATAAGACTCCACATGGCTACAATATTATAGACTTTTACCCAAAGCTTATAAAGTTTTTCACCTTTCCACCACATTTAAAAAGAGAAGTTTCAACATTTGTTTGCATAGTTTTTAACACTTTTAACAATCATAAACAATTTGTACTTAACGTGGTCTCAGAGCCATCCTCATTTCCACTAGGGAAAAGAAAACAAAAGAATAAAAGCCTACTTAATTGTATGGAAAAAGAAATATATATATATATGTATAGGTTGTTAAGGTTGTAAGCTATATAAGTGTACAGTATTAAATACAAAAAATGATTAGATAGAGTCTTCATTAGTTTGTAAAATAAGGTCTTCGTTAGTTACATTTACACCTCCTCAGTTAGCTGCCTCCTGTTAGTTATGCTTTAAGTTTAAGCTGAGAGTCACTACAGAGATATGTTAATTCAAATTCAGCTTGCCTATATGGCTACTGAAGAAAGCAGGAGGAGGCTTAAGGGGGTCTCATATCGAGGCCTGCCGCATCTTGTTGTTCCCACTGACCCATGTTCGAGTGGAGTTGTAGTCTTTCCCTCGGTGTATACATCGGTGAATCTTGAAACAGTTGTACCTCCTGGGCTCCAATATCAGTACAGTTTTTTTTCCAAGAAGCTCCTTTCAGTCGATTACTTTCACAGCAGATCCATATATCTTTTGATTGGTTCTTGTATACTGTTGTTTTGGAGTGGCTGTATGTCTTCTTGGGTAGGGAGTCCTTATCTAGGCTGCAAAACTCCGGCATCCCCTTTTCCATCTCCATAATTTCCAATTTCTCTTCTACTGGTAATTTTCCACCTTGTTTAGAGCTATCACCAGCCACTGTTATTGATTCATCATTCCTGTTGGAGACTTCTTCCTTGCCGCCCTTGAGCTCCTTGAGCATATCTTCACCTTGTTTAGAGCTGTCATCAGCCACTGTTATTGATTTATCATTCCTGTTGGAGACTTCTTCCTTACCACCCTTGAACTCCTTGAGCATATCTTTAAGCAAGCCATCTATATGTGCTTTCAGGTCTTCTGTCTGTAGTTCCAGTAGATAAGCAAATCTCTTTAGCATGGACATTTTGTAGGCAATTTTGCATATAACCAGTAGAGGTCCTTCGGTGTCCAAACGAAGAGCAACAGTCTGTTTTGGTATTACAGTAATGTCTCACCAGCTGTCGTCCGTCGCTTTAATGACCTGTTGAAGCTTTTCCGAGCCAATTCTCGTTCTGGCAAGCAGCTCTCGCGAGATTCTTGTATCTATTTTTTCAATCTCCGATTTATAAGCAGTGGCGAGGGGATATTCTGGCTACCTTAACTCCTTTCTTTACCTTCTCTCGCATATCTTTCTGTATCTCTAGCTTGCTTAAGTTAAAGAAAGCAGCTTTGCACGCCAAGAGTTTGTTCCAGAAGAGAAGGTGCCGAGGGAAACCCCCACTCACTGTTTGTAGGCTTGATCTGATGTCTGCCAGTTGTTTTCACTCCGGAGTTGTAATGAGTCAAAAGTCTTGCAAGGAGGAATCCAATTAGCTTTGAAGATTAGAGTAAGAGCTGTGTAGATTGCAGAGTTGTAAGGAAAGATGAAAGTTTTAAAATGGCGAACGGCACTTACTGGACCCTGTGCACACTGAGCTTGCGTTCCAGGGAATATTAATTTCCCTGCGGAACAGAGAGGCCCCAGAGATTCACAAGGAATTCCTGAGTTGATGGTAGGTGGATTTGCGTATCCAAAACCCGATTCTGTCAATCACAGCAGCGATTGACCCTCAGTGGAACAGGAGCTCGAAGTATTCAAGCTATCTAAGTGCCATAGCTCCGCCCTCTCTGTTGTTGAATCTGATGTTGATGAGAAGAAGAAGAGTTGGTTTTTATACCCTGATTTTCTCTGAAAATCGCCTTCCCTTTCTTCTCCCCGCAACAGGCACCCTATGAGGTGGGTGGGGCTGAATAGAGCCCTGATATTACTGCTCTGTGAGAACAGCGGTATCAGGGCTGTGATGAGCCCCAAAGTCACCCAGCTGGCTAAATGTGGAGGAGTAGGGAATCAAACCCGGCTCACCAGATTAGAAGTTGCCACTCTAAACCACAACACCATGCAATACAGAGAGCAATATACCCTCCTTCATACATGTCACATCACCCCACTACAGACAGGCTGGCCCGTATTCTGTTCCTACAGGAACAAAGGGATCTTTTTGTGCCAAGGAGTCTACATTCCATACACACCTTATCTACACAGAGAGATGAAAAGATTTAGGCTACAACCCTCCAGGAAGCAGGAACGGTGCCCAACCTCCCCAGGTGGCTTCAAAGCCCCTGTGTTACACATAACCAGGAAGCACATAAGAATGGACAACCCAAGCGAGAAAAAGCAAGTGAATAAATACATGGCAGAATCATGGCCATCAGAAGAAATAATTTATCCCAATCCTACAAGGCACCGACTGATAACCAAGGGTCAGTTGTGAAGGATACCTATAGATGTCCTCTTGTGGCACAGAGTGGTGAGCGGCAGAAATGCTGTCTGAAGCTGTCTGTCCATGAGGTTGGGAGTTTGATCCCAGCAGCCGACTCAAGGTTGACTCAGCCTTCCATCCTTCCAAGGTTGGTAAAGTGAGTACCCAGCTTGCTGGGGGGTAAACGGTCATGACTGGGGAAGGCACTGGCAAACCACCCCATACTGAGTCTGCCATGAAAAGGCTAGAGGGCGTCACCCCAAGGGTCAGACATGACTCAGTGCTTGCCCAGGGGATACCTTTACCTTTATTTGGTCTGACATTTAGCAGTCGGGGTGAGCCGAATTTAGAGGGTCAGGAAGCATTCCGTTATTTCTTTTTTTGGTGACCTCATCATAGATCTCCAGGATCAAGGCAGAAGGATCAGAGACAGAAGGAGGTAGGCATATAAACTGCGACAAAACATAAATATACCCCATAGATTGCACAGTGACCTTTTCTAGAGAGCTGGGAGTGTTACAAAAATCAGCCTGTGTGTGTGAGAGAGAGAGAGAGAGAAAGAAAGAGAAAGAGAGAGAGATGCATTCAGAATCTAGCTCCATTTTTTATTCCGGGCTGACACCGAAGTCCAGCTATTGATTCTCATTTTCCTCTTAGTGTTCCGCCTGCACGGTGGCGAGATATTCTTCAATATCATGTAAGAGTTCTAACTTACTTTGGAACATTAGAGCCAACTCGGTGCTGAGTCCTTAGAGAGGCTTGAGAACAACAGATCTATTACAGCGTGTCATGAGAAACCAGTTTAACTTGCCCTCTTGCTGTTTTCCCCCATTAGAAAAAACAGTGGCACGAATGTTCCAAATGCCCTGTTTCTAGGCTCAGCATGTTCTTCTTAACATACTT
The DNA here is from genome assembly GCF_049243985.1 of Paroedura picta. Taxonomy (NCBI): domain Eukaryota; kingdom Metazoa; phylum Chordata; class Lepidosauria; order Squamata; family Gekkonidae; genus Paroedura; species Paroedura picta. The sequence continues at coordinate 34,551,946 of NC_135382.1, forward strand.
TAGACATGAGACAAGTCTCATGCCGGCTGGGGCAGGTCGCCGTGGCTTGGTTACTATCAAGAGTGAGGTGGAGTGTGCCTATTCTACTCTCTCTGTAGCTACTCCATTGGTTGCCGATCCGTTACTGGGTTCCGTTCAAGCCTTGGACCCTCATCTCTGCAAGACTGCCTCTCCTCCTACGCTCTGCCATGACAGCTTCATACATCTGAGTTGGATCTTCTGCATGGGGAAGAAGAACGACGGCCTGTTTTTCAAGTGTTTTTTTTTACCATGGAGGGGCATCGGAGATATTTCTCAGGCTTCGAGGGACCGTGGAAGTGATATCAGATGGCCACGCCCCGAAATGCAAATGAAAAATAAAATTAAAATACGCAGATAAGCATCCAAACCAGCGTCCCGTCTCTTCACCCCACCGCTCTTTGCCTGCGATTCCCCGTCTGCAATTAAAAAGATAAAATAAAATAAAAATATGCCTTCTCCTGCTCAAGACAGCCTCGATGCCCAAAATGAAAGAAGACCCACCAGGGCAAATTACTCAGCCGCAGCAGAAGAAACAATCCTACTGCAGTAGTGAGTGCTGGCTGTGCAGCCGCCATCTGAGTGGCAGCCTCTAATCTGGAGAACCAGGTTTGATTCCCCATTCCTCCTCCCCATGCAGCCAGCTGGGTGATCTTGGTGCAGTCGCAGTTCTCTCAGAGCTCTCTCTGAGCCTCACCTACCTCGCAGGGTGTTTGTTGTGGGGGGAGGAAGGGTAGGCGATTGTGAGCTGCTTTGAGTCTGCTTCGAGAAGTGAAAAGCAGGGTACCAAAAAAAACAACAACAAACCAGCTCTTCTTCTTCTATTCTGCAAAATTCACGATAACAGAATCCAGTGGAAGTCAGACTTGAAACAGGAGGAGGAAGAAGAAGCATAAGACAACATATTAAACACCAAACTTGAGAAAACTATCCCGGTGGTTCAAAAGGATGAAACAATGGCCACTGACTGTTCCGGAAAAGAGCAGCTAAAACACACACACACACACACACACGAGCGCACCAAATAAAACGCACACTCTGTCCGTAAAACTTTTCAACAAACAACAAAAGTGGGTAAACGGATTACTGCAAACTGATTAGATCAGAGCCAAACAAAAGCAGCTTCCACTGCTTTTCTCAGTCGAAAATAAAACATAACATGGCTTTAAAATATTTTCAAAGGAATGGTCTCGGTGGGAGGGGAGCGACACAAGAATGCTGGGGTGGAATAAAAAATGAACATTATCAATAATCACAAGAGACATTACAGGCAAGCTAGCTCCCCCCCCCTGAAATGTGAACACAAGAAGTTGAATATTGCACAAAACAAGTTCATGTGTACAACACAGGTTTAAACCGGTTGGATAGCTAGGCTCAGTATGCACACGTTCGATAATGCACTTTCAATGTGATTTTGATGCTCTCTTTTCCTATGCATCCCTCCTGACTTGATGGGATCTAAAGTTACTGAGAGGCCCAGAAATATCAGCAGATTTGTATTCCCGCTGTCCATCTCTCAGCATGGGTCATCCACGAATTCCCAGGATCCTTTCATGGGCACTATGACAGGTATGCCTTAGAACGGGGGTAGTCAACCTGTGGTCCTCCAGATGTCCATGGACTACAATTCCCATTTGCTGGCAGGGGCTCATGGGAATTGTAGTCCATGGACATCTGGAGGACCGCAGGTTGACTACCCCTACCTTAGAACATGCTTCCTCAACCAGGGTTTCGTGAATTCGCCTCTGTCATTGCCTTTTGATCCCTATTGCTTTTTGTCTTAAGTGTTGCAGGACTCCTGTGAGTCTTTCAAATTAAACTACTGAGTTTTTTGCCCTAGCTGTGAGTTTGCCTATTTGGGGGAGATTAACCGCAATGAGCCTCTTGTGGCGCAGAGTGGTAAGGCAGCTGCCTGAAAGCTTTGCCCATGAGGTTGGGAGTTCAATCCCAACAGCCGGCTCAAGGTTGACTCAGCCTTCCATCCTTCCGAGGTCGGTAAAATGAGTACCCAGCTTCCTGGGGGGTAAACGGTAATGACTGGGGAAGGCACTGGCAAACCACCCCGTATTGAGTCTGCCATGAAAACGCTAGAGGGCGTCACCCCAAGGGTCAGACATGACTCGGTGCTTGCACAGGGGATACCTTTACCTTTACCTTTACCTAACCGCAATACACGACGACGGCTGACAGTTGCCTTTCCTTCCTCTCCCCGCAACAGATGCCCAGTGAGTTCTGGTAGGACCCAACTGGCCCAAATCCGTGACGTGGCGTTTGACCCTTGGCGGTAGGCAGTCGTGATTACTGACACTTCACCAGCTCTGGATTTCTCTGTGTTTCCTGCTGCCAGCATTTGCAGTTACGAGAAGATAGTCCCCATTCTACATGTGCATTTTAGAACGCTGAAAAACAAGAGTTAACTGTTTTTGGCTGCTACCTTTGCTCTCCCCATCAAGCGCTACAAAATCACTGCCGCCACCAACCACAGACCTGCATTGTCCTGGGAAGCTTGGATTGCATTGAGTGGCTTGGTGGCCAAGGTCGTACCCACTCCTGCTAATATGACCTTCAATTAGCGAGGTCTCTACCGCTGCCGATCAAGCCATTTTATAAGGGAGACGCTGAAGGGTTTGGAAACGCTTGTATCCTAGAAACCAGCTCGGCTTCGCGGTGACCTTCTAGGCACTCAGGAAGGTTCACCAGGGAACAAAGAGAATATAAAAAGTGCAGCTTTGTTATCGATGGTTCCTTCAGTAGAGTTGTGCTTTACCGACAGCTTTTGGGATTGCACGTTGGCTGAACACCCAGATCGCCAAAAGATCAAGGCGTCTGTGCCGGAGCATCTAGATGGGCATTGGACGGTTACGTCTTCCTTCCTCTCCCCGCAACAGATGCCCAGTGAGGTAGGCAGGCCCGAGAGAGCTCTTATAAAACTTGTTGGGATGGCAACCAGCAAGTAATTTGGTGAAGTCGACATTGAAGGGCTGTTGGTATGCTGTTTCAGAAGCTGAGCTGTGCTCACTAGTGGCTTCAAGTGGGCATCGGTGAGGTTGCAAGGGATTCTGGGCCATGTGCTCTGGGGAGTCTCCTTTATTTAAGCTGGGTTCCCGCCCATTTCCTGTTTCGTCAGGAAGAGCAGGTAAGTGTGTGTGCCTTTGCTGAAGAAGGAGCAGCCATCATTAGGCTCTCTGCTCCCTCCATCTGCTGATGTGTGGCATGTAGTCTGCTTGCAGCCCAGCCATACAGGCTTGCAATGTGCCGTTTTTGTAACTACTCTCTAAGACACGCCTTTCTTTAGTTTGAACCAGTCCATGTCACCAAACGGGGTACATACAATGGCTCAGTGTATATACACGGTGCCATTTGCTCATGCTAGGAATCAGAGAACAGCTGGTGGGTTTAAGTTGCTGCTTCTTGTGCTCAAGATCAATAAAAGTAATGATGGATCATTTAATGTATCGTCCGTTCTGTATGTAAGCTTTTGTCCCCGGAGGGGATCGCAGTGACCTTTGGTTAATGCAATAAAATGTTTGGCTGATTGGCTATTTATAGATTAGTTCCAATGGTGGCAGGAAAAATGAAATCCCCAGCTAATCATCTTTAGAATCAAGCAGCTGGGAGGCTTCCTCTGTAAAGCATGCAGTGAGCATGGAGCATTTTTGCTGTGGCAGCCAGGACATATGGACAGCCCTAGCTCCAGTGTCTTCAACGAATTCTTCTGCAAGATACACCTGCAGATTCCCATCAGACCATCTGGTAGAAATCAATCCCACCAGCTTTAGGAGATGTCTGTGCATGGCTGTTCATTTGTCAGATTTTGATTTCACCTTTAGCTTCCCCCTGCCTCGTTTATTATCCTCACAACACCCCTGCAAGGTAGGACGGCCAAGGATAGTCCAGGCTTATCAGATCGTGGAAACTAAGTAGGGTCAGCCCTGGCTAGTCCTTGGGTGGGAGGCTACCGAGAAAGTCCAGAGCTGTCACACAGAGGCAGGTGTTGCAAACTGCTTGTTAATATCTCTTGCCTTGACCCTGATGACGCTTCCCACCACCAGGTCAGGGTAAGCAACAATGTCTACTGCAAAATCAGACTTTTGGGTGAAGCCCCATACAGATAAGATGGCAGGAGTTGTGATCAGAGCTTGATCAGATCCATTCTCTAAGTTTTCCAAGAATCCACCGGACGTGGGGGCTTGAACTAAAATTATAATAATACAGAAAAGCTTTTTCTGACGCACATGAGAATACACTCTGAGCACAGAACTTAATGATAGCGAAGAGTGGTGACTTTAGGGACATAGCATAGGAATTGGTCTCCAAAAAGGATATAATTTATACATATTGGTTGGAGCCATAAGTTACAGTCCCCACTCAACCATTCAGCTACGCATTATGTTGTTGTTGTTATGTGCGAAGTCGTGTCCGACCCATTGCGACCCCATGGACAATGATCCTCCAGGCCTTCCTGTCCTCTACCATTCCCTGGAGTCCGTTTAAGTTTGCACCTACTGCTTCAGTGACTCCATCCAGCCACCTCATTCTCTGTCGTCCCCTTCTTCTTTTGCCCTCGATCACTCCCAGCATTAGGCTCTTCTCCAGGGAGTCCTTCCTTCTCATGAGGTGGCCAAAGTATTTGAGTTTCATCTTCACGATCTGGCCTTCTAAAGAGCAGTCAGGGCTGATCTCCTCTAGGACTGACCGGTTTGTTCACCTTGCAGTCCAAGGGACTCGCATGAGTCTTCCCCAGCACCAGAGTTCAAAAGCCTCAATTCTTTGACGCTCGGCCTTCCTTATGGTCTACACATTATAGAGAGTGCTATATAGTGTATTATTATAATTTTGACCACTGAGGAAGACCCGGAAGGGTCTAAACGCGTTTGGTCCTATGTGTTGTTAGTTCGGTATAGTTTTTAAGATGTTTTTACTCTGTTTTTAACTGTGCACTATAATAAATAATTAACAAGTTTTACATTATTTTTATTGTTCAGCTCAACTTTTGAGTTCCTACCTGTTAAGGTTGGGTTTTGTTTCTTTTTTGGTTTAGCGATGACCATTCTGCTTCTCAGGCAGAGATCTTCCACATCACCTGTTTGCCAACCCTGGAGATGCCAGAGATTGAACCTGGGACCTTCTGCATGCCAAGTGGAGGCTCTTCCACTGAGCTGCAATTCCTCCCTGTTTCCGACTGTTATTTAAGTATTAAACCAGGCTTTCTCAGAGTTTCATGAAACCCTGAGGTTTTTTTGGGTACCCCGTTTTGTTTTTATGACCCTGGGAGGGTTTCCCAAATCGCTGGGAATGTCACACCTGTCTCCATGTTCTTGCCAAGTCTCACGATCCCCTTAGAAAACAAAATTGACATTAGATCAGTTAAACTAGAAACTAGCCAGCAAAGCATATTTTGTCAATCTTGGACATTTTAAACAGCTCTGTGGTTGGTGGGGGAGAGATGCTTTTATCTGTTTGAGGAGTTCTTACACACAGTCTAAAAAAATGACCCTTTTGCTTTTCAGGGAAGATCAGAAGGCGCACTCACCTCAGTTCTTTGTAACATCACCCCCATCTACTGTTCCTCAACAGCATTGCATCCACAGTGACCAAAATGTTTGCCAAATTTTGGACATAGTCAGGATGCAGGCACCCATCACAGAGACAAATACACCACACGGATTTTTTGCTTCTGTGTTTAAATTCCACGTTACCAGCACCCTGGATTCCTTTGACTAACTCCTGCAAGATGTTCCAAAGATGATCCTTTGAGTAGAAATACTGAATATGGACTGACCTCAGGTGGACTGGACGTTTAGCTCACAGGGAAAGTTCCCTTTGGGTGCCAGCTTATTCCTTGGGCCAGCTTGGTACTGTGGTTAAGGGCTTCTAATATGGCAAGCCAGGTTTGATTCCCCACTCCTCCACACGTAGAGATAGAAATCCTATTTGTTGTTGGTGCCAAGAACGCTAGGGCTTGAACTAACAGCCATGCAGGCAGCACACAAATAACCAATGTAACATACTTACCTAACTAGGATTTGGCCATGATTTTTTAACATGATGGCCGTTCAAGTTGAATTTTGAGAAAACTCTTTCAAGTACGCTAAAAAGTCCCATTGAGTTACAGCCAATTCACAGTCGACTCAAGGCAAGAGAGGAACAGAGGAGATTAGACCTTGCTCTGCATAGCAGTCCCAGTCTTCCGATGAGCTCAAGAGCTTTCCATTAAGACCATCCCATAAAGGCTGAATCACATGCATAGTAGGAGTACGATCATTTAAGTCCCGATGTATGAGTTCTCAGAATCTCTCTTTTCTTTGTAGGAAAGCACAGTCATCTGTTTTGTGGAGTTTTGTTGAATAGACTCGTAACAGTTCTCCTTGCAGAGAAATTGTTCGTCATTGTACACATTGGCTGATTCTTATTGCTGGGATTCATTTGCTTCTGACAGGTTATCTCTGGCCCACACAATGTTCTCCAACGCCTGTTCCACAACTGACACGCTACAGCACTCTTAGAAAGGCTGGTGCCCACTTAGAAGCACTACAGACACATAATCTCACATGCATCAATGGATGGCTGAACCTTCCGCCTGCCGTGTTTGGAACACTTGACGATGCATCATTTGTTCCCTCCCAGATGAAACATAAACTAGGTAGCTCCCCCCAAATTGTTTTCAAAAATTATTGGCTAGTGGGTTGGTGTGGTGTGCCTTTTTAAAAGGCAGACCAGCTGGGTGTGCAGTTTTTAATGAGTGGGAATGCTTGTTATTTTTTTTTTAATGTGTGCAAAACATGCAAGATCTGTCATGCACATGATTGAACAGAATATGAAGAACAGCCTACAGGGGGCATCAGAGGAGATGTGTGTTTGGCATAGTTAAATCATGAGCCTCCTGATGTGTTTTTTTCTAATATTGGCTCAGTTGGAGACTTCCTGTGCCTGTGACCTCACTTCCTCCCTGCTTGCCTCCTGAACAGACAGCCAGTTAGAAATCTCTCTCTCCTCCCCCTTTTGTTACAAAAATCGTTTCCCTTCACAATAACACTGTTTTATTCTCTTAAGCAGACTGGTACCTTGCACCTCTTTGAATATTTAAACTCCAAATCGTCCTGCAGATAAGCTATCAATGGGCATTTTAACGCATCCACACAAAATAACTCTGCTATACTTCCCGCCTACCACACGATAAACAAGATTTGGCCTTTGGTTCTCCACTGGGCTGCGATGAGTAGTCAAATATTATTGTGCAGAAGGAACAACACTGTGACTCTCCGTCCAGACAGATGGATTCCTCTTAATAAAAGAGTGTGCTACTATAGGGGTCGCATTCTCACCCGGCTTCTCTGCTTTGGCCATATTTTCGGCCATCTGCAGGAGTGTGCTGCCGAGATGGAAATCATCGTTAGCGCTCTTTGCGAGGAGCAGGTTCACAGTTCATTTACTGTGCGGTCAGTGGTCACAAGCAGAGCTCGGGAAAGCAGCCGTCCTTGCCTTTATGAGCCGAGAATGGGCACTGGCTGGAAACTGCAGTGCAAACTGGGAACCATGTCAAGCAGCGTGCAGCAGAGCAACTGGGGAGGAAAACGTTTCGCCTTTGTTCGATGGCGGGGTCCTCCCAAGCGGGGCCTGAATGGTGAGCTGGAAATCCAGATTCCTGTTTGCTTATAGAGGGAGGAGGAGGAGGAGGAGGAGGAGGAGGAGGAGAAGGAGAAGGAGAAGGAGAAGGAGAAGGAGAAGGAGAAGGAGAAGGAGAAGGAGAAGGAGAAGGAGAGTTGGTTCTTAGATGCCACTTTTCTCTACCCGAAGGAGTCTCAAAGTGGCTTACACTCGCCTTCCCTTCCTCTCCCCACAACAGACACCCTGTGAGGTGGGTGAGGCTGAGAGAGCCCTGGTATTACTGCTCGGTCAGAACAGCTTTATCAGTGCTGTGGTGAGTTCAAGGCCACCCAGCTGGCTGCATGTGGGGGAGTGCAGAATCAAATTTGGCTCACCAGATTAGAAGTCCGCACTCCTAACCACTACACCAAGCACGAGGCACTACCTTCCAGCAATTCACAGATGAGAAGAGGCTATTTTCGTCCTGAAAAGCAAAGCACATTCGACAAGCTAAATGTTTTTAGCCTGATCAGATGCATCTTTCTCCAGAACTGTGGTGCAGTCGTGTTCGCCTGTTGCAGTAACATAAAACCCAAGAGCCAGCTTGTTGTGGTGGTTAAGAGCATCGACCTCTAAAGTGATTCCCCACTTCTCCATGTGCAGCCAGTTAGGTGACCTTGGGCCAGTCGCAGTTCCCTTAGAGCTGTTCTTGCAGAGCAGTTCTCTCAGAGCTCTCTCATTGCCAGCTACCTCACAGAATGTCTGTTTTGAGGAGAGGAAGGGAAGGAGATCGTAAGTCACTTTGAGACTCCTTTGGGTAGTGAAAAGCAGGTACAGAAAACTATCTCTTCTTCTTCAAGTGCCTTTAGTTTGGCCCCCGGCCTTTTAATGAGCTGTCCTCTACATTAGACTGTCACAAAACACAACAGACCTTGCTTACTGCAGGAGGCTGCCATTGTACAGAACAGAGTCCTCCCGTCTTTTCCAAAACATTTTGATCTGATAACTTTTAACTAAAGCCTTAAGCACCTGCATTATCAAACGGGCAGAGCTGAGTTGCGCATAGAGATGGTCTCATTAAATGCAGCTGATGCTTCCATTTCCAAAAAAAGACCCATTTGATGTGGGCCCCCACAGGGAGGGAAATTTTCCTCCTGGGTCATCTTCTGCCGCAACCTGATCCCGCTGCAGAACAGAAAGCGGCACTGAATTGCTGTTTGCAAATGAATGGCCGAACCTTAAGCCTGCCACGTTTGGAAGACACGCAAAGGAAAGTCCAGAAAGCGATTGACTCTTAACAGACCATGTCCTCAGTCCATGGAATAGGAGAGCTAGTGGATGGGATGCTTGAAGGTCAGGACTGAGAGGTCTGATGCTGACTTAAGTTCACAAGCACAGGAGCTGTTGCTTTAACAGGCTCTAGTGGGGCTCAGCTAAAAGGATGTGTTTACTGCCACCTAAGGGAGCGAAGTAAGAAAACAAGAGCGCATGTCTAGCAAGCTGCCATATTTTCAGTCTCTTCTTTGCCTTTTGCTTTGGGCCTGTCCCAACTACCCCGTAGCCACTTAACTTGGAGACCTTTTTAGCAGCCCTTGAGAGGGTAGCACAAGGCTGGGATGCAATGAGGCTCCCTTTGGAGTCACCTGAAGCATCTCTGCCTCCTTTTATCCTGGGGCTGCCTGGGAAGATCTGTCAGGCCCCCTTCACAGTCTCCCCTGGTGGCCGAGGAGAGTCAGAACTGGCCACCTTCACCTCCCTCTCAAAATCGTGCTGTTCGAAGAGGATCGGGCATCTCTGCTTAAATTGTTCCACTAAGTATTATTTCACTAATGTTCAGCCTGGCGAAAAGGAGGTTGAGAGGGGACATGATAGCCCTCTTTAAGTATTTGAAAGGTTGTCACTTGGAGGAGGGCAGGATGCTGTTTCCGTTGGCTGCAGAGGACACGCAGTAATGGGTCTAAACTACAACGATATAGGCTAGATATCAGGGGAAAAAATTTCACAGTCAGGGTAGTTCAGCAGTGGAATAGGCTGCCTAAGGAGGTGGTGAGCTCCCCCTCACTGGCAGTCTTCAAGCAAAAGTTGGATACACACTTTTCTTGGATGTTTTAGGATGCTTTGGGCTGATCCTGCGTTGAGCAGGGGGTTGGACTAGATGGCCTGTATGGCCCCTTCCAACTCTATGATTCTGTGATTCTGTGACTGTGAGGTAGGTGGGGCTGAGAGAGCACTAACAGAATTTTTCTGTGAGAACAGCTTTAACAGGACTGTGACTAGCCCCAGGTCACCCAGCTGGCTGCATGTGGGGGAGCGTGGAATAAAATCCGGCTTGCCAGATTAGAAGTCCGCACTCCAACCACTATACCAAGCTGGCTCTCAAGCCAATAAACCAGTGTGTCAAATCTCACTGGAAACATCATTCTCCCTCAATCACTATAATATAGATGTTAAATGCACATGGATTCCCACGCACCCACCCCCCAAAAATCCAGAGGCTTTTTTCCCCTTTTAGCTCCATGTCTAATTCTTTAAATAATTACACACCCAATAAATGAATGAAAATCAAGCTTGTCCTTAGAAAACCAGATTAATTTGGTATGCTCTACTGCGGCATCTCAATGCGCCCGGTATTAGGGCAGGCCCTGTATTAGGGCAGCAATTTCCTCTTTTGTGGAGTTAATCTTTCGAAATAACACCAAATTGAATTTGGCACTAAGTGAGGTGTGAAATTCTTAAGCTGCTAGCTGCTGCTCCCTTTTATTTATTAATTTTTTTTAAAAAATGATGCATTTGTGTCATAGAGCCTGTTTTAGTGTTTCCCTTACCCGGAGCTGCATTCAAATAGGAAATTACTACTTACGAAACGACGCAAGCCGATATTGCCGAACGGAGGCAGCGAATCAACAGAGAAACGGCAATTAAAACCGAGAGATCTTTCTTTGATCAGTTACAGATTGCTGCCGAAGCACATTAGTTAATTGTCTGAAATAAATTTAATTACGCCGTCTTGAGACAGGTGCTATTTTCAGTGCGGAGACGGCTTCTCTGGCGTCTGCTGGTCCATGTTTGGGGAAGAAGATAGAGTCACAACTCAGATTGAGAGATAAGTTGGAAGCAGCAAAAGGGGAGCCCCAAAACAAGGGCCACCTGATAGCGTTCATTAAAAACAATCCTCTTGGCTGATCTTTAATCGAAATAAACGTTGGCGGTGATTAAAAGTGACCCCAATGGACAGAACCTTGGGCAAGGTTTTGGGTTTCCCTTAACACGTAATCAGGCTCCCATTCTCATGGGAAGAAGGCCTCTGGCTGAACAAGGTGGAATAGGATTGGATTATTATTATTATTATTATTATTATTATTATTATTAGACTTATATCCTGCCACTCCCTTGCGGCTCGTGGCGGGATGAAGAGGATGTGACCACAGCTGCATATTGTTGTCATTGTAATTTGGAAGGATTTTATTAGGCTTTATTGTATTCGAATGTTTTATTGTGTGAATCGCTGCGAGACCATTCGGGGAGCAGCGGCATATAAATTTTAAAAATAAATAAATAATATTAAATATTTATTTAAACCAGGCTTTCTCAAGCAGGGTTTTGTGACACCCTAGGGTTTCTTGACAGCCCTGGAAGGGTTTCCTGAATGGTGGGAGTTCATTAAATATTATATATATACATATATATATACACACATATATATACATATATATATACACATACATATATATATATACACCCATATACACCCATATACACCCATATACACCCATACACACACACACACACACACACACACACACACACACACACACACACACACACACACACACACACACACACACACACACACACACACACACACACATATATATATATATATATATATATATATATATATATAAAACATTTGTTAGTGAAAAGTGGGGTTCAAAAACACAGCTCTTCTTTTCCCTTTCTCCAAAAAAAGAAGATTGCTATCCTACACATCAGACATCAGCCCCAGCAAAAATGACAGCCCCGTAAAAGTGACTTCCTTTTTTTAGCTGTAAATTCCTTTTTCTACCTTCATCCAGTCCAGCCTTCGACGGTTAAGAGCCGACACTGAGGTCCTTTCTATTTCTGAACTTTTATCGTCGTCCCCTTTGTCTGGAGACCTGAAATTATAACCTTCTTTCATGGCTAATTCGGTGGATTTCTCCTTCTCTGTGGGGCAAGTATTGATTTTCTAATAGTGTTCCTTTTAGTGTGTGAGCCAGCCATTCCAGGCGAAGCTTGGAAAGTAGGGGGGGAAACTTGTACACTGAAACTGGGCTACGCAGGTACAACCAGCAGCAGTCCCCACGCTCCTTCAGGCCCTCTACCCCCGCTAGTCACCTGCCCTTCGAAGGGCCGTCCTCATAGGTACATGGGAGGTCATGTGATGTTGAAGACTTAGTTGACGTCATCATCCTTGGCCTGGCAGCCCTACCTGTTGTTGGTCACAGTGAGAGACAGGATGCTGGATTGGGTGGACCACTGCACTGATCTAGTAGGACGTCTCTTCTCAAGAGCAACCTTGGTGTAGTGGTGTAGCGGTTAAGAGAAGCAGCCTCTAATCTGGAGAAACAGGTTGAATTTCCCACTCCTCCTCCACAAGCAGCCCGCTGGGGGATCTTGGGCCAGTCACAGTTCCCTCCGTGCTCTCTCGGCCTCACCTACTTCAGAGGCTGGGGAGAGGAAGGGCAGGCAATCTTAAGCCACTTTGAGATTCCTTTGGGTAGTAAAGTGCAGGGTACAAGAAACCAGCTCTTAACACTTGATATTACGCGATGCCCATTTCTCAGTAGGCTAAGCTATCGTGGGCTGTGGAGCTATTCACAGTTCAACCGGTAGGTGGCATCAATCTAGTTCACCTAGTAGAATTCCCCACCCCAAGTAGTCTATTGAGAAATAAAGCATCCGTCTGTTACAGACCACAACTCTGCAAATCCACAATGGAGCTTCTTGGCACACCTTAACGCAGGGGTAGTCAAACTGCGGCCCTCCAGATGTCCATGGACTACAATTCCCATGAGCCCCTGCCAGCGAATGCTGGCAGGGGCTCATGGGAATTGTAGTCCATGGACATCTGGAGGGCCGCAGTTTGACTATCCCTGCCTTAATGGTATATGGATTTGTGTGTTTGTCTCTGTGTGTGCAACTTAGTACACCAGGTTTCTGTGGCCACCAGGTGGCAGTGGCACTTGAATTACTGACAAGGAAAGTGAAGAGGGAATGCAAAGGGAAGGGAAGCTATTGCTGTATTTTGCAGCCTTGTTGCAATCTTGCGTTTGTGGAGGAAATCCAGGCAAAATCCTGGATTGCTTTCCCTGATGGTGTTGAAGGAGAAAAAACAGCTTTTTAAAGAGCAAGCTACTTGTTGGCCTAAACAGATGCGACCAGGGAGAAAGATGACCTTCCACACAATTTGAAAGGGCTAAAAACAGCCCAAGGGGGAAGGCCCAAGGTCACCCAGGTACCGCTGATACCATGTTGCCCATGATACCCTTTCCTGGCACCTGCCGAGCAGATTTTAGAAAATGGGTGGGTTGGTGATCTAACCCAGCACGGCTCCTGAGCAGCCACTGGAGATCTGACAGTGCAGATTCAAATACTGTTTCAGCAGCAGCTGCTACGGCAGCATTAGATTTAGTCTCTTAGATTCCCCCCTCTCCCTCCACACGCAGCCAGCTGGGTGACCTTGGGCTAGGCACAGTTCTCTCAGAGGGTCTCTCAGCCCCACCTACTTCACAGGGTGTCTGCTGACGGAAAGTGGAAGGGAAGGCAATTATGAGCGGCACTGAAAAACCTGGGGCCTGCTGGGTGACCTTGGGCCACTCATGGTTCTCAACGGGGGTACAAAGAAAAATCAATGTGCAGATTGCACATGTGTTCATTGTAACTTGTGAAAAGGGTTTTAAGAAGTGGCCAAATGGAGTAAAGGCTGGATTTCAAAAGTGGAACGATTCAACGTGAATCTCCCAGTTTTTGACATCGTCTCTCCTTTGTTTAGAAACGACCCCATGAGAGCTTATTTTGGAACCCTTTTTGTTTTCTATTTCTGCTGAATTTATCCCATTTATCCTTGGACTTTTTGTTTTCTATTTCTGCTGAATTTATCCCATTTATCCTTGGACACATTCTTCAGCACAACATGTCAATTGCATCACCCAGGTGTGCAAAATGGCACCCATCCACAAGTAAACATGGCCTGGATGAGAGTGGTACAGAAGAACCGTCTACAGCAGGGGTGGTCAAACTGCAGCCCTCCAGATGTCCATGGACTGCAATTCCCATGAGCCCCTGCCAACATTTGCTGGCAGGGGCTCATGGGAATTGTAGTCCATGGACATCTGGAGGGCCACAGGTTGACTACCCCTAGTCTACAGCATCATCGAAACTGAGACAGACCAAAACGAATGACAGTGCCCGAAACCCAAACGGAATGAATTTGTCTGTACCCGATCATCCCGGCTGGGGACACATTTATACAGCTGGCAGGACCCATGTCGAAAGTCCTAACTAAGCACCGTTTTAATGAAATTTGCCAGACCGACTGCTTGTGCCATCTCGGCTGGCGACGCAGAAGCAAACGGCAGTCGGAGAAGAACCCCGAAGGCAGACATGACGAGTTTCTGTACCGAATCCAGCAGAGAAGGTTCTCCGTCGCACAGCACCATGCTGTGATTACTTAATCGTTTAAGTACACAGTGCTTTTAATTAACTGCCAGCTCTGATCAGACATCTGCTTCCGGGGATCATGTCTGATCTCGATCGGCCGGCTCGGCAAACTTCTTGAACGCTCCCGACGTCGCGCCCGCTGCCGAATCGCTTCCAAAGCGTCCCACGAAGATCACGCTGAGAATTCTTCCTAAGAGCACTGCTTTAAGTACCCAAAGTTAGAACTTGCCTTGTCCTGAATACAGCAAGAGCCCATTCGATTGTAAAAGCCCTTTGGCTAACTGAACGAGACCCAGTGTCAAGATAGACTCGGCTACATCTATGAAGTATGAGTGGGAAAGACATGAGGAATTTTGGGAAAGGGGCATTTTTTTCTACTCTGGTTCTCATTTCCCCGCTTTGGCTACGTTTCCTCTCCTACCTCTCATTCTGGCTCTTTTGAGGTTACCAAATCTGGGAGATTTGGAGGGAAGTTCCCGGGGAGGGAAGGTTTTGGGGAGGGGGTGGGGGATGGGACCTCAGTAGGGTACAATGTCATACAGCAGTTATTTTCTTCATTGAACAGAACTCTATTTTCTGGTAGTCAGATGAAATTCCAGAAGGTCTCCAGGCCCTTCGTAACAAGAGGCAACCAATCTGCTTTCCCCTTCCTGACTCACTGTTTTCCTCCCCAGGATTCCTGTGGGTCTGGCCTGTCCCTCCCTCCCTCCTTCAGTTTGAGAATAAAATGAAAGTGAACTCGCCCAAGGTGACATTGAGCGTTCTCAGCAACCATTTGAGCTCACCCAGGCAAACAAAACCCATGTTACCAATATGTTTGTGGGTGCCTAAGCAATCCAAGGGAGCTGCCAAGAACTTGCAAAGTCGACTGCACCAAAACTATTCTCTCTCTCTCTCTCTCTCTCTCTCTCTCTCTCACACACACACACACACACACACACACACACACACACACACACACACACACACACCTTTTAAGATTGTCTACAAACATCTTCCCTAGCTGATTTTTTAAAACATTTACATCATAGGACTATTCATGGCTAAGAGATAATTTGATATGTTTATGCCGCTGTGATGGATATTAAACCCTCCATTTTGTTCCCATTTTGTTTAAAAATAACCCCACCACTTTCTTGGCATGTGAATAGAAGGCTGCCTGCCTTTCCCATCTCTTGGAACTAATTGAAGCTGGGAAGGAAGTATTTGCAAAATGGGGAAAGAAAGATTGCTAAGAGTCTTGAGGTTGTGATACAAATGAAGGATGATGGTAGGACCAAGATCTCAGAAATCCGATCTTCGTTGCCAATCTCTCCTGGGGAAACAGAATTCTGATCCTTGTTTTTTACTGGATCTCTCATTTGGCTTTATGCTCGGCCTTGCTTAAACCCAGAGAGAGCTCTGACAGGACTGCTCTGTGAGAACAGATCTAACAGGGCTGTGACTAGCCCAAGGTCACCCAGCTGGCTGCATGTGGAGGAGCAGGGAATCAAACATGGCTCCCCAGATTAGATGCTACCACTCTTAACCACTACACCAAACTGGCTCTCATCAAAAGAGCCCTGCTGGATCACACCAATGTTCTGTCTCACATAATGGCCTACTAGTGCCTCTGAACAGGCAACAGCAGAGCATAGAGGCTGAAGCCTTCCCTTGAGGTTGCCTCCTGGCTCTGGGATTCAAATCTTTTTGCACTCTAAGGTGCTTCTGGCCTCAGATCTGTTCAGTCCAAGAAAAGGACATTAGAAGTCAGTACCCATATGTACAGATAATCAGAAATCCTTCCCCAAGTGTGAACAGTACTACGAAGAGCAGAAAGCAGAAATACTGTGTGCAGAAATACCAAACTGGATAATCCTGTCTGGTGGGAAATCAGAAATCCTCCCCCAAGTGTGAACAGTACAACAAAGAGCAGAAAGCAGAAATGCTGTCCACAGAAATGCCAAACTGGATAATCCTGTCTGGTGGGAACACAAGTATACTGTTCAGATTGGATGATGTCCCTGTCATGTACATATCTGCGTATTCACTCTCTCACCTCGTTCTCTTAGCTCCTACTGCCCAGGGAACTAGAACCCTCTAGCAAAGTCCCAGAACGAAAAGTTTTCTAATAATCCCTGAATGTCAAAAATTATTCAGAACATAACCAAACAGGCATGGTTGGGTTTGGTTTTTGATCAGCAAAGTTCTGACTGCACACCTCTCGACACTGCAAACGCATTGAGGTATGTTCATTTGCTAGCTTGACGACATACTATATTTAGATCTGTTGATAAGCCTAATGGAACAGAAGTTCAAAGTATCACTTATTTTCCTCTCTAACTTCTTCAACAAAAGTGCAAAGGTGTCTCATTCTCACAGAGAAAATAAGTGTTTGCTACACAGAGAAAATATGTGGCTTTTTCCCTAATTGTTTCTCACCTGAACAATGTTGTTATCAACCAAGTTCAAGGGTGTTTCCTGGGGAAAAAACATTCATGTTACGATGACATCAGAAGCGCATTGTCACTTAGGAAACTAACTTTTGTTTCTATGGCAACTGTCGCCTTTATAACTGGCTATGAAAGGACCCTGACCAAGTAAATTGGAGTTTTGCTAGCAAAATACATGCTGCTAACCATACAATTTCATTCATCTGGTTGGCCAGGGGTCATATTTAAAAAAATAAAAAAAAGCTGAAGTAACCGGAAGTTTGGATAAAGTCACAGTGGGGAGGGCACAACTCAACAGAAAGGCAGAAAGGCAGATAAGCAAACCACCTGGTTATTAACAGTTCGAATAACGGAATCTGCTCTCTATTTCAGTGCAATACCCCAGTGCAGATAGGGAATACTGCATGACCATCGCCATATTTTGTAACTGCAGTGTGTGCCTTTGTCTGTGTTTGTGTGTGTGTGTGTGGGGGAGATACCTTTTGCTCTAACATTGGTATTTTATTTTAATTTTTAAATTTATTAATACTTTGGACTTCTAGGCTGCCACTCCCAGGGTCACTGGCTTGTGGCAGCTTACATTTTTTAAAAAATACAATTAAATCAGTAACTTTAAAACAGCCCATAAAATAACCCAGCAGCAGCAGCATACAGAATTAAAATACAATATTAATTGCAGTTAGTTCCAGCTGAGATCTTCTGACAGCATGAGGCATCAAGGTTACAAGGAGGGCCCTAGATGGAATATGTCATTGTCCTTCGGGGAGCTCATTCCACCAGGTATGATTTTCTGTCGGTATAGAGTGGCTCGCACAATAGTAAAAAGGAATACTGAAGATATGCAAATAAAATTCTTCCCATTAGAATTTCACCCCCAGATTTGGGGTTTCTGAAAATCTTCATTTTGTCTCAGGAGTAGCACCAATGAAGCCATGATCTGCCTTTTTCCCAAATTTCCAAATTTTTCAGGCCACCTCGGGGTGCCTTTTTGCTGTTGTTTTCAGTGTATGAGTTTCTGCTTGTGCTCCATCACAAGTAAAGGTCTGTCCTTTTTATGTGAAAACATGTTATGTGGCAGCCATCAGGGAAATGCAATGAAAAATGCATTTCAGGAAGTGATACAGGAACAACACTGAGACAGGAAGTGATCTCAGAGGCAAACTGCCTCTGGATCTCTCTTGCCCTGAAAACCCCTCTGGGGTTGCCATAAATCATAAATGAATGAATAAGTTTATTTATATGAAACCCCTGAAATTATATCTCTGCCTTGTGTGTCCCCGATATTGATTACGACTTTTACAACTGGGTCCAAGTTTTAGAAATTATTGTATTATTCCATGGTCTGAAGCCCTTGTGTAATTGCTACGCGTGATCACTGAAGAAGGCCGTTTGGCTGACGTGCATGTGGTCAGGGTGGCATTCGGTCTACATTTGATATAAAAGCATGGATTTATTCAGATTTAGGGCCATTACTTGGGCCTATAAGTGTTTTTCATGTATTTGTAATAAATACATGTATTTTCCTTATTTGATAACTCGTTTGTTAGATACTGAGATACAGCACACAGGTCCCATAAATTTGGAGTTCCTTCATGTTTCAAATTGTCATTGGAGAGGAAGAGCTGCTTTTTTAACCCTGTTTTTTACTCTCTGAGGGTGCCTCAAAGCTGCTTACAATCATATACCCTTCCTCTCCCCACAACAGACGCCCTATGAAGTCGATGAATGAGGGAGGTCTTGAATGGGACCTGGGCATCCCCTGGGATTATAGCTCATCTCCAGACTAAAGAAATCAGTCCCCCTGGAGAAATGGCTGCTTTGGAGGGTAGACTCCAAGCATTATACTCCCCACCGCAAATCCTGCCCACTCCAGGCTCCACCTCCAAAATCTCCAGGTGATTCTCAACGCAGAGCTGGCAACCATAGTTATGAAGCCTGCTTTGTATGTACAAAGAAACAAGCTTTCTTTGGCTTGTTACTGGCTCCTTCTCTCTCTCAACTTCCCCCGTCTCGCAGGGTCGTTGTGAGGAGGGACAAGACTGAGGCCATTTTGCTTTTGCCCTGCAGAAGAAGAAGAAGAAGAAGAAGAAGAAGAAGAAGAGTTGGTTCTTATATGCCGCTTTTCCCTACCCGAAGGAGGCTCAAAGCGGCTTACAGTCGCCTTCCCCTTCCTCTCCCCTTTCAGCCCTGGAACAATTCTTCAAAACGGCCTCGGAAGACGAGGGGCGAGGCGCCATTCCCAGATGAATCTTCAATCCGTGCTTCAATCCGTTCCATCCCTCTGCTGAAGCGCCTCCGCCCACAGCTGTGCCGATCACCCGAGCGCTCTAATTAATTAAAAGCCAAATTTATGAAGGGGTCCGAGTATTTTTTTTTTTATTTGTGATCGCGGAAGGAAATTGTCGGTAACGGGTCTAAAACGGCCACGCGGGAGCGATGCCGGAGTAATTGCGTGTGAAAACGAAGCTGTGAATCTCGGTGCATTTTGAGACGCGCTCCTTAATGGCAGCCAAGAGGAGCACACTGAAACCAGAAGGCGAGGAAGGAGGATTCCCAGCATCTGTGGCCTCGATCCTCAGGGAGATGCCTCTCATCTGGAGCAGCTCCAATAGGCCTGTCTTCTCGGGACAGCCTACGGACTGCTTGACGTGGACTTCAGGCTGGCCTCTTCTCTCCTCTGCCTCCTTCAGGCCAGCAGTCCTGATCCTGGAAAGTTTGAATCTTCTTTCAGGAGGTCTTTTCTTGCTTGCTTGATATGGCAGGGTGCAGACTCAGAAGAGAGGCCCAATTCTTCATCAGAATTCATCCGCAACACTGAGAGGTCGAAGGGAGTATGTTGCCTGTTAACAGCCCTAGATAAGATATAACTGGAATTCTGATGAAGATATTTGATCTGAAAGCAGTGTTACCGGAAAGTTCTTGATAAGGGAGTTCTTGATAAGCAAGTTAAAATAAGGAAGCCTTTATTGAAGTTCTTGCTACCATAAAATAAACTTGGCACTTTCGTTTTATATTTCCTTCTCACGGTCTTCATGTTTAGCTACCCATACTGGGTGGCCAATTTATTTTTTAAGGTTGTGAGATTTAAGCAAACAGAGTCAAGATGACTTGGCTTCTTTTGCTGGTCTGCACCTCAAACTGAGGTCCACCTTAGCTACTGCTTTGTTTTCATGAAAGCCAGCATTGTTAGAGTTGTTGAGAGCAAAGGACTCTAGACTGGAGAACTGTGTGACCTTCCTGGACGTCCTTGGACGAGTCCCAGTTTTTTTCAGAATTCTCTCATCACCATCTAACTCATAAAATGCTTTCATGGGGAGAGTAAGAGAAGGCAATTAGAAACCACTGTGAAACTCCTTAAGGTAGAGAAAAGCGGTATAAAAACTTTCTTCTTCTTCTTCTTCTTCTTCTTCTTCTTCTTCTTCTTCTTCTTCCTCCTCCTCTTCTTCTTCTTCTTCTTCTTCTTCTTCTTCTTCTCCTCCTCCTCCACACAGTGGTTCGCATCTGTGCAGAATAGGAGCTTGTTTAGTGACAAAAGTATGTTCTGAATGACCACAGCCCTTGAAAGAATAAATACCAAGTCCGCCCATTATGGCTTCTGCCCTGTTCCCTTAACTTTCAGCCATTACAGAGCTCTCCCGTCCAATAATTCTAACCAGGACCCAATACTGTTGATGGTTCTGTTTCCCAGAGGAAGTGAATTTCGTCGAGTTCCCTAGTTTCATCAGGCTATTACGATATCTAAAAACTCCTCGGAGTCTCGGATTAGTCAATTTGAACTTTATCTCTATATATATTTTAGCGTTCATCCTCCCTCCTGAGAGATGTTTATGGGTGAATGATTTTTCCTGCCATTTTTCAGGGATTTATTGGTTTAATTTAACGCTGCTCTGAAAATGGGGAAATTCAACACTTGTCGTCTGTGAAGGCCAGTGAAGCTCCTGCACCACCCTTCTCATCTTCTCTGACACATGTATGATGGAGCCTTCCGTCTTAAGGCCACCGAAGGACCTACTAATTCAGGATTCCGTGTAGATGAGCCCATGAAACGGCTGTATACTTCACCACAACTATGCCGTGAGCGAGTCTAGGCTGGGAGTGTGAGACTGGCCAGAGTTCACCCATGGCAAAATGGGGATTCGAACTCAGGATACCCGGATCCTAGTTCAGCTGTCTCATCCAGGACTTCCCAACCAGGAGTCAGGAGTCCACAGGAGCTCTGGAGGGGGTCTGTGGCCTTTCCCCTCCTGCTTTAGAAGAAGAAGAAGAAGAAGAAGAGTTGGTTCTTATATGCCGCTTTTCCCTACCCGAAGGAGGCTCAAAGCGGCTTACAGTCGCCTTCCCATTCCTCTCCCCACAACAGACACCCTGTGGGGTGGGTGAGGCTGAGAGAGCCCTGATATCACTGCCTGGTCAGAACAGTTTTATCAGTGCCGTGGCGAGCCCAAGGTCACCCAGCTGGTTGCATGTGGGGGAGCGCAGAATCGAACCCGGCATGCCAGATTAGAAGTCCGCACTCCTAACCACTACACCAAACTGGCTCTACACCAAACTGGCTCTCTTTAATGGACTCATCCACAAGTCAGGAAACCATCTGCTTCTATTGCCCTCCCTTCTTCCTCCCAAGCATGAGTGAGTTCTCTTGAGCTTTCTGCACCTGGAAGGGGGGGAAGCCTGCATGTTTACTCCTGCCTTAAACCATATCCTGTCTCACCCCCCCCCCCAGTCCTCCTCAAGCCTGCCTGTTAATGCTGGTGGTGTAATTTTTGGGAGGTGTGGCCAGCTGACCACTTGTAGGGCTCCTTGAAGCCTGAAACACTATTTCAGGGGCTCCTCCATGGTCAAAAGTTTACTCTAACCCCCACGCCATCCTGGCTAGTTCCACCTACCCTCCACAATTATACCATTTTATCAACTTCTGCCTACTGAGAGGTCCAAATCCGAATGGAGAGACTTCAAGGGTCACTCCATAAAAACTCAAGTGAAGAACACGTTATCGTTTTCCTTTGGCTACTCATCTATTAATGATAACAATAGCTACTTTCAGGTTTTCATGCTGGTTGCCAAGACAACGTTCCCATGAGTGACACAAGAACGCGGATTGTTACATCAGTGTTCTCGGGTGGCCGTTTCATCGCCTTCCGGGTGGGTCAGTACTTTAAGCGTGGGAAAAGAGGTATCAGGGGGACCATGCGGGCTCCTCCGTGCCCAGCTGGGATATCTTTCTAGGGGCCGGGCCACGTAACCTGTGTCTTCTCTCTCCCCTAATGCCGAACACCAGTTGAAAGTCAGCGGGAACTATGGATTGGCTGGACGGCAAACGGGCCCAAGCCCTTAGGGTCTCCAACGACAGGGAGAATTTTCAGGTACAGTGTGTGACGGCAAGGTATAGTTTTTTTCAGAGCCTGAAAGCCTGTGGCAAAAGCGTAAGCAGGTTAAAACGGGTGCCCTAAGAAGACAGCCGGTCCTCAAAATCACATCTGTTGCTGTTGACTTTCTCCAACGGCATCCATACATGGTTGGACGTTTCATAATCAATCAGCCAATCATTCCTTTAGTGGTATATAAGACCGGTGAAAATATTCCTCAAGTCAGATAGAGAAAGGACATAAATATGAATAGCAGTTCACGGGATCATTTGGGAATAATAATATTTCAAAAATTTACGCCTTGATGTTTTGTTGGCGCAGACTTCCAGCGCTTTGCCAAAAAATGGATTGCCACGTGATCAGTAGTATCAGGAATACAGTTGATTTAGAAGGCATGCAATATTAGGGGTGTCAGAAAGTCCATTCTTGTTTATTGCCATCTTGCCATCTTAGTTAGTTAGTTAGCTAATAATGTCAAAACTGTAATTATTGTTGTAATGGACTTTTAATGGGGTTTTAAGATGTTGTAACCCGCCACGAGCCGCAAGGGAGTGGCGGGGAATAAATCGAATAATAATAATAATAATTTGAGTTTCATCAGAAGCATGCTACAAACATCACAACTCTGGCCTGGGTGGTCTGGACTAGCACAGTCTCATCTGATCTCAGAAGCTAAGCAGGGTCGGCCTTATTTAGTGCTGGGATGGGAGACCACCGAGGAAGTGCAGGGTTGGAATGCAGAGGCAAACCACCTCGGTCTGCCACTTACTTTGAAAACCCAACAGGGTCACCGTCGTTGACTTTACACACACACACCCGTGACAATTCACAACTGGGCTTCCTTGTGTGGACTGAGGCCGCAACCTCAACCAGCGATGGGTGAGGAACAGCCTTTAAACCAGTTTGAAATGTTTTAATGGTGGTTTATAAAGAGGCATTTGGAATAAGAAATTTGGACCATTTCCTGGACAATAAAGGGATTGGCTGCCTCTTACACAAAGGATCTGCAGGAAGATCTGGAGCCCACACGGCCAACTCACAACCCCATGCCTCACACCCTCTGTCTCTGTTCAGTTGAAAAAGATCCGGCGATCCATCGATTCAATGAAGGCCATGAATGACAATCTACTGAAGCAAGAGGAACGGAAGGTCAAGCTGTGGCTGAAGAAGCAAGGAGAGGTATCCCCCCCCTTGTCATTTTATTAAACATTGGGCAAGGTATTGGCCATTTTGGGGTGAGGCCAATCAGGGACGCAGTAACATTTTACACTGGTTCCTGAGAAGCCGCGGACTCTGTTCAGACTTGACGCACAAACCATAAACACACATGAAGCTGTGTTAGGCTGAATCCACCCCTTGGTCCCGCGTGGTGAGTATTGTCTCCTCAGACTGGCAGCAGTTCTCAAAAGTTTCAGCTAAAGGTCTTTCACCTCATCTATTACCTGTTCCTTTTTAAAATGGAGATACAAGGGATTAGGATTGCCTGAGCCCTCCTAGAAACCCGCGGTGGGTGGGGGGACTTACCAGGAGCAGCAGGGAGGTCCATCCTAGACATGGTCATGTGTCAACGTCACTGCTCACATGACCCAGAAGTGATGCCATCTGAGATTGAACAAAACCGAGCATGGGAAAAGCAAGCTACTTCTCCCGATATAGTTTTAAACGAGTCAGGCGATCTCCCAGCCCCAACAAGTAAATGCCAAGCGGTAGAGCCCACTTTCCAAAGCATCCGTTTTTCCCAGGAGAACTGACCTCTGTCGCCTGGAGATTCATTCCAGGGGATCCCCTGGTCCCACCTGGAGGCTGGCATCCAAGAGTAGAGGAGTTGCAGGGTGGGAGGGACTTGGAGGTATAAAACCATAGTGCCCGCCTTCCAGAGCAGCCATTTTTCTTCAGGGGAACAGATCACTGTGGCCTGCAGAGGCCTGTTTCATTCCCAGGACATCCCCAGCCACCCCCTGGAGGTTGGCAACCCATGCCTAGCTTCACAGCCATTCCTGCTTTCCAGAGAACTCTGGGAACTGTAGTTCCAGGGCGAGTCTCAGCATCGGTCATAAAGAATGTTGAGCGCCTCATCACAATCGGGAGATTCTTTGGGTGACGCGGTGGCAGTTAAACCGACCCACGGTGGATCACTCCACGGGTGGCTCCAGTCTTTCAGGGCCCCAAGCAAGAGACACGTTTTGGGTCACGCACTCAGCAGGCCAGTCTGTGCTACCTGCCCACCAGGCCGAGGTTTATTGTGAACCTAAAAGCAATCGGAAGGCAGGCAAGGACACGGTGCAGCGTGGCTGCAGCATCTCTTGCGTAGAGCCAGACCAGGCATGGACAAAGCAATGGAGGTAAAGGAGGGGCAGGGCTGAACCAAACCCCCCAGGAATTACTTGCTCGTTTCCTGAGCCCCCTGCCCTAACTGTGAGCTGTCCAGTTAGTGTCCAGTTTGGTGTCATGGTGAAGAACGGTGGCTTCTAATCTGTAGGGCCAGATTTGGTTCTCCGCTCCTCCCCGTGCAGCCAGCTGGGGCCAGTCGCTGGACTCACATAGCTTTCTCAGCCCCACCCACCTCACAAGGTGTCTGTTGCCGAGAGGAGATGAGAAGGCGATTGTCAGCCGCTTTGAAACACATCAGGCCAGCTGGGTGACCTTCAGCTAGTCACAGTTCTGTTAGAGCCCCAACCATAAAATTATGCAAGGGTTCTTTCACAGACATTAAACCCAAACTGACCAATGGTGTGAAGATCCATTGTTCATGATGATATAGAAATTGGGTTTTTTCCCCGGGGTTTCTCAGTTCAGTTCTGCCTCTTGTCCCACCATGCCGATCTCGCTGTTTTCTGCTGCTCCAGACAGACGAACGCTCTATCTCGATCTACCCTGCAAGGCTCTTGTGTGTGGATGGTGCCCCCCCCCCGGCCAAGCTGCTTGCCCTGCCGCGACCCCTGTGAAAGGGTTGTTTGACCCTCAAAGGGGTCCCGACCCCCAGGTTGAGAACCACTGTCTTAGAGGTCACCTTTGAGGCTGGCCTAATGAGCAACCTCCCCTTTACCTATACCCAAGACAGGGAATTACCCATCCTAAGAACCAGTTCCCTACATCAAGGAACAGATGATTGGGAGGAAAAAAGGCTTTCCATATAGCAGGGGTAGTCAAACTGTGGCCCTCCAGATGTCCATGGGCTACAATTCCCATGAGCCCCTGCCAGCGAACGCTGGCAGGGGCTCATGGGAATTGTAGTCCATGGACATCTGGAGGGCCGCAGTTTGACTACCCCTGCCATATTGTAACGCTCTAGGAATTTCCCCTACACTCTTTAGAAAGAGAACAATTGTGGTTCCAGGAGATCTCCATCCCCCACCTGGAGGCTGGCAACCCTAGAGCCACCTGGGGGAGTTTCTGCTGCACAAAACAGCCACCCTGCTAGGACGACTGGGACACCCCCTCGCCTTTCTTTTTCTCCCCTGACGTAGGAGACGCCTTCACAAAAACCGGATCCCTGCTCATAATCCACACGGCAGCCTCAGAATCCAGCCTCTGAATGCGCTTTTTTTCTTTGTCCAAACCAAGCGTCACCTTTCCCATCTTGCTTGGGGGGGGGAATCGGGGAGCCCCGCCATTAAAATGCACCAATTAAAATAAACCGCCAGAGCCTCTTCTGGGCACCCAGCAGTCGAAACAGTTCCTGCCTCCTACGAAAGAGGGGTGGGGATATTTATACATGCACTGTGGAGGGGGGAAACAACTCCGGTGCCTTCCACCCTTTCATCCTCTCCATTCAGAACAGAGAAAAGGGCTCGCCACCGGCTCTCGACTCCCTCGGATCCTATTTATCTTAAGCAGTAGACCCGCATCTCTTGGGAAACATTTGTCTGTATTTGCCGTCTGCCGTTCGCTTTACCTTTGCAAACACCGGCAGCAGAGAAAGGGAAAGAAGCTCTTCTTTTTTAAAAAGCAGCGTGTTTGCCCACCAGCTGCTAATAAAAAAGGGAACAAGGAAAGGAGGAAGTGTGCCAAGAAATTGGGGCTCCCCCCACCCCCTTCGAGTACCTAAAAGCTGCTCCATTTAAAATGCACAATGAGGAGGACCATGCATCTGTCACATTTGGGGTGCACAAGAAGGGATCAGACAAAGATCTGGCCCAAGGAGGCTTCTTCAGATTAGCAACTAATCATGAATTTATCTCTGCACGTGCTCTGTGAATTTGTCCTGTGTTTTATTTTTTAAAAAATTGATGTATCAAGTACATCCTTGCGTTTTAAATGATTTCATTCAATACCTCTTATGAAACTGTGTTCTGTCTTCAAGAGTACACTGCCCCTTGTTATAATGCTCCCAATACTGGTAAGGTATATGAATTATGAGTGTCAGCATCATCATAATGTATAATGTAACATAGCTACAGCCACCTAGTGAGTTCATGTAGTGGTGTAATTCGAATACATGATGCTGTTGTCTTCTGAATCAGACCATTGGTCTTTCAAGGTTGGTGTCTTCTACTCTGACTGACAGCAGCTCTCTGTGTTGTCAGGGTGAGGCCAGGGATCTAGGACCTTCCACATGCAAAAAAGTCACTCTGCCACTACGCCAGCCTTTCTCAACTATTCCTCCATTGAGAAACCCCTGAAACCCTGGTTGAGAAAGCCTGAACTACACCCTAGCCTTGAGGGAGGCATGCTGGTAACCCTTGGGTCCCATGATGGAGAGAAGGATGGACAGAAATGGTGTAGTCAGTCAGTCCGTCAGTCAGTCAGTCTGTGAGAGCCATTAATATGTTTACCTTTCCAAGACCTCGTGCAGCTATCCTGAGTCAAGCCATGGGACACGACCAGCCTCTGGGAAAGAATCCATCGATATAACCTGGAGTCAGTTTGGTGACCATCTGCCCAACTTCGTCAGTTTCCTCCGACTACCGACAAAAAGGTCGAGTTACGGTAGGAAATGGCATATTTGCAAGCCCTGCCGTCTGAATGTTTTTCCCCAGGTTGGTTTTGAAGAGAGATGATGAGTGTGAAATGGAAGCAGAAAACAAGCAGTGAGACAACTGTGATAACAGCACTAAGAATGGCAGGCTAAGAGTGTTCCTAGAGTGTTCCATAGCGCCACTTCCTGTTTCCACCATAACGCCACTTCCTGTTTCCACCATAACGCCACTTCCTGTTGTGGTCACCAGAGCGACTTTCTTAGAATCTGAGTGGGGGATCAGAGGGGGCGACAGAGAAGGAGAGGGTGGTCAGAGACTGGAACGTCACCTCCAGATGCAAAGGCTGCAGATTTGGCTTGGGGCTGATCGCTCTTTGTTGGTTTCTCAACATTTTGGATTTGCGTTGAGAAGAAAATCGGGAGGGCCTGCAAGGCAGAGCTGTTCCACCAGGCCTGTGGCCAAGGCCAGGAACTTAACACCCCCAAAAAACTGGCCTCCCTCCCTACAATACAGAACAGAAGCTACCTACTGCCCTACAAACTCGAGTTCCCTCCATAAGGTTAAGAAGGCGGTTTCAATTTTAAATTGGAATGTTGGCAGGGGCTCATGGGAATTGTAGTCCATAGACATCTGGAGGGCCACAGTTTGCCTACCACTGCCATAGAGGGTGCCCAAAAATCCCCTCCTTGGAACAGTCCTAGATAGGTCACCATGTCAAGGAGATTTGGACTTGTGGGTCACCCTACCGAAACGCTTGGGAGATGCTGCCCTGGGCTGTGCCCGGAAGCAAACAGAACCTTCTTTATCCCTTTCGTTTCCAGACCGAAAGAATTCCAAAGATCTCACGCCCTTCAGTGGAAACGATTTGCCCATGCAGACCCTCGTGGCCAGGAACGCCTTCGGCCCCCGGAGCAGCACCAGCAATGCGTTCCCTTCCAGCAGAGACTCCAGGAAGGGAAGCAGCCCCCGGCAGCCCAGCTTGGAGAACAGCGCGTCCCTCCAAGAAGCCATGGCCCTCTTTCCCTCCTTGCAAAGGCTCTCGACAAAAGGAGAAAGGTTCTCGGTTTCAAAGCTGCCGCTTCATAACTCCGTTTCCGGGTTGCCCGCGCTGCAGAAAAAACTCAAGAGCATGCTTGAAAAAGCTCGGGGAGACGAGAGGGTGAAGCCAGCGGAGGCGTTGCCTCAGATTCGGCCCGAAGAAATTTTGAGCTGCAGGTGAGGGAAAACAGGAGACCGGCAAGAGCAGGGGTAGTCAAACTGCGGCCCTCCAGATGGCCATGGACTACAATTCCCAGGAGCCCCCTGCCAGCGAATGCAGCCCTCCAGATGTCCATGGACTACAATTCCCAGGAGCCCCCTGCCAGCGAATGCTGGCAGGGGGCTCCTGGGAATTGTAGTCCATGGACATCTGGAGGGCCGCAGTTTGACTACCCCTGGGCAAGAGAACTTTGAAGGCTCTGCCCAGAGAGGGTTCCAGGTCAGGAACTTGCCTGGAGATGTAGTGGGGAGAGAGACCCTGGGAAGGGCAGGGGTTGGGGTCAAAGGCCACAAATAGAACTGATCTCTAACTGGCAGAGGTCATTCCCCCTGCAGAAAGCAGATTCTTTGGAAGGTGGGCAGAAGTCCCGCCCATTCTCAAACTCCATCTTCCCCGGGCTCCACCCCTAAAATTACCAGGTCTTTCCCAACCCAGAGTTGGCAAAAAGAAAAAGAAAAAGAGAACTCCACCTTTTAGATGGCTAAAACTAAAATGCATGTGCTAATCAGTGCTAATCAGTGCATGTGCTAATCTCTCTCTCTCTCTCCCTGTCTTTCTCCCTCTGTCTCTTTCTCCTTCCTTCCCTTCCCCAGGTTTTGAATGTTTTCACAACTTTTCACAAGAACTTAGCAATGCAATGCTGAACAGAATTTTATCCTTTAAATCCACTGGAGGCAATTCAACAATTTTGAATCCTTCTGAAAATATAACCCTGTTCAGGACTGCGCTGTTAGATTTCTCAGTTCCTTACAAATGCCCAATGGTACAGTGTTATCTACAACTTGTAAAGTATGCATTTTATGCAGGCAGAGCAGTTAAATAACTTTGAGGTTCATAAGTAAGTCTTGCATCTGTTTGAATTTCCTCCCAAATTTTCCTTTCCCCCTCCCCCGCCAAAAAAAAAAAGACCCAGAAAATGACCCCCACTGACATGGTTTCTGTCACATCTCTGCTGACTTCTTAACTAAGCAAACCTATTTCAACAAAAGCCTTTTATTGATAAAAAGGAAGCAACCCTCATGATAGTTCTTGTTGAAACTGACTCGTTAGGTACATACAGATCAATATATTTCTCAGCCGTCCCACCCCTAATGACACATGCAAATGCCCCAACTTGAAGAAGGTGGCTCGCTACATCCCCGGGAGAACAGTCCAATTGTTGCACCCAGGTGCAACTTTCAGCAACACTCCCCTTTCTCCTGTCATCCTGTCAACAAAACTCTAGCAATTAGTCTATACAAAAGATCAATGGCACAGCAGAATGTGAGGCAACAGAGATGAGCCAAGAACTGTGCTGGAGTAATGAGCCAACCGCCCCACCCCCAGCTAAATCATGGTGCCCAAGCAGATCCTGACATTTTCTAAATTTCCAGAGCTTTTATATCTATAACTTCAGTAGGCCCAAAATACCAAAACAGGAGTCTATAATAAAGCTCAAGCTACTATAGCAGAGTTATAGCAGAACTACAGCAGCTATAGCAGAACTATAGCAACTACAGCAGAACTATAGCAGAGCTATGTCAGCTATAGCACAACTGCAGCAATTTCAAGAATTGCAGAGCCGCCATCAAAAATAGCAGCCTCTGCTCAAGCTCTACATTCCTCCTTCATAGTATGACGTACAACTCATCCTGCCACCATCACGATCTGGCTTTCCTTCACCACAGCAGAACATGGGTGAGGAAAGAGACAGACTGATGATGGGTGTGTCCTTAAAAACCTCTCACCCTCTTTCCTTGGCACAGGTACCTGCGTCTTTCTCAGAGCAACATTGATACTTTGCTGGACCTCTGCAGAGAATCTGGCATTGACATAGACATCCATCCTCACATGAAAGAGTCGGACATCAACATCACCACCGTGCTCTCATCAAATCCCAGTCGGACATTCTAGGTGGTCTGGGATGGAGCCCGATTAAGACGGTACAGTCCTTAGATGCCGGCAGGAATGTATCCACCAGCACGGGAGAAGCCGATTGCTTTGAAAATCCAAGAAGAAGAGGAGGCATTAGTAAGGCCGTTTTCGCAGGGATGCAACACCCTTTCTTTCTGTGGGACAGAGCAGTGATAAAAATGAGTCTTGTTCTTACGGAGAGCAAACGTCTGTTGAAAAGCTTCTCTTTAAGGCATCTTGTATGAAAAGATCGAGAAACCTCTTAACCGGAGTAACACTCTGAAACGAATGGCCTAGGCTAGACCAATCCTGTTAGATTTTGGAAGCTAAGCAGGGTTGACCCTGGTTAATACATAGACAGGAGACCACCAAGCAAAAGGCAAGCAAGTTTAAACCACCTCTGAACATCTCTTGCCCAAATAACCTAGCCTGGCCTGGCCCAACATCACCAGATCTTGGAAGCTAAGCAGGAACAGCCCTGGTTGGTACTTGGTTTGGAGACCATTAAGGAAGTCCGGTGTTTCTACACAGTGGTAAACCACTTCTGTCACTGGCAGTCTTCAAGCAGTAGCTGGACAGATCCTTCTCCTGGATGCTTGAGGATGATCCTGCATTGAGCCGGGGGTTGGACTAGATGGCCTGGATGGCCCCTTCCGACTCTATCATTCTATGATTCTTTTTTTTTAAATGTCTTCATTTGGGTTAGGAATATTCCTAGCTAGTAGCAGTGATCACAGCTTAAATACTACAGGCATTTAAAATGAGATTAGTCATAGAATCATAGAATCATAGAGTTGGAAGGGGCCATACAGGCCACCTAGTCCAACCCCCTGCTCTACGCAGGATCAGCCCTAAGCATCCTAAAACGTCCAAGAAATTGTGGTCACTTGTTGGACGCAGTCAGTCAGGAAGTGCATACTCTTTTTTTGCTTTTCAAAACATGGTCACCCTACACACTCACAAACACATGAGCCGCCCTCAGGCTGAATAAGACCCTTAGTCCATCAAGGTCGGTATTGACTATTCAAGTCCGGCAGGGGCTATTCAGGGTCTCAGAAAGAGATCTTTCACATTGCCTACAGCCTGGTTCTTCTCTACCTGGAGATGCCCAGGATTGTACCTGGGACCACCTGCATGCCCAACAGATGTCCCACCACTGAGCCACACCCATGGCTGCCAGTCGCTGTACCCAGCACAGGAAACGGATAACTGAAATGCAACCTGGATTTGCACGCTGCTATTATCAGGGTTTTAAAAGGGGAAACAGTGCATCCTTCAACAAATCAAGCAGAGGCTGGTTACAACGTGCAAAACTTCTCCAGTTTGAAGGGTTAAAACCCCTCTTCCATCGATGGTGGTCATTCCAAACAGTCCCTGTTTGTCGGGACTGCACACTACCCATTCCTTTTTAGCAGGGGTAGTCAAACTGCAGCCCTCCAGATGTCCATGGACTACAATTCCCAGGAGCCCCTGCCAGCATCCGCTGGCAGGGGCTCCTGGGAATTGTAGTCCATGGTCATCTGGAAGGCTGCAGTTTGCCTACCCCTGCTCTTTAGCTTTGGCATGAGAACCTGTTGTTTTTGTGCATCACCACCAGATGGGGCTCGATCATAAGTGAAATGACAGATTGCTCCTTCTATATTGCACACAAAAGCCGCTTGGAGACACAATCGCAAAATACACTCTGTTGCCGTTCTTCACATTTCTTTCCCACTTGTCCCCCTCCCGTCGTTCATTACAAAAAAACACACACACACGCACAACTGATGCAACAACTTAAGGTCTTTTGAAAATCTTAATTACTCTCAAAGATGTACGTTCGTCTCACGCACACCCATTCACCCCGGATGCTGGGAGAAGAAAGCATAATTTCAGGCAGCTTTGTTAAGCTCGTTGCCGAAACACTGATGGGCAGCAAAGGGAAATGTTTTGAGTGAAAACGTCAACGCGGGACAATCCTGTTTGGTGGGAACACAGGCAAACTCTTTGGGTTGGTCAAGTGGACCAGCCATTCACAACCGTTTTGCGGGGGGCTATGACCCTTTTAGGAGGTCTTCTCAGGTTGCTGGGCCCCCTGTGCTAGGCCGGCTGCTTGCACAATGACCGAGGCTAAAAAAGGACTAAGCTAAGAGTGACCTAACTGTATGTCGGTGATCCCAGAAGGCCGGAGCCCCTCCCCGCCACGCTGTGGTGCTGGCCACCTCAGGCATCTGTGATCGCCAGCACACCAGAGCGCTCAGCCCTACGACCCCCTTTGGGTCACCAAGGCTGCCACCAAGCTCCTGCCGCTGCTGCTGCCGCTGTTGTACAGCCGCCACCACGCCCCCATTGTGGCAGGTAAGCTGAGAACCACTGCTCTAAGATATAATCTATGAATATCTTCATTTTACAATTCAGAATTGTGGTCAATATTCCCCCCCTCCGCAGAAAACACAATTCCTGTTGCCTTTGAGTCCTGAAGTCCCCGGAGAGTGGGGACTTTATCAGCAGAGACCAATCTGGACGCAGCATCAAAAATATATCTTTTGCTCCCCTGCCCTTACAAACGCTAACAAACGGACACAGGATTCTCACGGCGCCTCCTGAAGTCATCGCTTCCCTCCCACTGTTGTGCCCCCCTCCACATTTTCCCGATAAAGGACATCGTCTCACAAGGTGACTGACCTCTGCATTGATTCCTTCTCCGGATATAGGACAGCTTCTTAAACCCCTCTGTAAGATTTTTCACGCCATAAAAGGCATTCGAGCAGGAATGATATCACAGACAGGAGGACCGTCTGCTAAAACCCTGTGCGTAATTTCTGGAGGAGAAGAGAGAAGGGCCTTGCATGTGCTCCACTTTGAATCAAAAACCCCCACTCGCTAATCCTAAATACTTTTGAGTGTTTCCTACCAACTCCAGGGCATAACTCTATATTCCAAGTGTTTTGGAAGGAGCTAGCCCAGCCTTTCTGAACTTTTTGGCCATTGAGAAACCCCCGGAACATTCTTCAGGCTTTGAGAAACCCCAGAAGTGGTGAGATCGTACAGAAGGTGGTTGGGAAGCAGAGCTGTGGACATGCCCACTTGGGGTGCCTCCCCTTCCCACCCCTCCAGGCCCATCATTGGCCATTCTGGGAGGAGTGGGTGGGTCAACTTGGCCATATATGGTAGGCTTTCTCAACCAGGGTTTCCATTCCTCCTCCACCTGCAGCCAGCCAGGTGACCCTGGGTTCATCACAGCCCTGATAGTGCTCTTCTCACAGAATAGTACTATCAGGCCTATCTCAACCTCACCTAATTCACAGAGTGCCTGTTGTGGAGAGAGGAAAGGGAAGGCGATTGTAAGCCACTTTGATGCTCCTTTGGGATGTGAAAGCGGGGTATAAAAACCAACTCTTCTTCATTTTGGACCTGCTATTTGGCCCCATTTCAGGTCAAAGTCTATCTGTATTCTCAGGGTGGTAAAGCATCCCACATGCTATCTGAAGCTCTGACCACGAGGCTGGGAGTTCGATCCCAGCAGCCGGCTCAAGGTTGACTCAGCCTTCCATCCTTCCGAGGTTGGTAAAATGAGTACCCAGCTTGCTTGATGGGGGGTAAACAGTCATGACTGGGGAAGGGAATGGCAAACCACCCAGTATTGAGTCTGCCAAGAAAACGCTAGAGGGCGTCACCCCAAGGGTCAGACAGGGGATACCTTTACCTTTATACCTTGTGTCGCAAAATTGGATG
This sequence comes from Paroedura picta, assembly GCF_049243985.1. Lineage (NCBI taxonomy): Eukaryota > Metazoa > Chordata > Lepidosauria > Squamata > Gekkonidae > Paroedura > Paroedura picta. The sequence continues at coordinate 34,585,835 of NC_135382.1, forward strand.
CAGTCAGATAAGGAATGAGACCCCCTTATTCTCACCCTTGTTCACCCAAGCCCTACAACTCCCTGATGCAACCTGTTTCTCTCACCCTTGTGAATTCACCTCCCTTGCACATTCCCCCCGCACCCCATTTTTTTTTAACCACCCCCTTTTCCCTAGCTTACGGGATCGGCCATCTGTCAAAAGAGCCCTGGGATCCGCATCCTTTCTTCCCGCCCCCTCCCTCCCTTGGCCAACAAGTTGCCGGCAGGCAGCAAAGTGACTTTCACCCTCCCCCCACCAAAAAAAAATGGCTTTAAAAACATCCTCAAAGGCACAGCAGCTCTGCGTGTTTCCCAGCTTCCGCCGCCTGGATTCTACCGGATGAGCCGGAGGTGGCGTCCAATCAGAAAGGTAGCCGCTGTGGTCCAGGGAGGAAGGCTGCCTTTCTTATTTTCAATTCCTGCAAAGTGTAGAGAGAGAGAGAGAGAGAGAGAAAAAGAGAGGCAAGCCAATAAAACAAATACAGGACGAATACTGAGTGCTTTTAATTCAGGGAAACTTGTTCTCCTTCCCCCTTTCCTGTCTTTTTTAAAAAGCAATAAAATTCCTTCTTCCGATGCAGCCAGACTTTGAAAGTCCTGTTTTTCTACATCATTTACTTCCCTGGGGTGCAGGCGCTGGCATGGCGATAGGGCCATTTCTTGTATGCACAAAGGAGAGATGGTTTCTCTTCTGGGAGAGGCATTCTTTGGCAGGCACTAGAAATGGGGGATGCGGGGGATGGGGCGTCCCCACAAAGGGCCAGCAGGCCGTTTGAAGAAGACAAGTTTGGTTAACAGGTGGGCAAGGAATGATGCCAGAAATGTGGGTCTCTCTGAACAGAACAATGAATCATAGAATCATAGAATAATAGAATTGGAAGGGACATCATGGGTCATCTAGTCCAACCCCCTGCATTATGCAGGACACTCACATGCCTATCGCTCATCTACTGTAACCTACCACCCCTTTGCCTTCACAGCCTCTCTGTCAGATGGCTATCTAGCCTCTGTTTAAAAATTTCCAAAGATGGAGAACCTACCACCTTCCGAGGAAGCCTGTCCCACCCTATTCTGTACTGTTAAGCTCATCCTATTTAGCACAACCCTCCTGTGGGTGGGAGCACCGAGTGAGTAAATTGTGGAATTGGCTGGCAAAGGATGTAGCCATGTTGTTGTTGTTGTTAGTTGCGGAGTCGTGTCCAACCCATCGGGACCCATGGACTGCTATTACCCCAACTTGCATGTAGTCCATGGACTCATGGGGGCTGATGGTAATTGTAGTCCACGGACATATGGATAGTCACAGTTTGGCCACACCTGCTCTATGGTATTACACCCTGCCGTAGACTCTACCCACCAAAGTAGCCGTTTTCTCCAAAGGAATTGATCTCTGCAGATCTGTGGTAATTCTGGGAATCATAGAGTTGGAAGGGGCCATACAGGCCATAGAATCATGGAATCATAGAATCATAGAGTTGGAAGGAGCCATACAGGCCATAGAATTATAGAATCATAGAATCATAGAATCATAGAGTTGGAAGGGGCCATACAGGCCTTAGAATCATAGAATCATAGAGTTGGAAGGGGCCATACAGGCCTTAGAATCATAGAATCATAGAGTTGGAAGGGGCCATACAGGCCTTAGAATCATAGAATCATAGAGTTGGAAGGGGCCATACAGGCCATAGAATAATAGAATCATAGAGTTGGAAGGGGCCATACAGGCCATAGAATCATAGAATCATAGAATCATAGAGTTGGAAGGGGCCATACCGGCCATCTAGTCCAACCCCAGAAACAAGTCAGAGCCATGATCTTCACCCTTTCCAACTCCTATAGCAACTCCTGTATCAAATTCCAATAAGTACATGAAGCTGTTTTTCCCTTTTAATTTCTCTCTTGCCACTGTTCAGTGCAGAGGTGGGCAATTGGACTGGGAGGGGCAGGGGATCCCCCACCCCCACTGGGGCCTTGGCAGCCCTATGTCCTACCCCTGTCACCTGAGACCCTATAATTGGGGGGGACAGGGCTTTTTGCATGCCAAGCATACGCCCTAGCACTTAGCAGCAACCCGCCTCTGTCATTTTAAGCTTGCTAAAAGCTTGCTCCCCCCCTCCTCCAGAAAAGCCCAAAGAATAATCTCGGAAAGACAACAATCTTTCCTCCATAAAACAGCAATTAAACCCAATTCTCTTCGCAAGAATAAACCGACCAGCCTTCCAAGGTTAACTCTCCTTTTCTTTTTTAATCAGCCGCTCAGTCATCTTTCGGTTCAGTGCGAAAACCTCCCAAGAGAAGTTCATCCATTCTTCAAATGACCATAAGGCAATTAGACTTTTACTTCTTCTTTTTTTGTGTGTGGGGAAAAAAAGGTGGATGGGGGTGAGAAAGACCAGTTTTACGAGATGAGTTGAATGCATAAAGGTAAAGGTAAAGGTATCCCCTGTGCATGCACCGGGTCATGCCTGACCCTTGGGGTGATGCCTGACCCTTGGGGTGATGCCTTCTAGCATTTTCATGGCAGACTCAATACGGGGTGGTTTGCCAGTGCCTTCCCCAGTCATTACCGTTTACCCCCCAGCAGCAAGCTGGGTTCTCATTTTACCGACCTCGGAAGGATGGGAGGCTGAGTCAACCTTGAGCCGGCTGCTGGGATCGAACTCCCAGCCTCATGGACAAAGCTGTCAGACGGCTGCCTTACCACTCTGCGCCACAAGAGGCACATGTTGAAGGCATGCGTTTACGTAAAAACAAAACACTTAAGACTACCGAAACCTTTTGAAATGGTGGCATTTTAATGAATCATACAAAACCCAGTTGCTCCCAGGTCCAGGGTACTTTTGCAAGTAGGATCAGAGGAATAACCAGGGCAGAAGACAGAAGAGGTTCACCTTTTAAAGAGCTGGTGCAGAAAGTCTTCACCTAATTTGAATTTCTTGAGCCCCCATGGGTCAAAGTCTTGGAAATCTCTTAGGAGTTGGTCTCCTAAGATGGGCTGCTCCACAGAAGCGTATTTCATTCACTGTAGGTGGTGGACTTCTCCGGCTCCTGAATGCACGGCTGCTAACCCTGAATTGGAAAATTCCAGGAGATTCTGGGGTTGGATGAAGAAGAGTTGGTTTTTATACCCTGTTCTTCTCTACCTTAAGGGGTTTCAAAGGGGCTTACAATACGCCTCTTACTTACTTTATTTTATTCTTCCATTTGTATTGGGAGATACAAGCATCACACTTCATGCCTGGGCAAACTCCGCTATATCAGCCAGATATTCCCAGTATGTGTGTGTGCGCGTGTGTCCGTAATATTTTTAAGGGGGTGTCTCACATTCAGAATACCCATCCTTGAGAGTAAACATGGTAGTCCAACACAAGTTCATATCCTTGTGGAGGTTTAGCAGCCAACAACTCAGAGGGTAAATATATTTAGCTCCCCGTTTTATTTCAGAAAGAAAGCCTCGAGACCGTTCTTGAGGGAAGGCAGCGTCAGGTACGGGAAGACCTTTCAAGGTCAACCGGAGAGAAAGGGCAAGGCCGACCGCCCTATGCCAAGGCCTCCGGCTGCCCTCGGTGTGTTTTGCATGTGGTGTGCCAAAGAAACTCTGAGAAACAACAGGTCAAAGGAGAAAAGGCCACAGGGCAAAACAGCACCGGGTAGGTCACGGACTCCGCTGCCGAGCAGCCGCAGAGATATGAAGCTCGCAGGAAGCACGAACCAAGATTGCGGGCTCTACCAGACTCTTTGGTCATCTCAAAGTTGTCAGCAAGCATTTCTTTTTAAAAGGGGGAGGAGGAAGGAGGCAGCTAAGAAGCGCTTAGCAACTGCAAGTGCCAAAACACAGCGCCAAAAGGTCAAGAGAGATGATATTTTTGGTTTTTTTTAAAAATCACATTAATGTAAAGGGGGAAAGTTGCCTTGCTTACAATGAAGGTCCCCCTGTGATCAACAGCCAGTGCAAGAGCTGCCATGTTCCATCCAGCGTCAACTGTCTGAAAACTCTCAATGGTGTAATAGATATTGATCAACCAACCAATCAATTTACCATGGAGTTGGGGGAGGATCCAGCGCTGATATGGGGACATGGATCTTCGGTTCCCCTCCCTGTGCCCCAGCCCCCAAAGCTCCTAGGGGTGGAGGTATCATCAAACCCTTGTAACAAATAGAGCCAGCTTGGTGTAGTGGCTAAGAGCCGCAGCCTCTAATCTGGTGAGCTGGGTTTGATTCCCTGCTCTTCCACACACAGCGAGCTAGTCACAGTCCTGTTAGAGGCTAGTCACAGTCCTGCTAGAGCTGTTCTCACAGGGTTGTCCCGTCAGAGCTCTCTCAGACCCACCTACCTCACAGGTGTCTGCTGAGAGGAGAGGAGGGGAATGGTGATTGTAAGTTGCTTTGAGTCTCCTTCAGGTAGTGAAAAGCAGGGTATAAAAACCACCTCTTTTTCTCTTCTTCTTCAATCACTCTATCCATATTGCTCTCTACCTGTCTCATTTCTTCTCCCCCCCTCACCTCTCCCCTGAGGTGCTCAAGAAGGCATTGCTTTTATCCTGACAATAAGGTCAGGTTGATGGAGACCAAAGGACCTAAGATCACCCAGTGAGTTTCACAGCAGACTGGAGATTTGGGCCTAGATCCGGCACAGCCTACGGCTTACTCGCCACACCACGTTGCTTCTCATTATATCGACACAGGCCCGCGAGAAATTCTTTCCTGATCAGATTCATTCTCAAAAGAACGTCATTCTCCTCCCAAAAGCCTGTGACTATTTTGATGTCGAAGATGTTTTGTTGAGACCCAGCATCCAGTTTGGTAAAAAAGAGACATGGTTTCACAAAACTGGCAGAGGGGCAGAGAAAAGCTACCCCCCCCCCAAAAAAAAATCACTGCACACAAAGGCTGATATCCACTAATCCCTTTTTAAACATTGCGTTAAGGTTGTTTAAGAGAATCTGGCCCTTACCCAGAAAGGTCTGTTGAACGTGTGGCAGGAAAGGCCGACTTGCCTAAATGCAGCACAGGTCTCTCCAGGCGCTGACATTTCTATGGCTCCACAGGGAAGCCGCTAGTTGAGATTAGTTTGGTTATTCCTGCGGATGCCACATGCCGGCTGACTCTACCCTGGTGCAGGTACCCCTCCCCTCCCCCCCTCCCCCAAACAATTAGCTTATCAAAGATCACTTGCTCCCCACGGCATGAACCCCTCCCCTTTTATTTTTCTTCCCTTGCTACATTTGCAAGAAAAACATCTTCTCAGGGTCCAGATTTGCCATTGCTCGGAAAAGCGTCAGGGGCAGCTGGTCGGTGTATTAGGTACGAAAAACCCAGGTTCAGATGCTCAAATGATGTCAACCAAATTCTCGGTATTGAATCTCCAGCGAACAGCGCCCAAAGCAAAATCAGCAGCAAGAATTCCGGAAACTGGAATCCTTTTTTAAAAAGAGGACTGATACCTGCGGAAGCGAATCTGACACACCAGCAAAACTGTAACAACCATTTACAACCATTTACATTTATATATATGTATGTTTTTTTTAAAACATCATTATTCAAAAGCCCAATAGAATCCAAATGCGAAAGGGTGGGGGAGTGAAGGTTTCCGTACAAATCACTTCAACCATTTTAATCCATACCGCTTCCGTTTCAAGATGTCTTAAGGACATTACTCCCTTTGAAATCGTGAAGAAAGAAGCAAGGTGTGGAGATTTTTTTGGAGAGGGGGCATAGCCGTGTTATATACACTAACCCGCTAAACCAGCAGGTGTCAATTTTGATTTAACCACAAGCCAAAGAAAAGGGAAGGTACTTTTTTCCCCTCCCTCAAGGTTTCCAGCAAAATGTGCTTGCTTCACCTTAAGTTAGCATACATGCAATAAAGGGGACGGTTCGATGTTCCTTTAACATTTTTTTTAAGAGGCTTTCTTCTTCGTCACTCTTTTGCTTTTTCTTTTGCCCCTCGATGTGGCTGTACAGTTTCGCCCCTTCGTCTGAAATGCCTTCCAAAAATGCCTTTTCTTGTCATAACACAAGACGGCTGCATTGTGCTAACAAGCCACACACGCTGTTGCTGTTTTTTTCTTTACCCCAAACTGTAGAAAAACCTCCAGAGAGCACTTGAAGCCGACAGAAAGGCATGTTGGCAGATCAGGATGCTTAAACCTGTCGTCTCTCTCACTGTGGAGGGGCGTTCCAAAATGTTGGATCGGGCCGTTTTTAGCCCCTTTTTTCTTTTAGGCATTGCATGGCTAGATTGCATGTTGCTATTTGACCTGTTATTCGTTGCCAGCTCAGGACTGGGAAACAGCTAGAGATTTGGGGGGGGGGGGTAGTTTCCGAGGAGGGTGAGGTTTGTGGAGGAGAGGGACCAATGCGGTATGACCCCATAAAGAAGAAGAAGAAGAAGAAGAAGAAGAAGAAGAAGAAGAAGAAGAAGAAGAAGAAGAAGAAGAGGAAGAAGAGGAAGAAGAAGAAGAAGAGTTGGTTCCTATATGCCGCTTTTCCCTACCCGAAGGAGGCTCAAAGCGGCTTACAGTCGCCTTCCCTTTCCTCTCCCCACAACAGACACCCTGTGAGGTGGGTGAGGCTGAGAGAGCCCTGATATTCCTGCTGGTCAGAACAGTTTTATCAGTGCCGTGGCGAGCCCAAGGTCACCCAGCTGGCTGCATGTGGGGGAGCGCAGAATCGAACCCGGCATGCCAGATTAGAAGTCCGCACTCCTAACCACTCCACCAAACTGGCTCTCCACCTGCAAAAGCATCCGTTTTCTCCAAGGAATTGACCTCTATTCCCCGATTCAGCTGTGATCCCAGGAAATCTCCAAACACCCCCTTGCAATCGACAACCCTAGCTAGTTCGGTAGCTTAACTCCTCGTGGGGAGGAGTATCAATGGAGGCATAATGTTCACATCACAAAACTTCACAGACCCATTGTTGGCCACATTGGTCAGGCCATACCTGGAGCACAGGGCAGTAAGCCGTGACTTCGGGTTCCCGGGTCCGTTGGACCATCCGGCAGGGGATGGGGGAGAACTTACAAGGGGGAAAGGGAGGGAAGTCGGAAAAACACATGATGTACCTACATCACTTGGAAGTGATGTGGACACACTGGGGATGTCGGGTGCGATGCTCTGGGTTGCGGGCTAATAAACCTCCATGGTTGAATTGGCTTCTTGCCCGTTTGGAAGGGTAACACCCCCCTCCTGCAAGCCAGATGGAGTGCCCAGAACCTGCATCCCTATTGGAGTCCTGTGTGCAGTTCTGAAGGCCTGACTCAAAAAGGACGGGGACAAAATAGAAGAGAGCAGATGAACCGGGACCTGGAGATCAAACCCCATGAGGAAAGGCTGAGAGACTTGGGAATGTTCAGTCTGGAGGGGAGACAGGATGGCTCTCTTGGAGTATTTGAAAGGCTGTCAGAAAAAGAGCAAGAAGCTATTCCTAATGGCAGAAGAGGATGGGTTTGAATTATAGGCAGAAAGAGACCAACTGGGTATTAGAGGGAAAGATTTACAGTAAGCAGTTCAGCAATGGGATGGGCCTAGGGAGGTGGTGAGGTCCCCCTTACTGGTAGTCTTCAAGCAGGGGTGTTCTAGGCTGATCCCGCACTGAGCAGAAGGGTGGACTAGATGGCCTCAATGGATCCTTCCAGTTCTATGATTCCATGAATTAACTAAGTGTCTGCATGCTAGGTTTCATTTCTTTGATTAATGTCCCATGGCAAAGAGCACCCAGCTAGACCTTCATCCTGCTCACCTAAAATAAAAAGCATTTGCAGGTCTACTCAGAAGCAGAACCCCGGTTTTATTCCAGCAGTAGGTTTCGCACTAAACTTCAGTTCTCACTCTGCCAACTCCGTTAACTTCCCGCTGAGTTAGAAGGAAAGCCAGTCTAGAAGCGAAGTACTTTAATGCGGAAGTCACTGTAGTAGGAAAGTCTCCGGGAGAACAAAGGTCAAAATAGGAGGAAGAATAGGAAGGTGGAAAGCGGATGAAGGAAGAAAGAGCATGAAGATCTAGCCTTCAAGGCACTGGGTGAGCTAAGCAGGGATCTCCCCAGGATTTCTGCAGCAGAAATAGCTTCAGGGGGAGGCCCTATTTAGATTAGGTCATGCAGGGGGGAGTTTTAACTCTTTCACCCTTCTACGCTTTGCTGATTGAGACCACAATTACTGTGCTGTTTACCAACATCTGAGGGGCCGCCTACCGCCTTACGCTCCCCAAAGGGCCTTGCATTCTGTGGGTACTAACCTGTTGGTGATGCCTGGTCCTTGAGAGGTTCGTGTGGCCTCAATCAGGGCCAGGGCCTCTTCAGTCCTGGCCCCAACCTGGTGGAATGAACTCCTGGAAAAGCTAAGAGCCTTGCAGGAGCTTTCACGGTTCTGCAGGGCCTGTAAAATGGAGCTCTTCCACCAGGTCTTTGGTTGAGGTCAGGGTGTGGGAGATTGTAGGGGCCCCTCCACAACCGGGAACTATCGGCATCCCTGTTAATTGGGGCCCTGATGGGCTGATGAGATTCTCCATCCTCTCATCAAATCAGGCCCAAACAAATACAATGAAACAAAAGTATGTCCCATGTCTCAGAGTGAAATTAAAGGTGAAACTGTGATGGCAAAGTCACTAGGACCATCCCATATGATTCATGGGTGAATGGGATGGGATGGGAGCTTCTCGAAGATTTGAGGTCAGAACCAGAGGAGGCCAGATTTTAGGAAGTGGAAGGAGATCTGCAAGGATGTGGGACCACAGACTCCTTCTGGAGCTGCCATTTTCTCCAGGGGAACTGATCTCTATAGTGCAGAGGTCAGTTATAATTCCAGGAGAACTTCATCCCCTACCTGGAAGTTCATAACTCTAGTGAAGATCTGAACATGCTGAGAACTCCAAAGTCTAACTTTATTGCAGAACTTTAAAAAACCCCTGCAGAGGCATGGCAAAAAAATTTTTTTCTCCAATGTGCTGAATGAGGAGGTTAAAAATATAGAAAGCAGGGAAGACAGAATGTCCTTAAAGAACTAAGGGATGGGTGGGTGGAAGTCACTGGAATGAATAATGCATGATGGACCAGCAGGGTACTATAAGTGGGCCATATTCATTTCTAAGAACAGGAAATTTATTGTCACTTGTGGGCCCACTGGGAATAATTTGCGCATCTTCTATTAAGAAAATATTTTTAAATCTGAATTTGCATATTTTAGCCATTAGGGCTCACCTTGGCACAGTCCTTTTCGGGGAATGCCGAGCCCGCAGGTGGAAAGGAAAGAAGGAGGAGGGGTGATGGCTCTGCGATAGACCATCTGCTTGGTATACAGAAGGTCACAGGTTCAATCCCTGGCATCTCCTGTTAAAAGGACCAGGGCAGTAGGTAATGGGGAAGACCTTGGTCTGAGACCTTGGAAAACCATGGAGAGGGGCCGTAGCTCAGTGGGAGAGCCTCTGCTTGGTATGCAGAAGGTCACAGGTTCAATCCCTGGCATCTCCTATGAAAAGGATCAGGCAGTAGACATAAGGAAAGGAGGAATAAAAGCATAAGCACATGCCAACCCTTTGACACCTAGAACAAAGCACTAACCGCACAAATCCAGAACAAGGAAGTCTGTTCCCAAAAGGGAAACTCCAAACTCTCAGTGTCCTTCCATCTATTATCTTAATTGAGTTAAATTTGCTTTTCTTTTAAAACAAAAAACAAAACAAAACCACCCATTCCAATGCATGAATTTAAACCCAATCAATGAAGCGATCTTAAGTTACAAGCCAAGCAGACTGCCTCACAATTACAAGGCTCTCGGACCCAAAAGGGAAAAAAAAAAAAAAAAGAAAGCCGCTTTCTCTGGCAGCCGAAAGAGAAATGCCTAATAACCTCATTTCTCCCCTCATCGTCTCTCATTACGAAAACAAGCAAAGGACACCGGGGAAACTCGGCACCCTTGACGGCAAGAGCGGCCCTCTCGTGAAATCCCGAGATCCTGATAAAACGGATCGACGTTTTTTTCCCGGTCGCGCGTTTGTGTTTATTATTAAATTGCAGCTCAAGTCGACGTTAAGCATCCCTCTACCAAAGGCATTCCAAGAGCACCGGAGCTCGGAAGACGCTAATAAAGAAAATCCATTCCGTCGGCAACATTTGGCCTCTCTAGAATTAAAAGCGTGACCCTGAGAGGCCCACAGCGGTCTCACGGCAGGGCTGGGGGCAGAGAGTGTCAAAACAGATCTTTGTAGCAGGGAAGGAGGGCAATACTGCACTTATTATAGCAGTCGTGTTATAACACGGAAGATGCCTGCTGGAGGGGACCAAGACTGTGTCTGCTCTAGCATCCTCCCTCCCCGCCAGAAAACCCTCTCCAGGATGCCGACATGCCGAGCATGGAAGCTGTGTTGTTGCTTCCCAGTGATGCCTCTGAGACATGGAGGGTCTTCAGGGCGAGTCGCCTCCTCCATGAATAAGTCTCATCTCCTCTGGAAGCCATTTCATCTCGTCAATGTACCATGCGGCAGGGAATTACACGGGTTAATTCTGCAGTGTGTAAAGTACACCTTTTGGCCTATCCTGTACCTTTGCCTGTGTGTGTGTGTGTGCGTGTGCATGTGTGTGCGTGTGCGCACCTGCATGTGCCATCATTTGCAAAAGGACTTTAAATGTGTCTGTCTGGAAAAGAACTGTAAATTTGGGGGATTCTTTTCATTGTGCGTAGATTGGTCTATTGCATTTCAGAGTGTTTTTATATTGTACACTCATTGCTGGTTGTTTGATGTGTATATGTTATATTCGTGTATTTCTTTTCTGACTTTTTATTTATTTATTTATTTTTGTAGAAGGAGAAGAGTTGGTTCTTATATCTTGCTTTTCGGTACCCGAAGGAGGCTCAAAGCGGCTTACAATCATCTTCCATTTTCTCTCCCCACAACAGACACCCTGTGAGGGAGGTGAGGCTGAGAGAGCCCTGATATTACTGAAGAAGAAGAAGAGTTGGTTCTTATATGCCGCTTTTCTCTACCCAAAGGAGGCTCAAAGCGGGTTACAATCACCTTCCCTTTCCTCTCCCCACAACAGACACCCTGTGAGGTTGGTAGGGCTGAGAAAGCCCTGAGAGAACAGCTCTGTGAGAACAGGGCTGTGACTAGGCCAAGGTCACCCAGCTGCCTGCATGTGGAGGAGAAGTGGGGAACCGACTTTCCAGATTAGAAAATCTGAAAACTTAAAAACGGGGTGGGGAAATTTAAAAAAAAACAACCAGAAAAGAGGGAAGAAGAAGTGATGTGAAAGGGAAAAGATGGGAGGAGGTCAGAGGGGAAGGACAGAGTAAAGAGAGTTGGCTGGAGCATGTTAGAATCTGGGGGAGAACAGGGACCAGGGAGGGAATTTCACTGAGGTTTTTTTTATGGATCTTTCACAATAAGTACATTTGCTAGGGAAAGAATGATATTAATTTTTTGCACCTAAGAACAGCAGTTTGAGAATTCTGCCTCTTCCTATGTTAGTACGAACATCTGGACATTCTGCAATAATTGAACAGTGTCGTGTTTATTATAAAAATAAAGAATCTCAGGTTTGATTTGCCCAGGACCAAAGTGAAACCAAAATGAGGATTTTTGGGGTCAAAACAGCAGGGGGTGGGGAGAAATCCGATGTCCTCTCTATTTTAAATGCCCCGAATGAGAATAGTAGGTAAGAAGAGGCTTCATTACTGTCCTTCAGACGAAACAGAAGAAACATCACTCACAAGCCTTATGTATTTATATATAAAAGATAAAGCTAAATTGTTGCGGTCCCATCTCCTTTACACTTCAGTAGAGGTTTTTATGTTGGCCCGGCCACTGGCAGGTTTGCTGTAGATCTGTGGGCGCATTTATATTTGATACTATTAAAAGAGGTGATGAAATAGACTTTTAGAAGTGCTGGTGAAATATTTATAAAAAGCACAGAGAAGTCATGTAAAAGGAGGAAATAAAGCGAGGGGGAAGGCTGCACATGGGATTAAAAAAAAAAAAAAAGGAATCTCAAACTCCAACTGTCTTTATTTTTCCCTACAACACAACCAAGGATCATGCCAGGTTGCCAATGAATACCACCTAGGCAGGAATTAAAGGAACTGGATTGGGCAAGCTGGATACTGTCCTTCACTTGCTTATATCTCCACGACGTCCCTGCAGACGGCTTACACAAAGTTCTACTGACATCTGCTTGATTGTTTCAAGACATGGCTGATAGATCGAGATGCTCACCCTCATCCCTCGGCAGGCCTGCTCAAGGTACCCGAAGACCCCTTGAGTATATGTGAAAATATGTCGATGATCTTCCACTAGCAGGGAGAATATTGTATGTATATTGTATTGCATGCACGGTTGCACGTCCCCTAAGGCCTCTCATCAGATAAGTTGCGGGGGGTGTGTTAGACCGTTTATGCACTGGAGGTTTCATGCCGGGCTGCAGGCTGGAGATTTAGTCGTGGAAGGTTGACCCACCTCTTCCTGCACCCACACGGGGGAGCATTTGGCCTGGTGCACCTCATCCACCTCCGATCTGTGCTCCTGACAGTGGGATGGGGCAGTGAAGTTCCCAGTGCATAAACGGTCTTAGACAAACAAGAAATTGAGGGCTTGAAAAGAAACCCACTTTCTTTGGGTTTAAAGTGCACGATGTGCCCCTGATACACCCTGCCTACAGAGTCTAGGAGGCAAAGATATACGTACAAGTTCTTTATGGCAGACTTGATACAGCACGAGAACCAACCGGTATGCAGTACGATACCTGCCACGGGCAGCCTGTAAGTTACTCACCTGCATGATTAAAACATGACCCAAGTGTGCCCAACTGTGCCAGCCAGACTCCCGTCCACCTCACTACCTCCTGGCTTGTTTGTTTTATTTAGCAGCTTATCCAAGGCTCTATAGTTGTTCTCCGATATTTCAAGCATACACAGTGATTGGAAAGTATAAATAACACATCCCCTCCAAGCCCCACAAACTCTGAACCATGGGCTGTTCTCCTATCCAGGCGAGCATCTCTCAAAGACCCCGGTTTTGCCAAGTTTCTACTGTTGAATAGAGACACTTGGCCTATCTGTTCCCACTAGGAGTGGGAGAACACTCCAGAGAAGTAGAACCCACTCTGCGTCTCACAGAGAGCCACGTTACTGTCCACCGAATGAGTCCCATGACCTGCTTTTGACCCGATCAAACACACAATGCAATAATAAGTTATAACTAAATACCGAACATCTGCATCAGCCTCTGAGTAGACTATGAATTATGTTGGAGACTGCCCCAAGCTGGTATTCTCTGGAGGCCTCCTGTCCAAATTCTAGTTAGGGTAGGACTCTGCTTAGATTTTGAGATCTGATGAGATCAGGCTAGCCAAGCCAGGGCTGCATTATGTGTTACCATGAGCCAAATGCAGAATGCATTTAATTTCTAGGAAATCCACTGAGGGAATAATCTAGAAGTTATCCGTTTCTCCCTTTTTCATTACTAACAAATTAGAGGGTAGATATTTCATCAGATATGAAGTTCATCTCTCCGGCTGGCGCTCTCTCTCTCTCTCTCTCTCTCTCTCTCTCTCTCTCTCTCTCTCTCTCTCTCTCTCTCTCTCTCTCTCTCTTCCCTTCTCTCACTGTCGAAATGTATTGAACTCCTGAAAGAATTCCGCCACATTTTAGCCCCATGTAATTCTCTTTCATTTACCCAATTCCACCGCACCAATTTTCAAACAGATTTATTGCAGTCCAAAGGAACAAAGCGGAAATCCTGAAAGGACTTCTGTAAGATTATTTCCCTCTCTCTCCTAAATTTTTTTTCCCCCCTCTGCCCTCTTCACCAGCTGGCCATGAGCTCTTGGCTTCCCCGCTGGTAGTGGCCTTTCTGGATGACTCCTGAGGAACTCAAAGGTGACAACAAAAGGCAAAATCTTGTCAGCTTGTCAGTGGGAATGTCCGGAGCAATGGGCTGGAGGCTGGGATCTCAGAGCAATAAGAGAGCGGCTGACGTTCCTTTAGAAATTAGATTCTTCCGCCCAACAGAATTCACATGGAGCTCCTTGTGGTAAGGGCATGCACAGACAGACAGAAGAAGAAGAAGAAGAAGAAGAAGAAGAAGAAGAAGAAGAAGAAGAAGAAGAAGAAGAAGAAGAAGAAGAAGAAGAAGAAGAAGAAGAAGAAGAAGAAGAAGAAGAAGAAGAAGAAGAGATGGTTCTTATATGCCGCTTTTCCCTACCCGAAGGAGTCTCAAAGCGGCTTACAATTGCCTTTCCTTTCCTCTCCCCACAACAGACACCTTGTGATGGAGGGGAGGCTGAGAGAGCCCTGAGATTACTGCTTGGTCAGAACAGCTTTAGCAGGGCTGTTGCAAGCCCAAAGTCACCCAGCTGGCTGCATGTGGGGGAACACAGAATCAAACCCGGTTCACCAGATTAGAAGTCCACACTCCTAACCACTACGCCAAGCTGACACACACCAAAATGTCTACTTGACCTCCTCACATACATCTCTTCAACTATAGAGGGAAAAGACGAGCTGATTTCTTATACCCCACTTTTTACTTTCCAAAGGACTCTCAAAGGCTCTATCCCTGGTCAAGGCTAGGCGGGCCTCCTGGGGGTCAGGGACGACCAACAGATTCAAACCCGCAAAGCAAAGAACGCTGCGGGGGCATAAGGAGACAAGCAGTCCCTCAGATATGCAGGGCCCAGGCCATGGATGGCTTTAAAGGTAAGAACCAAGACCTTAAACCCGATCTGGAAGCTAACCGGTAACCAGTGCAGCTGCCTCAGCACTGGCTAAAGACGGGCCCTCCAAGATGGCCACGTGGCCATTTTGTAGCTGAGCTCAGCCCACTGTCTCCGAATTCCAAATGCTCCCCATGGACTCAGAAATATTAGGGACCCCAGTCTGTATGCATCTCTCTTTTCCACCTCAATTTCTTACAGCAGGGGTAGTCAACCTGTGGTCCTCCAGAGGTCCATGGACTACAATTCCCATGAGCCCCTGCCAGCGTTTGCTGGCAGGGGCTCATGGGAATTGTAGTCCATGGACCTCTGGAGGACCACAGGTTGACTACCCCTGCCTTACAGTTACATATTCCCAGGAACAGAAAACCAGCCTCGGTTGAATCCTGTGGGGATTGGTGGCATGCGAGCTTTGCTTCCCCTATGGGTCCAGGCAGTCCCTTAAGTCTTTCTCTGGGGGAAATCTCCGCCTCTCTTACCCAGAGAGTCCCTACTCAAATATTGAAACGGGACAATATCAAGTGCAGCTGGAGGAGGAGGGGGGGGGGAATATTACTAACGTTCAGTGTGCTATTTCAGTCAATTTGGACGGGGAAAGGAAAACTCTTTCAAAGAATAATAGTCCTTTTTTTGGGGTATTCTGTCTTCAATGGTCAGATTTCCATAATATGAACTGCTTGACAGTCACGTTCCCTTTAAATTATTTTTTAACCATACGGGCAGACGTATCTGATTTGAGGTCTCTTCTCCCCCCCTTCTCTTACTTTTCCTTTCAATTACTTCCGTCCTTAATACGAACAATAAGAGAACTCCTCGTACTCCTCTGTGGGACTCCTGGAACTTAGACCGTCTACAGACAGGTACATAGATAAAGATTCAAAGTCTTTGTTCCACTGTCCAGACAGAATATGTTTAATCTTTTTTTTTCCCCCTCTCTCTTTCCCTTTTTCTATGCCATTTAAACTTTAACCTAGTAGTAACTTTGACTGGCGTGATTCACAATTCAAAGGTTTAAAGATGAAAAAAAGTCCTTGCCTTGGAACATAGCTTGAAAACTTCATTCTTAGTCTCTCTTTCTTTTGAACTTCTTCTGGCGAGAGAGAATTTTTTTGTCTTTATTTTGTCAGGGTTCCAGCTTTACGGCACCGGATTTTCCAGACCTAACAGCAGGTGCAACTCAAAGGGAAGAAAAGCAGAGTAAAAGTCCAAAGAACCAGCTCACCTTAATGGAAAATATTTAAATGACTGATGGGGGGAGGGGGGAGGCTTACATTATTCCTGATTTAAAGGCTAGATGAAAAACTTTTTGGTCCTCTGTTATGGCTCAGAAGGAGAATTCCATCTCAAGACACCAGTGACCCATAGACAATCCCCCCCCAAAAAAATGTGTCCCTTTGGAGATGGGGGGAGAGCAATCAGTTCCCAATTCTATGCCAGGCACTGTCGCACCCCAAATTTTCTTCTGGATTTTGGAGATGGATATTCCCCAGTCCTATTTCCAAGGTGTAACTCAGGCGATCCCAACAAGGGGTCTCCTTTCCTGGCTCCCACCAAGTGTTTTTGGAAAACAGGCAGGGTCCTTTGTGGCAAGACTTCTGATTGGCCATTGGAGCATTGGTTTCTTGTGCAGATTCTTTAAAACATTCCTTTGGCAACAGCTGTCGCCATAGCAGAAGGATCTTCACTAAGAGTTAAGCTACATTTAAGCTGTAGCAGCATCATATGGCTGGATCTATCTCCAGTTTGGTGTAGAGAGCCAGCTTGGTGCAGTGGTTAAGGGCAGTGGCCTCTAACCTGGAGAACCGGATTGGATTCGCCACTCCTCCTCCACATGCAGCCACCTGGGTGACCTTGGGCCAGGCAGTTTCTCTCAGAGCTCTCTCAGACCACTGCAGCTTGGGGTGGGCCAGCAAAGGGCTGCAAAGCCCTCACCATCCCTTTGACATGACGCTCCCTGATGCTGTATGGGTGTCACGCACCGAGGTCCCCCCTGCTTCCCCTCCTGTCAAGCGCCAACTTCCCCTTGTTTCCCCTCCCCAATCCGGGCCTGTGCTGCATAATCTAACAGCGTTAAGAATTTCCCAAGATCCAGTTGGCAACCTTACAGGGAGGCAAAGAAGATGAAACAGAAGGATTCTGATCTCCCATAATCATCTACTTCTCAAGCGTGGATCTCTAAATCCATGATTGGGGCCATGCAAAAAGGGGCAGATCAAGGTAGGTGGGCTATTGAATAGGAAGGAGACAAGGAAGCAGGAAGAGAGGCTATGGGGACTTTTCAGGGAGGGAAAGAGGACACAGGCGGAGATGCCCCTCCCTACAAGCTCTTCTGGGTTCTCGCTTGTATGAACGCAAATTATTTCTCTCCCCTCCACCCCCCCCCCAGAGCACCCCTCAAATTTCCACCCAAGCCCAAACGGGAGCATGATTTAGTTAGGAGGACAGCTACTGCAGAGACTCAAGCCCGTCGCTGCTAAAAACAAGAGGAGTGACACGTACGAGCCGGTGGGAAAGCAGGCCGTTTGCAACCAACCTACTTCACCCTCCTTGCTTGGATATTATTGGCATCCAAATCTCTCTTTACACCATCATCACCTCAGCTGGGTCCAAGGATGGGCCACCATCTCAAATGATTGTTTAGGACACGGGGCCGGGTTTTTGGGACAGCCCAGCAGGATCGATGGGAGAACAATTATCAAAAGAGCTCAGATTCCATTTACGCAGCACGCTGAGACGTTCTGAATGGAAGCCGCAGCCTGCCGCACGCTCAAGACGCGGCAGAACCTGGTCTTTATCCAGTTCACAAAAGAGGCTTCCCAGTGCTTTGCAAAATCCTCTGTGGTTGGGGGGCACCTGGACCCTCGTTCCAAAAGGCAAAAGAAAAAATAGAAAAAGAAGGCAATTTCTACTTTTTGCCAGGGCTGGGGAGAAAAACTGAACCCTCCTTGCTGGGCAGTGGTCCACATGATTCTTCTCCTTCTAGGGACAATCTCGTACCGGGATTTTTAGTGTCAGCTATAGACAGACCAAGGCAGCCCTGGAGGGCCAGCAACAGGCCAGAGAGGCTGAGACCTTCATAAGAATGTTAGAAGAGCTGTTCTGGATCAGACCAGTGGTCCATCCAGTCCAGCATCCTATCTCACACAGTGACCAACTAGTTCCTCTGGACAGCCAACAACAGGGCATAAAGACTAAGGTCTTCCCCTCATAAAAACATATGAACAGCCATGCTGAATCAGACCAGTGGTCCATCTAGTCCAGCATCCTCTCTCACACAGTGGCCAACCAGTTCCTCTGGAGGGCAAAAACAGGGCAGAGATGCTGAAGTCTTTGCTTGATGTTACCTCCTAGCCCTGGGGTTAGAAGGCTAAGTAGTTCTGAATATAGTAACTAGTAGTGGCTCTCCCCACAACAGACACCCTGTGAGGTGGGTGAGGCTGAGAGAGCCCTGATATCACTGCTCAATCAGAACAGCTTTATCAGTGCTGTGGCGAGCCCAAGGTCACCCAGCTGGCTGTACGTGGGGGAATGCAGAATCGAACCTGGCTCTCCAGATTAGAAATCCGCATTCCTAACCACTGCACCAAACTGGCTCTCAGTAGTACCTTAGACTAGGGGTAGTCAACCTGTGGTCCTCCAGACGTTCATGGACTACCATTCCCATGAGCCCCTGCTAGCATTTGCTGGCAGGGGCTCATGGGAATCATAGCCCATTAACTGCCTTAGAGACCAAGAAAATTCAGGGTACAAACTTTTGAGACTTGAAGGGAGCTTGACTCTCGAAAGTTCATATACTGAAAGTTTTGCTGGTTTTTACGTGGCTGTTGGACTCTAATCTAGCTTTTCTACCGCAGGCTGGAATGACTTTCCTCTCTGAATGTATCACTCAGCTAGAGGAACTCATCTTTCTGGGATAAAGATAAACTCGGAGAAAGCAAGAAAGGTGAAAGAATCAGAGAAGAAAGAAGACGGGGAGTATTAATTTTTGTCTTTAAAAAATTACAATGCAAAAGAGTAGACAAAGGTAACCAAGAAAGGGTAATAGATCAAAAAGAAAGACAAATCTCATAAAAGGCGTTCAGGAGAAAGAAAGGGAACATTGGCATGCACAGATGAGCTTGTGAGCGTCCTTTTAAAGGACTGCGTTTTAACTTGAAGGAGGAAGAATCTGACATCTTAGGTGGCACCTTTCATGTTCCCCCCTCCATTATTGAGTGTCATCAAGAGAAATACGGCTATAGCCAATCCTTCTGTCACTCTTAAAGTTAATCTAGCCGAGTACTTTCTTTTCACAGAGTCGCGAAAACTTTTAATTCCTTTCATCCAATTCTTAAAAAAAATAAAATAAAATAACAAGTTTTTTCTTTCTTTCCAGAAAGCACTCGACTTCATCAGGAGGTGAAAATGAAAAGGAACAAAGGGCGCGTAATTAAAAGGTATTATTTCTCATACAAAACGGATTTGTTAAGGCTCAGTCAAATTTTGTCATTAAGGTCTTAGAATACAAGTTGTACTAATCTCACACCAGGTTCACGACGCCTTGGAGTGGATAGCAAGAGACCTCCCAAACCAACTGTTCTGATCTAATGGCCAGCCTTCTCCTGCAACTCAAAGAGTCTGCCATTTTCTGCGCAGAAAATGTGTGGCATACGACCACTATATTCACTCAGTTTGGTCTCATTCGCTTCTTCACTGCAGGACTGGCTATGGCTTTTGTCCAAGCAAACTCTAGGATAGCCTCTTTGGAGGTCTAAAACGGTCCGTTACAAAGTCTTTGTGTCCTTCCCTGACAGAGACTCAGCATGGCCTTCAGAGCTATGTAGGCCAAATGGAGAAGAAATGAATTCTCAATGGAGGACTTTAGACTTTTGAGCAGCCACACCAGAAAAAGGTTGATTTAGATCTTTCCTGGCTGATATCTTCCCCTGCAGACCCAAATTGCAACTCTAGGGGGCAACTGCAACCAGAAACAGTCTTGGATCAGCCTCACATAGAGACACTCTAAGAATTTCCCCTCATTTCCATGGTAAAGACCATAGTGACTAGGGAAGGCAGCCTAAAGTGACCCCCAGAAATGGGTGTCGCATTTGTCCCATACAACATCCCTATGACATAAGTTAGGCTGAAAGTACATAATGGGCCCAAGGTCACCCAGCTACCATGGCAGAGCAGGGAACTGAACCTGGTCACCCGTTATCTAGTCCAGCATTCTCGCTAATATATCACATCAGCTCTCATATAATTCATTAATATGGACAGCCCTTTTCAGATTTTTGACCATGGAGGAGTCCCCTGAAACAACTTTTCAGGCTTTGAGGAGCCCCAGAAGTGATTTCAGCTGGCCACACCTCCCTGCTGTGCCCTCCCCCGGAAGTGACATATCACGGGAAGTGACATCACCACCTGTGTTAACAGGAGCAGGCCTGAGGAGGACCGGGCGGGGGAGAGACAGCAGGCAGTTCACGGCCACAGCAAGCTTGAAGGTTCCGTCTCCTCCTAGGTGCAGAAATCACAAGAGAACTCACTCTTGTTCGGGAGAGGAGAGGGGGAGCAAGGGAAGCAGCTGTTTCCCTAGGTTGTGGCTGAATCCATTAAAGCAGGAGGCAAAAGGCTGCGGACTCCCTCCGAAGCTCTCACGGGCCCCCTGGGGGGTCCACGGATCCCTGACAGGAATCCCTGATATGTGTTCAGGTGAGCTGGTCTGAAGCAACATAACAGAGTGTGAGCCTGGTGGCACCTTTAAGACCAACAAAATTGGTCACCTCCCTACAGGCGTGCAGACACACACACATGTATATGTGTGTGTGTGTGTGTATTTTTGTGTGTATGGAGAAGGATGACCATTTGTATGCCACCGAGTCTTTGGGGAACGGCGGCATATAAATCGGATCATAAATAAATAATTTAAAACAATTCTGGGTATTTGTGTGCATGCACATTTCTTCAGGTGCAAAAGCTTATTTGCCCAGAATTAAACTTTGCGCGTCTTAAGGATGCCCCTGGACTCACACTTTGTTAGATGTCATGAGTATGAGAACAGCAGCACGTTTGGGTCTCCCATTCTGAATTAATATGTTCCTATTCACCAACACACACACACATACCCTTTAAATAATCACATATTAATTTTGGGGGGCGTTTCCCAGTTTGATCTTATGCATGGCCTCTAAGATCTCGTACCAAAACAAAAGGGGGAAATATACTCCCTAGAAAAGACTCAAAAGCAGAAAGTATGTATGTGTGTTTGTGTGTGTGTGTGTGTGGGGGGGAGGTTATAAAAAAGGAGAGGGGACAGAAGCCCCAAATAGCAGCAGAAATCTGAATGTTGAAGTTTCAAAGTGCCTCTCAGCCAGCTACAGACACCTCGCCATTGACAGAGCCCTAAGAGGACGGGAAAAGGAGCTCTGCAGAGGAGAAAAAGAGGGTTAGTTCATAATTGGGTCCGACCGTTTCCGCAAGACGGTGTACGAACGCTCAGACTTTCAGCAGGATCGCCACGGGAAACGCCTGCCACAAAGCCAGATCTGTGGACTCATGCGCCACAAACAGCTCTGGCTCTTTTTCTGCTCAACGGCACACTGGGAGATTAAGACTCCCCCCCCCAAAAAAAAAAGAGAAATATTTCCTCTCTACACTGTTCTTTTAACAAAATTCAGGATTTGGAACAAGCAACGCTGGGCCATCTTAATGGGAACACGGTCTTGTTTTCATGAAAGATTAGGTACAAAAATAAGGGAGGGGGCGGCTGCTTCACTCGGTGTCTGTTGTTGCAAAATGGATTTTTAAAAACCCGTCTTTTCAAAGAAGCCAGGTCTGCAATCCAAGCGTAGGCATGATTACTCAGAAGGAAGACCCACTGTAGCATCCCAAAGATAGGAATGCCAGCCTCCGGGTGGGACCAGGGGAAACACTGGAATGACAGCTCATCTCCAGAATACAGAAACCCATTTTTCCTGGTGATAAGGTGTGTTTGGGAGGGTGGACTCTATGCTATGGTACCCCACTGAGGTCCCTGCCCCCTCCTGGTTCCATCCCCAAATCTTTAGGAGTTTCCCAACCAGGATCTCGCAACCTGTCCCAACCAAGCAGACTTTCTCAACCAGGGTCTCATGAAACCTGGGGGTTTCTCGACAGCCTTAGAAGGGCGTCCCAAATGGGTGGAAGTTAATTAATTTTTAATATATTTTTAAAATTTGTTGAACATTTATTGGGTGACTGACCCCATCACCACTTCCAAAATGGCCCATGATGGGCCTGGAGGGGCCCCAGGTGGGCCAGCAGTTCCACTAGAAGGCCAGGAACAAGGCACGGAAGCCAAGACCTTCATAAGAACATCATGAAAGCCCTGCTGGATCAGACCAATGGTCCTTTTAGTCCTGCATCCTGTTGAGAAAGGCTAGTCTACACCCTGCTAGAAGCCCTGGGGAACAGAAAGACCTTGTAGACCATCCGGAAGATGTCTAATGGTGGCATTTCTCACCTGTCAGTCAGCCTGTTTCACAAAAAGGGAGCTGCAAGCAGGATGGATGCCAGGCTGGTTGTCATAGATGAGGCACCGGCCCATTAGAGGTTAACTGTCAGTTGTTTAGATGAAGGGGAGCTTGGGCTCACTGGTAGAACGTCTGCTCGACACGCCGAAGGTCCCAGGTTCAATCCCCGGCCTCTCCAGTTGAAACTATCAGGCGGCAGGTGATGCGAAAGACCTTCATTTGAGACCCTGGAGGAGCGCTGCCAGCCTGAGTAAACAATACCAGCCTTGGGGGACCAATGGTGTGATTCAGTCTAAAACAATTTCATAGGACAGTGTGGCTCAGTGGTAGAGCGTCTGCTTAGCATGCGGAACGTCCCAGGTTCAATCTTCAGCATCGCCAGTTAAAAAGACCACATAGGAGGTGATGTGAAAGACCGCGGACTGAGGCCTTGAAGAGCAGCTGCCTGTCAGAGCAGACAAGACTGGCCTTAAAAGAGCAGTTGCCTGACTCAGTATAAGGCCGCACCTCGCGTTTACAAGAGCCCTCCACACGCACAAGGAGCCTTCCAGCAGAGCCAAATGATATTTCCTGAGAGTAAATCACCGTGCCTTGATACAAAGCTCTGCCGTTAGCGGAATTAAACCTTTGGATCCCATAATACTTCCAAAAATTCACCTGTGGACAGAAACATAACAGAATTTTCTCTGGCTGTGGATTTTTTTTTTTAAAGAGTACAAGGAGAAAGATTCCTTTAAAAAGGAGAGAGAGAGAGAGAGAGGAGAGGGGGGAAACATTTTTTAAAGAAAATTCTTACATCGGACCCCCACCAGTACACTTTTGTGGGAAGATCTTTTTAAAGTCCTTTTTAAAAAAAAAAATTAGAGAAGCGGTGGGATATGGTTAGAAAAATGCCTTGACGAGATCAGTAGGGGATGCTCTATAGCTAACTAGAAAACGCTGGCAAGCAAGAGGGGTAGATCAGGTCAGAAATGCCAAATATGATGGAAAAAAACGGTATGAAATGACAGAAGCAGCCCTGGAGACAAGAGACAAAGACGGCAAAGCAAAGAAAGAAGCTCTGCTCCGGAGATGATGCTGGGCGGGAGAAAGAGGCCGGTTTTTCTAGCAGAGAGGGGTGATAAAACCCGGGGACCCTGAGCGAGCCGGCATCCAAGAGCCCAAAATGTTTGCCAGTTGCGTTTAATGATTTGATTGCACGGCGTAACAGGCCTGGAACCGGGGCGGGGGAGATGGGAGATAAGAATGAGCAAAATAGATCAGGGCGTCGCGTTAGATTTTGGGAGAGAGAGAGATTGTAAAAGCCGTTTTAAAGAAAAGGTGATCGCTGTATGCCGTGGAAACCATGCAGAAGATCAAGCAAGCAAGGGAAGGAAAGCGTCACTGCAGGCCGTTCTGATGCTAGTCAGACAATGAACCCAGAGGGTTGGGGAGGGGGGGGCAAGAGGGGGAAAATCCCCACTAAGTCTAAAGGAAGTAGGGGTAAAAGAACGGCCCCCGAAGGATTTGGGGAATCAAAGTCCAGCTTCTGAAAGGAGGCCAGACCAGTGGTCGGAAGCAGAGAAATTTTGTGCATTTTAAAAAAAATCATTGGCACGTCTAAAGGAGGGAAGGAACAAAATAAAATAAAAACGGGGCTGGAAGGAACCGAGGACTACATCACTTGCAGAAATGGATGCACAGCCCACCACCGGCCAATGGGAGAACTTAACACCACTTGCTTTCAAATGTAGGACAAAGCACTCTCCAGCCCTGCACGGCTGGAGAGATTTAGAAAAATTTGGCTGAAATTCTGCCTACTCCAAACACAATCCGGGAGGGTTTCAATAACTTCTTCACTAGTCCTTGGATAACTGAGATGGGTTGTTTGACTCCCCACACTTGACATTTTGGAGATTTATTTTTTTCCAGAAAGGGACAGACATGAGTTGAGCAGCATGCAAACAGAGTGACCAATGCCTTGCATTAGGGCAGGGATCCTCAACCTGTGGTCCTCCAGATGTTCATGGACTACAAATCCCATGAGCTCCTGCCAGAAAACACTGGCAGGGGCTCATGAGAATTGTAGTCCACGGACATCTGGAGGACCATAGGTTGACTACCCCTGCATTAGGGGACATTGAAAGCAGTGGGTTCAGTGTGGTGGTTCAGAGTTGGAGGACCAAGTTTGATTCCTCACTCCTGGGTGACCTTGGGCCAGGCACAGTTCTCTCAGAGCTCTCTCAGCCTCACCTACCTCACAAAGTGTCTGTGGTGGGGAGAAGAAGCACAGGTGATGGTATGCCTCTTTGAGACACGGGAAGCCTGCCAGGTGACCTTGGGTTAGTCACAGTCCTCTCCAAACTCCCAGAGACTGGTGACTTTCAACCTCATCCCACAGAATGTTTGTTGCATTTTATCGTATTTCATTAGGCATCGGGAAAAATGGGGATTTACGGAATCTTGAATTAGACACTGTAAACTGCCTTGAACCGCAAGGGAAGGTGGGGTATAAATGTTTTAGCAAAGAAGCATGCTGTGCTACGTTAGACGGGTCTCACACTTTGGCGTGATAACTATCTTCTCAAGCAGCTAAGTAATTCGGGACCGTCTAAGGTACGGCACACCACCTGACCTCTGGATTCTCTGCCCCGTTTTTCCTGAGCGGGCAAACTGAGATATAAGGTGAATGTTTGTTTCCATGACACCACAGAGGCAAATAAACCTTCCTCTTCTCCCTGGAACATTTTAGCAAGTCTAATGACAAAATGCAGAGGTGTCATAACAGATTAAGGGCGACACACGCAGAAGGACTTATTTTGATAGCTTGAAATGCGCCAAAAAAAAAAAAAAGGCATGAGTTTGCATACAGAGGTAGAGAGGCTATTTTCGGATTGTTGTGGCAGAAATCGAATGTATTTTTTTAAAAAAATGAAACATATTTCTCAAAATCTTTATGGGGTTGGATACTAAACTCTCAAGGTATTTCTTCCAAATCTCCCCAGCTGCACATCAGGTTAGCTTTGAACATGCAAGAAGGAACATAGATTTTTTATCATGATTATTATTTTACAGCTTCATGCACAGAAATGATAGGTGTTCATCATTCAATGGCAGGAACATATTTTTATATGGACTAATATTATTTTATTTTTTTAAGAATGTGACTGCTAATATACAGTATATACGGAAATCTGAACAGATGTAGTGTGGTGCCTTGAAAAATAATTGTTCCTAGGCTTTTATATATATATATATATATACGCCATAGCCCGTTGTATCTAGGGATGCAACGGATGCTAGTGGGGGAAGGGCACAGTGTCCGTGGTGTCACCCTACCTCCATGGTGCAGTGTTGGCGTAGGCAAGGTGGCTGGCAGGCGTCTGGACTGGCGGGTGGCCAGAGCGGCGGGCTTGGCCAGTCATGGCAGCAGGACCACTGGGCCTGAAGCTTCACAGTCCGCTGGGAGCATGCCTCACAGCTGGCTCCTGGGGGCAGCCTCCGTAGGGGCTGGCCCAATCCACATGCGGATTGGCCCGCTGAGCTGGAAGCCGTGTCCGGACACCGGACGTGTCCCGGACCCTAACCTGGACAGCACTCCTCCCTTAGTGCTTTTTAACAAATATAAGAGGCTCACAGATATGAGAATAGTTATGCCTGAAAGACACTCCGACCTGGAATCTAATCTATGCACTTTCTAAAAGAAGGTCAGTATCCTCCATTTGCATATTCTTCGTGAAGTTAGGGTCCTACACAGGTCTTCCACTGTAAACCGCCCTGAGCCACAAGGGACGGCGGTATATAAATGCAATAACATAAATAAAAATTAGGTGGAACGCTGGTCTGAACCAGCAAGGCTTTTCTTCTGTTCTTGCATATGATTGCTTCGCAGCTCTGAAATTTAACGAAACCCCCTTCAACGTAATGCGTCTTTGTTTTATTTTCTCTCACAAATTCAATTTTCCCCCCTGTCCTTGTAGGTCTGGAATGTTCGAGACAGGCAGCTGTTCAAACTCTACGTTTGCATGGAAGCATCTAGAAGCCAGTACGGGCCGATGATGTCATCATCCAGCGCCAAGCCGCGTGGGATAGCAGGCTCTGCTTTAATTTTCCTTGAGGTGGTGTTGGAGGGCAGCTGGGGGGGGTGGAGGTGGTTTGCAATATACAGCTATGAGCCACCGAGTCTCACCTGACTTGTGAGATACTCAGCAAGAGAGAGAGAGAGAGAGGGTTGAAAAGAAAGAGAGAAAAAAACCCTCCAGGGCAAGTTTATACAACTGTATTTTAGAGCAAAGCCTAGTTATGAATGCACACGCACACCTATCCCTCCTCATCTCCGGGTGACTTTATGCCAAGGCTGATGACTGGAAAAAGTTACTCCGTGGGGATTCCCACGTTTCCCCTCCCGACTTTTCAGCCTTGGAGCCATTTTGTTATGCTCCTCGATTCTTCGTAACAGGATCCTCCCGCTTCAGTCGTGGAGGAAACTTACAGATGCCGAGTGCCGTGCTCTGTCCAGCTGCCCTGAAGGAGACAAAAGGGCCGGGGAGAGGGGTTGTTGGAATGACTCCCGCCACCTGCCCCTCGACGGCCTGTCTGTCAGGATTCGGCTAAGCAGAGAGTGGGGGAAAGAAAGCCCTTTCCTGCGCATTGGTACAATTTTCAAACTGTTGTCCAAGTTTAAATCCAGTAAGGGACATGCACGTTTCCCTGAGCCGGGGAAATTCAGCCAGCTGAGTTCGGACTGCCCTTTTGCCACTCCCCTTAGGGGAAGCGATGCAGAAAACAACCCGACCAGATTCACACACGTGGTCTCTTGATGGCCTTGCGTTAAACCCATCTGCTGAGATGGCATCGTGCCCGCCCCTGTGCCTCACGGGAGGGCGCGCTGGCCAGCGATTGGCTTCAAGACGTGATTTTCTTTTTTTTACAAACTGGGTTGTATCCACCGCCTTTTAAGGAGAGGCCCAGGAGAATTCTTGAATACCATTTCATTTATTAGAGTTGGTTTCAAGTGGGTAGCCGTGTCGGTCTGAAGTAGCACAACAAAATCAGAATCCAGGAGCACCTTGAAGGCCAACAAAGATTTACTCAGGTGCAAGGACTCTTCCTCAGACTATGAACTCCCTTCATGACAGTGGGAATATAGAGCAGGGGTAGTCAACCTGTGGTCCTCCAGATGTCCATGGACTACAATTCCCATGAGCCTCAGCACTGGCTAAAGATGGGCCCTCCAAGATGACCGCTTGGCCATTTTGTAGCTGAGCTCAGCCCGCTGTCTCCGAATTCCAAGTGCTCCCCATGGACTCAGAAATATTAGGGACCCCACTCTGTATGCATCTCTCTTTTCCACCTCAATTTCTTACAGCAGGGGTAGTCAACCTGTGGTCCTCCAGATGTCCATGGACTACAATTCCCATGAGCCCCTGCCAGCATTTGCTGGCAGGGGCTCATGGGAATTGTAGTCCATGGACATCTGGAGGACCACAGGTTGACTACCCTTGATATAGAGCATTAATTATATATACAGAATTAAATTTTTGCTCTATATTCCCACTGTCATGAAGGGAGTTCATAGTCTTAGGAAGAGTGCTTGCACTCGAAAGCTCACGCCTTGAATAAATCTTTGCTGGTCTTAAAGGTGCTGCCGGACTCTGAATTTATTAAAGTTGGTCGCTGCCCTCAGAAAAGTTTGACAGGAGTGTAAGTTTGACAGGTAAGGCGACTCGGCCAAAAGATCACCGACCGGTTCAGAGGGATTGATCCCTGCACAAACCGGGCTGGTGGAGAACAATTAACAAGCAGATACCCCGCTCCCTCCACAGGCTGCCCAGCTCTCTGCCTGTAATCTTCACAATTGCTCCGCATTAGGGAAAGGATCCAGAGAGCTGAGAGCTTTTTTCACTTTGCCTCAATAGCCCCGCAATTGCTGCCGTTATACCTGCAGGAAAACAACCGGGCCTTGTGGTTGAAACGTAGCTCCAATTATTCTAATCACCCTTGTCTGGAGCTGCCAAGAAAGTGACATTCGTGGGGGGGGGGGAGGGAGGGGGGAGGCGGCACGGAGAGGAATGTTCACACCCCTGAAATACAAGGGAGCCGGGACGTTCCATTGAGCTAATAGGGTTTCCCCCACTCCTGGCAGAAATGTGACACGAACATGCACTTTTTGAGATCATTGTCATGCAAAGCTTTAAATATTTCACAGCCATTTTGAAGGGACCTGTTTTCCCTTACAGACTTGTGGGTCATGCCGACCTGGGGAGGAACAGCAAACACTATGATAGTGAAATGTTACGGTTCCCCCCAAAATATTATAGTTGAAGTATTTGCTTTTGGGGAACCAGCTTAGTATAGTGGTTAAAAGCGGTAGTCTCTAATCTGGAGAGCCAGGTTGGATTCCCCACTCCTTCTCCATATGCAGCCAGCTGGGTAACCTTGGGCCAGTCCCAGTTCTCTCAGAGCTCTCAGCCTCACTTACCTCACTGGGTGTCTGTTGAGAGAAGAGGAAGGGAAGGTGATTGTAAGCTGCTTTGAGACACATGAGGCCTGCTCGGTGACCTTGGGACAGTTACAGTTCTGTTAGGACTCTCTCAGTCTCACCTGCTCCGCAAGGTGCATGTTGTGGGGAAAGGAAGGGAAGGCCATCTTGAGACACTTGAGGCCTGTTGGATGACCTTGGCCTAGTCACAGTTCTCTCAGAGCTCTCTCAATCTCATCTCCTTCACAAGGTGTCTGTTGTGGGGAGAGGAAGGGAAGGCTATTGTAAGCCGCTTTGAGACTCCTTTGGGTCGTGAAAAGCAGGGTACAAAAAACTGCTCTTCTTCTTCTTCTAGTAGATTTTCCATCCAATTCCAGGGAACTGTTAACGCAATCAGGGAGATCAAAGTTGTACTTTGACAATGATCTGTTGGGTGTGACATTTCTGCCTTTCCAAAAGGAAAGAGCTGAGTCTCATACTTTATTTTTTGATTGTTGGGAAAGAGGAAGGAAGCCTTTGGGACTGCATTGCTTTTCAAAGAGTGATGGGGCTTTCAGACGCCTTTACAGACAAGCCCCAGAGAGTCTCTGATTCCCCTCTGGCCCTTGAGCAATTCCCACTGACTCTCCCCGGCAGTGAGCATGTGGACGCAGGTGCCTTGAGAAAATGACATTCCCAAGGTCCCTAGCACCCTGGGACGGTAGCCCTTCAGGTGTCAGGCTGTGAGGGAGTCGTTCTTGGTTTCAGAGACCTGGGCCCAAAAGAATTCTTGGGGGTGGTGGTGAGGAATGGTGCTCGATTCACATCACAAGCGAATCACGTGAGCCTGACACACTGCCAGGAAATTAACCACGGCCTCTGCTGACCTCGCAACCACGTTCAGGGAAGCAACTGGGTCTCCTCGCTCACCTGCGCCACAAGCTGTCAAGACGGGTCCATCGCATATTGATACGGAGTTCAGTGGGACAATATCCTGCAGCCACACCTCAGCAGATATTGCGCCAGTCTTGCTCTGTAGCAATAACCTATGGCTAAGACTACCCAGTCGCAAATGATGGCTACGCCGTGCATTTCCCCAACAATGTAGGGATCCATGCTCACTGCAAGGCAGGCGGTATGAATTTGCCTTGCTTGTGGTTAATGAAGTGTAGTTTGTGAAGGGTCTAAACTTAACAAATGTCCATGATCTTTTAAAGCAGTTCACGGTGGGTCATAGAGAAGAAAGCAGCAAAAGCCGCAAAAATAGTCGAGCAGCCAGGAGCAGCTGCTCTCTGCCACTCACCTGGTTTTTGGACTTTCAGCAAACCCCCTTTAAAGGGACTGTGGTCCTTTTCTATGGGGTTTGCAGGGCCACGAACCGTGAACAAGCTAGCGAAAGAACATCCTGGCTTGGTTGGGTTTGTGATACAAACCGTGGGCTCCACCCACTTTCTTGTCGGGCACCAAGAAAGGCATCGACAGGTAGCATGGAATCCACAGGAACTAGTTTGCGGACCCCTGTCCTAAGGGCTCCAAGAGAAACCAGCTGGCCAGGGTGCGGGGAGAGGTCTGCCGTCATCCTTCCACTCTTCCAGATAGAAGGATTGTGCAGTGTTAATAAGCTTGCAAGATGCAATTTGAGGAAGGTGCTTATTAAGCTGAACGGTGGCCCGCGATGAAGGTCGGGCTTGCTGCGAGCATAACGAACGCCCCCTGCTGGGCCTGATAGCCAACCCCTCCATTCTTCTGACGTGCCGCCCCAAATGGCCCATTGAAGCCTTGTCACACCCATTGCCCGGCTAAAGACCAGCTTTCCAACTTCCATTGTGAGCCCTTCTGGCTGCTCACACCTCAACCCGCAGTTATTCCCCCACGTGGTCTTTTGGCTACCGAGCAGGGTGTAAACGGGAGCGGAATTCAAGAGCACAACAGCCAGGGCACAAATTAAAAATCTTTATATGGAGAAAGCTGGGAGAGAGAATAGTTCAAAAAATAGACTGAATTGTGCGCTGGAACACTTTAAGCCTCTGGGCCCCGCGGGGATCTGAACTCTGCTTTCTCCCCGGTCCTTTATTACCCGGTTAGAAGGCCAGCCGTACAACACAGGCTGCCTGACTTTTCAAAAACACCTATGGCAGCAGAGTTTGAACTTTGGTATTTGTCATCGACAGCTCCCCGCGGGGAAACACACAGGCTCCTCAAAAGAACCGTACGTATGATTTCCGCTAAGTGCTTGCGGAGTTCCGTCCTCGCTTCGAGCCCCGTTTCAGAAGTGACACTTAAATTGGTATTTTGCATTTCCCGCTTGGAAAAAAACTACCCCGGTGAAAACATACCGCTGCCTTCTGGGACACCAGCGTGGCACTTACTTCTCCGTCCTCCAGTAGATGTTCCTCAAAGCCCACCGATTCCAGAAGAGACCCCCGCCATCCTGTTCCCCAATAGCCGTGAGGTTTAAGGGCCAATTCACACATCATCATACAAGCATTTCGGGTGGGGGTGAAATGCTACTTATTGTTATTATTTTATATTTGAGTTTGATAATAACATATATTACAGCTACAAATGCAACGTGTATTAACGTTCCACAAAGAAAGGCTGTATAAAACAAGTCAGGGTTGTGGGGGGGAAAGAAAACACAAAACTGAAGGCGGGGGAAACTACAGGAGAGCAAATGCTTCTCTGGGAGTTATACTAATATCTATATTTTTGAGCATTTTGTTTGCAGATAAATACCATGAGGAAGAGCTGTCGAGAAGGGAAATGCTGTTAATCTAAATATAAAGATTTGTAAGGGAGGACCAAGTGTTCATATAGGTGTTCTCCTGGTTACAGCTCCGGCTTTTGAAAAGTCAGATTAGTTAGTCTATTTCTCTGATATGCAGTTGGTCGCAAAGGAATGCCGGAAGGAAGATGGAGAGAAATATGAGGTGGGGCTCTTGGCCCTGCTGATGGGACAGGGCCATGGCTTGCTGGTAGAACATCGGCTTTATATGAAGAAGGTCCAGAATTCAGTCCACGACCTTGACAAACCACTGCTGGTAAGAGCAGACAATACTGACCTTGACAGATCAATGGCCTGATTAAGTAGACAAGATCTCCACGTGTCCATGTGCGTTCACTCATCGGGGTGCTTCTGAATTCCTGGTTTGGCTCAGAGGTAGAACACCTCCATGATGTGGATCCATGTGCCCAATAAGAATTCTTGCTGGAAAGCTCCGTCCCATTTCAAGTTTTCCATCCTGTGGAAATAAATCTCTGCATATCTTCCGGATTGCATGAGGGCATGGGGAATTCATGTAGCTCAAAGGATCTCAAACATTTTGAACCTTGCAGACACCTGTTGAATTCTGACAGGGCATGGTGGGTGCAGCCACTAAATGGATGATACAAAATGGCTGCTGTTGGGGGCAGAGCCAGTCACAGAAGGCCTGCGGCAACTTACCTTCCATTACAGTGAAGATCCTTGTGCAGGGGTAGCAGCTGCTGCCAATCTTGATATTTTAAAATACCTTCACAGCCAATCACATCTTCAATGTCCAATCAGAAGCCTTACTGGACAAAAGCCCCACCCATTTTCTAAAAGAGCCAGCTTGGTGTATTTTAAATATATTATTTACATTTATAGACCACTCCTATCAAACAGTTCAGAGTGGCGCCCTCTCATCTGGAGAACCGGGTTTCATTCCCTACTCCTCCGCAGCCAGCCAGCTGGGTGACCTTAGGCCATTCACAGTTCTCTCAGAGCTCTCTCAGCCTCACCTACCTCACAGGGTGTCTGTTGCGGGGAGAGGAATGGTAGGTGATTGTAAGCCATGTTAAGAAGATGAAGAGTTGGTTCTTATATGCCGCTTTTCTCTACCCGAAGGAGTCTCAAAGCGGCTTACAGTCGCCTTCCCTTTCCTCTCCCCACAACAGACACCCTGTGAGGGAGGTGAGGCTGAGAGAGCCCTGATATTCCTGCTCTGTCAGAACAGCTTTCTCAGTGCTGTAGCGAGCCCAAGGTCACCCAGCTGGCTGCATGTGGGGGAGGATTGGGGAATCAAACCTGGTTCACCAGATTAGAAGTCCGCACTCCTAACCACTACACCATGTTGTAATATATGTTATTAAGACTCCTTGGGGTAGTCAAAAGCAGGAGACAAAAAAGTACTGGTCAGGCACCAATAAGGCCTGGGGACCTCTGATCATGTAACAGATGCATGACGGGCACATGGATCACAACAGTATATGTAAGCCATGTGTACTGAGGTGCACTGAAATTATCAGATAAATAAATTAGATAAATAAATAAATTATCTGAAGGCTAAAAAAATGGAGGAATTGATGCACCAAAACAGAACATTACAGAACAGCTGAGAGTCATCCAAGACAGTGAAAGAGAGACGAAGCTGGTTTTAAATCAGAGAACTGTTGCTTTTAGAAAGAAAGTGAAGAAAGGAAAGGCCGTTTAAGGGATCCGAAGGAGACCCAAAGGACGAGTGAGTCATGCCTTTACAACAACACGCAGAATAAAATTCACTTTTTTTTCCACCGTTTATTTGCCCATCGCGAAGCAAATTTGTTCATGCAAATAAATGTCTTTTATTTTTTTTAAAAAAAAGAAAAATTAATTTTGATTCCACGGTGAGAACATTCTCAAGTGGTTAAATTACTGTTCATTCACAGAGCCAAATTTCATATTTTGTTAAGAATCCTGTAGGTGACAGGGTAATTATTTAACTCCTGGCATGGTTAATTTCTCCCCCTCCCCTCACTCTGGTTGCTTTCCAGATATAGACTTCTTTTCAAAAAGATAACTGAGTTTGTGGGAAACTATTTCCCCATCAGTGAGTGCATAGGGAGCGCATAGGGAGTCTATGCTCCTGCTTCTGGCAGCAGGGGTCAGCAGCAGGGGGAAGGAGAAGGGGTGTTCCTTTCAGCCTTGAGCCCCTACAACCAGCCTGGATGCTCAGCAGATAGGGAAGATCAACAAATGGAAGTTGCCAGAAAATCTCTCCTCTCCTCTGGTTAAAATTCATCTTTCTTTCTTTCTTTCTTTCTTTCTTTCTTTCTTTCTTTCTTTCTTTCTTTCTTTCTTTCTTTCTTTCTTTCTTTCTTTCTTTCTTCCTTCCTTCCTTCCTTCCTTCCTTCCTTCCTTCCTTCCTTCCTTCCTTCCTTCCTACCTTCCTTGCATTTTCAACATTTAATAAATACAACAGGAACGAACATCATTAAACAGTTAACATGCCAGCCAAACTGTAGGTGACTTCTTCATTGCTGTTCTTCTCACTAGGAAGAAGACAGGAAGAACTACCTGGATTGCAGCAGTGGGGGGGCCTAACTGTTAATACACTTTCTTGTCTGAACTGGCCTCAACCGTAAGCATGGAGGGAGAGTTCTGCCTGTGTTAGTTCCATTTAGGCCCCTGGTGTCCTTGAGGAGCTCATTCCACTAGCCACACAAGAACACACATGGCACTGCTTTATATTGCACTGGTCCATCAAAATCAGTGGTTGTCTGCTCCAGGGATTATGCAAGAACGCGCTTAAGCCACTTCGGCAATCACAGAAGCCGAAAGCACCCAGCGCTGTGGCACAGAGGGGAGAGGTGCCGGCTGGCACGCCACCCTACTCCCCAGGGTTATGCAGCCTTTCCCCGAAGTCTGGCACGATTGTACGTCACTGGAGCCCACTTGTCCTGTAGCTCTAGCCCTAGTCTCTTTCTCCACAACGGAAACAACTGCATGATTGGTTGGTTGGTTGATTGATTGGCTGGCTGGCTGGCTGGCACCCCCATCTTACTTCCACGCCTACTTCTTTGAAGGGGCATGTTAGCAGTTCTGGGGTTCTTCGAAGCCTGGAAAATATTTCGGGGATTCTTCCGCAGTCAAGAGTTTGAAAAAAGCTGACTACTCAGACTGGCAGTAGTTTCCCAGGGTTTCAGGTGCCATTCTTTCACATCACGTACTGTCAGATATTTGGATATACGGAGAATTGAGCCTTGGACCTTCTGCATGCCAAGCCAATGGTGGGGTGGGGTGGGGTGGAGGAAATCTTTCAAAAGAAAGAGGGGGGGGATTCCCAAGTTTTGCAACCCAGATTGTCCAGATATGGGGCCGTTTTAACTGCTACCATTGACAAAGTCTGCATTTCTTCTTTCCAGGATTTGCCAGGCTCTTAGGATGCTCCGTTCGTCAAGTAAAACCAACCACGTGGTGGTTGTTTTTTTTTTCCACAGCACCGTCTTTAAATATTTCATTGCAAAATGGTGGGAAATGCAGCGCCAACGGCAGCGCTGTTCTGCTAAGTCAAAACAGAACCCTTATAAAAACTGACGGTACAGCAATGACTTCTGAAGTTGTCTAATGATATCTTATAATTATCCCTCTGGGCACTTATAATTGTTCTCATGACATGTAATTATGTAGATAAATTTAAGTGTAAAAAACCATTAACTGTGTCTGGTGTTTAATATGGGCAAGAGTTGGCTCTCGCATTGCCGAAATCAAAGCCCACATCAGAATCATCGTACGAAGGACTTTATTAGAAAAGGGTTTTCTAACACCCCCTTTTTTTGTTGTTCAAAATGTTGTTTGGGATTTGAAATTGACACGCTGGTCACACATGGGGTGTGAAATGAGCAGCTGGCAAACTCAGGGTCGGACCAGAACCAATGGGCTGAAATTAATTCAAAAGAACCTTTGGCTAAAGATCCAGAAGACATTCCGGACAGAGAGGTCCCTCGGTGGAACAGGCTTCCTCGGGAGGTGGTGGAATCTCCTTAGAATCAAAGAATCACAGAGTTGGAAGGGACCTCCTGGGTCATCTAGTCCAACCCCCTGCACTATGCAGGACACTCACAACCCTCTCGCTCCTCCACTGTCACCTGCCACCCCCATGAACCTTCACAGAATCAGCCTCTCCATCAGATGGCTATCCAGCCTCTGTTTAAACATTTCTTAAGTTGCGAACAGACTCAAATTTAGCTGTTCTTCAGCAGGTCGACACAACTACCCCCCTGAAACTGTAACATCATTTCACGTCATTTATAAATGTCATTATCAAACATCTGGACACTGTTCCTGTGCTGGACATGGTGATCTGCCTTCATTTTGCCTACAGCTATCATGGGTGGGATAGAAATTAAATATTCTATTCTAGATGCAACACCATGCTGAATGCGACTAATCAGCTTTTGGATCCTCCCTTCCCAAAACTGCTTCTACCGACAGCCAAAGGAGGAGATCCTTTCTACTGGTTTAGCTGAAACCATCTGCTCTGTGGCTCCTCCCCTCTCAGAAACATTTCCCTCTGCAGTCGTTCCACCTGGCTCATTGCAGGTGACATGGCTAGCTCCCGCTTCATCAGATTGACCAAGTCTAGGGAGCTATTTGTGGCGTAAAAAGAGCCTCTTGTGGCGCAGGGTGGTAAGGCAGCCGACATGCTGTCTGAAGCTCTTCCCATGAGGCTGGGAGTTTGATCCCAGCAGCTGGCTCAAAGTAGACTCAGCCTTCCATCCTTCCGAGGTCGGTAAAATGTGTACCCAGCTTGCTTGCTGGGGGGTAAACGGTAATGACTGGGGAAGGCACTGGCAAACCACCCCGTATTGAGTCTGCCATGAAAACGCTGGAAGGCGTCACCCCAAGGGTCAGACATGACTCGGTGCTTGCACAGGGGATACCTTTACCTTTACCTATGAAGCTATTTGGGCTCCTTCCTTTCCAGAACTCTCTCCTGCTGGGACCGTTCTGTCCAATTCTTATGGATGTAGAGCAGCACTTGAATTTGCACATTTTCTATCCTGTTTTCCCCACTTATATCGTGTTACTAAATCGTAAGCTGCAATTTTCTACCATATGCCTACGTGAAAACCTTACCAGAAGAAACAAATACTTCCCAGATGTTGAGGGCTAGAGTCAGCTGGCCCAAGTCTCTGAAATAATGGGATTCCTGAGAATTAAACCGCGTTCCGCCGAATCATCTGATCCTGGTATCGGAAGATAACCTCGTGCTTGACCCGGTTGGTTTTATTTGACCCGTTGTTTCCCCTGCCGTGATTTTCCAAGAGCCAAACGCTAGCGTCGAGGTGCAGGCCCAGGAAATCTCTCCCGCCTGACAAATTATATCACACAAATTACATTGCGCTCCCCGCAGCAAGCAACCCGAAACGCACGCGTCGATAGATGGATTGAGACTCCCGACGCTGGTCCAACGTTTTCCCTTTATTGAACTGTATTAGTTAATGCAATCAGATTAACTCACATTTATAAAGCAGACCATCCAGTTGCACTGAAACGGATGATGTTCGTTACATAGTCGGTTTTTTAAAATCTTTTTTTTTTAAATTTATTTATTTAATCACTGTCTGGTGAACTGGCAACTCCAATCAAAGCATTAGTCTTTAATTGTTTTAAAATTAAAAAAAAAAACAAGTTTAAAAATGTGTGTAAAAAAAAAAAAATACTCAGACAATAGCCAAGCCGTCACGTCACGATGCACAATTACCTAAAATCGCAATTTTTAAAAAAGAAATTTAAGCAGTTTAAACAGGGAAGAAAGGAAAGAAAACAAAGGAGGGGAGGGGGGCATCACTCCTAAATCTTGAACTATCAGTATAATACAAGAAGCAACAAAGGGCAGCAGCTTCAAAGCCGATTTCTATCTAGCAACTATAAATTCAGTCGGAAGCAGAAGCTTTAAAGTACACTAGGCTTAAGCAGGACAATAA
This sequence comes from Paroedura picta, assembly GCF_049243985.1. Lineage (NCBI taxonomy): Eukaryota > Metazoa > Chordata > Lepidosauria > Squamata > Gekkonidae > Paroedura > Paroedura picta. Next base: position 34,623,199 of record NC_135382.1, read on the forward strand.
AAAATACTGAGCATGGAATACTTTTAATCTCTTCCATTAATATTCATTTCCAGCTGCTTATAATAGCAGCGCCTCATGGCCAAATCATTAGAGTTTTACATCTGGGTTGCAAATGACACTTTGATTGGATGTAATGTTCAAATGGTTCTCCCCACTGGGTTGCCGTCAAGTCTTCTGCGGAGAGGTGTCCTGTCGTGCCAGGGGCTTACTGAGCATGCTGGCTCAACGTGTGGTTCTGGAAAAAGATGGGGGGAAAGGAGACACGCGTGAGGGGCAGAATAATAGAAAGCAAAACCCGAACACTCCTACACAGTCGCATTTATGCGGGACTCGACATAAAAGCTTTGCAATTATTACCGAACAAAATGCAATGGGGGGGGGGGGAGAGAGAGAGAGAGAGAGGGAGAGCAAAGAGAGAAAATGCTCCTAAGTAACAGCTGCCAATGTGATACATTTGCTTTGTACCGACAGATCTGTTAATGCTGGCATGAACTTAAGGAAGGGAAGAGTGGGGGGGGGGGGGGAGAGAGAGAGAGAGAGAGAGAGATGTAGACGAATTTCAGCCAGCCAAGTAGCACCATGAGGATTTCGCTACATCCGGGCAAAGTGATAACACTCTACAAGGAAGACCGTCCTCTGGGACTTCCTTAACTGTAACAATTAAACAATATTCTCCAACGCCTGGGGACCCCCCCACCCACCCACCCACCCACCCACCCTTGAACGTATTCCGTACGCTGTTCCTGCTCGGTACGGGGGAGGGATCAGTCTTGGCAGGAACGAATGCCAGATTGCAGCACAACCATGCCGACAGTGGTAGAAATACTTTGGCGACGGAAGTACCAGTTGCTGTGGCCAAGCTTGTGTCTTGCCTGGCGTGGCTAAAGCGACCAGCTCCTCCAGCGTCACAGGCCAAGAGGGAGATGGTGGAACTTTTGGAGGGCCATGTCCAGCCCCTGTTAGCTTCCCAGGACAAGCAACCCCCCCCCCTCCCCAGGTTCGCGGCCAAGAAAAATTAAGAAGGTTGCTAACTGAGAGGACTAAAAATTTTATTTATTTATTTGTTTGTTTGTTTGTTTGTTTATAATTTTATCCCGCCCTTCCCTACAGCTCTGGGCAGGTTACAGAAAACATTTTGGGACATTGTTCCATGGCTTTGCCCATGCCCACCTTCAGAAATAAGGGGCAGGTATTCTTCCCACAATGATTTTCGCAGTGAAGCGGGAACAGGAAGGATGGGGGAATGGTGCCTGTTCGGCTCGGGGACTCAGCCTTAAGTGAAAGGATGGCATGTGCTGCTCACCTCTGCAATTAGCTTCCCGTCCTCCATAAAGGGAGCTGAAACCAAACCTCCCCCCACCTTCCCAAGGGAAACATTACGGTTCAGACATCCTGTCTGTCGTTTGCCAAGAAGCTAAATAAATCCTAATGCTACGCCGAAGTTGCACATCCAGACTAATGCAAATGGAGTCTCAGAGTTACAAGCACCTTAGGGATAGCCTCTGGAATATCGAGCCCCAGGAAGTCTCCCTTAACTACTTGCTTTGCTCTTTTGTGTTCAAGCCCAGCGCAACCGACTGTCTCATTTCAGAGCTTCCTGAATACCTGGTAGACTGGCTGAAGGACGTTACCCAACACGGGCCCTGAAATGGCCACAATCGATTCCTATCTCTTGGGTCGCTGCGTGAACTTCGACTTTGTGAAGGCGGGTGTCGTTTTGCTTGCACAAGGAGGGGAGCTATTCCCATGAAATAAAGATGAGAGCCAGTTTGGTGTAGTGGTTAGGAGTGCGGACTTCTAATCTGGCATGCCAGGTTCGATTCTGCGCTCCTCCACATGCAGCCAGCTGGATGACCTTGGGCTCTCCACAGCACTGATAAAACTGTTCTGACCGAGCAGTGATATCAGGGCTCTCTCAGCCTCACCCACCCCACAGGGTGTCTGTTGTGGGGAGAGGAATGGGAAGGCGACTGGAAGCCGCTTTGAGCCTCCTTCGGGTAGAGAAAAGCGGCATATAAGAACCAACTCTTCTTCTTCTATTGATCCAGAGGAAAGTAGCCAGATTGTCACTGAACCCCGTGGAACATTTGCCACCATTAACTACAGTCCTGTTCAATTTGACAGGATTCATGTGCTGCTCCTTTCCTTCGGCGCATGGTGCATTTTGCTCTTTGGCAACGTCAAAACTTGAAATGTTCCCACTCGACTCCTTCCTCCGGAATTCAGTGATAGGTCGTTGGCGTCATTCTATGACAACCGTCGCTGCACAGCTGTAGTCTAAATTAGCTAAAAGCACAATCCTATTTTTTGCCTTAGCATGTCAGTCTGCAAAGTCATTCAGTGCCCCGCCAACACCAGTAGAACGACGTAAATATTCCAAGACGTTAAGTTTGGCATCAAGTCTTCACTTCTTCCTTCGACAATCAAAAGTGGGAGGTGGGGGGGAGAGGGAAAGGGGGAATGAAACCCCTCCTGAATCCTTTATTATTGAGATGACTTCAGTCTAATGGAAATTGTCTGGTGACAACATTTAACTAATAGACGCCGGATTTCCAGGTCTCGTCTCTAGAGGTGGCAGTGACCCATTTAAATAATGGTACAATAGCGCCTGGATTGGGCACTTCCCCAGAGCGGCCGCCAGGTGTCAGAAGCGCATGGAGTTTCTATTACATCCAGTGGTTTCCTTACAAAACTGTAGACAATGATCGGCATTCTTTCCCGCACCACACGTGGCCAAGGGTTAAGGGGAAAGGCAGAAAACACGACACTTCGGAAATACACAGGAGCAAGACGTTTTGAAAGGGGACATCAAAGACGGGAAATGATTAAACAACAAAACTGGAGTTTCAAAAGAGGGCAGCGAATTTGACCATGAACTGGGCTGCTCTGTACAAAAGTGACCCCCCGAACACACATTGGCAATGCTTTGCAACCTGCAAAGCCCTTTTGAAACCTGTGAAATGAGGCATGGGGAGACCAGGCCTACAGTATCCTAGAACAGGGGTGTCCAAACTGTGGCTCTCCAGAGGCCCATGGACTACAATTCCCATGAGCCCCTGCCGGTGGCAGGGGCTCATGGGAATTGTAGTCCATGGACATCTGGAGAGTCACAGTTTGGACAGCTCTGTTAGAAGATTAGCTCATTACTGTTCCACTCCTCCCACTTCACCAAAACGGGAGAAAACCCTGATGCCAGGGACCTGTGAATTACTCAAAAGTGTCACCGAGTATCCAGGTCCAGCTTGTCCTAACCTCCGGGATTATCTCAGATTGGTTACCGCAACACAGCAGCTCCAGGATGAGAATAACCATCTAAGCAAGATTCCCCAACGGCGGCTTTTCCCAGGGAAGGTCGCTTCAAAACCATGCATCAAAACTAGACCCCAAAGAGCTCTTTCGTGGTAATTAAAAACCACACTGAAGATACTGAGGATACCAGTAGAGCTCCTTCTAGGAGCATGATTGGACCTTGGTTCCAATAGAACATGGGCAGGAGTCCTTGGTGGCCCAAAATAATCATTTTGCAGGTAACTAGCAAGTCCAAAGCACCTTGCTGCAGTTTACGGCAACACACATCCTTCCCTGGGGCCAGGGTGATATGCATTTTTGCCTGTTGCGGGGGACATAATGATTTTATTTAAAATATATATTTCTGCCCTACAGTTCCACCCCAATAGCATCCCCCCCAAAGTTGACAAATGGTAAACATTAACATATTTCAATACTAGAAACATATTTAGCCATAATAATCATCATCTGGTTGCATGTTGGTGAAGTGTAGCTTACTCTATAGCAGGGGTAGTCAAACTGTGGCCCTCCAGATGTCCATGGACTACAATTCCCAGAAGCCCCTGCCAGCGAATGCTGGCAGGGGCTTCTGGGAACTGTAGTTCATGGACATCTGGAGGGCCGCAGTTTGACTACCCCTGCTCTATCGGCCCTCAATGGGGGTATTATTATTATTATTATTTAAGCCCCCAACAGGGAGTGAATGTTCTCCCACTGAGGGCCAATGGCAGGACTTCCTCACCCCCATCCTCCTTTCACCTTATTACCACTTCTAGGCACTTGGTGGGAGTAAGAAATGGCAGCAGGCAAGCCAGGGAAGAGGGAAGAAGGCCTTGGCGCCATGCTCTGTCCCAGCCCTTCCTCCCAAGACTAGGGGATAGAAAGAACAGAGTCAGGCCTGCTCGCCAGCCCTGTGGTGCTGAGTGTAGCCTCCCCGCTGGCCTCCTGGTCCAGACCAGAGGGTACGGGAAATAAGGAAACGAAGGGCCTGGTCCACCGTAACAAGGCCTGCCATGCCTTCATTCTCCACCTTCTTGGCCTCCCAGAAGCAGCGGGGATGGAGGGAGCGAGTGAAGGGTTTGGGCCGCCATGGCAAGGCTTCCTGAGCCGTTGTTCTCCACCATCTTTAACCACTTCACCATGCTGGGTCTCAAGATCAAGCAGAGAGCAGGGGGAGGAGGGCCAATACCCAGGAAGGCCACAGTGCAGGTATCTGTGCTAGCACCCATTGTATTCCTGGATACAACAAGCTCTGCCTCTTGTTTAAGCTAAAGTCTACATAAAATGAAATAAACAGACATAACACCAAAAACCAGGAAGGAGGTCAATAACAGTTATGGGGGATGGGAGCAGGAAAAAAAAAAGTTGTCAAACATGTTTGCGGTCCGTTGGAGAGCCAATACAGGAATTATTTTCCTTCAATCAAAGGGGATCTCCTCCCACACTGCTCCCTCCGCCATGAAGTGTTGAGCATGCTCAGTCTCTTTACATTTCACACCCCTCTCTTTGTGCGAGTGTGTCAATTCCTCACTCTTTTTAGATCTTCTCTTGGTTCACCACTGTACTTCCAGCCTACCGGGTGTACGAATTGGCTTGCAAGGAACTGAACAGATAAGGCGTGATGAAAGGCTTACTCGAAATGTCTTGCAGGTGCATGTCTAAACAGAGAAACATATGTCTAAACATAGAACGGCGCCATGGCATTCCGAGGCAGACAGCTTCTGACATATGCCTGCTCAGCCATTTCTTCTCAGTCCTTAATTGTAATTTCTTGGGTCATTCTTTGAATATTGGCATCTTATTTTAAAATAACGAAGAGGCATGCAAAAGGTGTAGCGTCCTTCAATCGAACCAAAGCCTGTTGGTGCACCACAGATCCATACTTATTTAGGCAGTGTCATCTAAAAGATAACGCAAAATCAGCACTAGTGGCCGGGTATGCAATCTACCAGCCGAGAACATGATTTCCAACCTGTGCAGCTGCCAGCATCGATTACACCAGGCAGGTCAATAATGGAATGGTGTGTGGCTCTAAATCTGATAATGAAGCTCTCCTCGTGCACCCTTGCTCCTCAAACATGGATTAATAATACCTTCTGCACACATCTAATAGAAAGAGCATGCTCGTTTTGTAAGCAAGGGGCTGCGCACAGAGGCACGCTGATCACACTCAAATTCAGCTGCAATTCAGAAGCGAGGTAAATGCTTATCGCCCTCCAAGGGCTTGCAGACCCAGTGGAACATCGGCCCACCCATTAGACCCAAGGAGGGACATTTGCAATAAACAAAACGCAGGAATAGCCAGCTCAGGGAAAACACAGCTTGTTGTGTCCCAGATAACTGAGTGGAGCAGAAACCAGGAAAACAAACAACCCCCATCGCCAGAATGTTTAGAAGCAGCAGTAGCGCTGTTTTTATATACCCCTCTTTTCACTTCCTAAAGGAGTCTTCTCCCCATAACAGACATCCTGTGAGGTAGGAGGGGCTGAGAGAGCTCTAAGAGAACTCTAAGAGAACAGTTCTGTGAGAACAGCTCTAAGAGAATTGTGACTAGCCCAAGGTCACCCAGCTAGCTGCATGTGGAGGGGTGAGAAATCAAACCTGGCTCCCCAATTTACAGGCCGACACTCTTAACACCTACATCATGCTGGTTTAGTGAAGGAGGCCTACATCTACAGTATTGCAATGGTGCAATCCTAAACAGAGTTCTTCCCTTCAACATCCATTGTTTAGAAGAGTGTAGCTCTGCTTACATCTGTACTGCAAAATTCCTAAAGTCGAAAGTCTCTTTCTCAAATTATGCACTAGTAACATTAAAATCCTTGTGCAATTTGAGTTTCCTACAGTTGGCCAGCTGGATTTGAGTCAGGGCAGACTGGGAAGCCAAAACAGCCCTGGGAAAGGAACCTATAACTCAATGCCATTTATTAGGCTATAGACATTCAGGACCTACATTCATGCTGTGAAACCTCTCCCCCCCCCATATTTACGTGGCCCCAGCATGTGGATTTTTTGATCCGCATGCTGCATCCAAATGAGACATATGGTGGCATGAAAACCCCCTGTCGCTATTTCCAACAACAGTCACCACCAACAGAATTTATCCAGGACTACTTAAGTCTTCAAAGCACTTCTTTACTCACAGGTAGGTCACTAAGATCTCCATTCTACAGGAAAGCAACTGAGGCTGTAAGAGACCGTGACTTGCCTGTTTGCCTAGCTTGAGGACCCAATGGCACACATGGCTCCCCCTTTTTTGCATTTTATCCTTACAGTGACCCCATCAAAGAGCTTGGGGTAAGACAGAATGATTGTCCCAACTTGACCCAATGAACTTCATGCTTAAGGCCCTATCCTAATAGTGAGATAACATGGGATAGTTTGTTTTGGGGTTAAAAAAAATTAAACTAGCATATACACCTGAAGGATCTGAGCTCTCTTTCAGGCACCTGCGGGGGTGACTTGTGTTTTGCTTTCTGGCTTCCTAACATTTGCCATTTTGCCTATTACATTTTGTTAGTGGCTTAATGCAACAGAAGACGAGGTTCTCTGTGCCTCGAATTTCATCAAGAGATTATTCGGCCAGCGGAGCTGGAAAGGTAGTTGCCCCAGCCAGCAGAACTTATTGGACGGATTCCTCAGGGCATGTGGGAGGAAGAGAAAGACCTGGGGGGGGGGGAGGCTGCTCTCATCCAATGCTTGAGCTGTCAGGGCCCTGCAATTGCGGCTGGATGAGGCACGAGGCGCGGTGAGGCTGGGAACTCAAAAAGCAATCCGTAGAAAAGAGGGAGAAGGAGAGCGAGCCAGCACGGAGTGACCTGCCTGATTGTAGGTTGCCATTTTCTCCTTTCTTCTGCCACTCGAAAAGGAACGAGGGGAGGGGAATCACCTTTGCACTCCTGCGCATTTGTATGCACACTTATTTTTAGACGGGCTTGACTGTGATCCAAGGGTCTCACACTAACAGATGGCCTGCCTTAAAGCCTCATATGCTCCGTAGTACACTCTTCCCACAAAACAGTAAATGTACTCAAGAGCGTGCCATAAACAGCTTTCAATGAGTACTCCAAATCCAATTTAGTTAGCACACTTCATTAAAACCGATAGCGGGTAACCAAAGCTTCTCCTGTAACCAGCCTTTAACTCCCAGCGGGGCTATTCCAGGTAACTTGTAAGCGTGGCTAGTTATCTGCTCAGTGCTCGGTTTTCCAAGAAAGACGAGCTCTCCCCCCTTCCCCCGCTACTCCCCTCCCCCCATGTTATAGGATTGTAAAGCATGAATTCTAACCTCTAACATGACACTTAATTAAAGGAGGCGGGAGGGATAGTCGCCTAGAAATTTAGGCTTGTGATTTCCAATGGCATTTAGCAAATCCCCCGAGTCCGAGAAGGAATAAGTTGGACATATTCCTCTTATTAAAGCGAATGGGCCTTTTTTTACGGTTCCGTATAAAAACACAAACATTTATTAGCGGGAAGTGCCTAAAAAAGAAAAAGAGGCACGCTGTGGAAGGACATAAAAAGATGGCCTTGGCCAACGGGATTAAAATCAGATACGTCGCGGAAAATGTGACCCTTCGATTCCAACACAAAAGCATTCAGGTAAGCAAGAACCCCACTTTCTTTGTACAACACAATTAGCCAGTTCTCTCTTTCAAGGCTTTCCACAAGCCCCAAGGTCCTCGACTCCAATAAGGAACCAACAATCAAGGGTTTCGGGGGAATTCGAATTTTCTGGGGAAAAGAGTCTAGCAAAAATCCATTTGGAGCTAATATAGTGTAGATATCTGACTTGCGTTCATTGAATGAACCTGCTTTTTTCTTAAAGAAAACACACCATGTTCGTTTAATATTGGGTGTCACACGCGGTGAAAATATTCATTTATTCCCTGCTTTGATTCCCCATTCTTCCTTCCACAGGCAGCCAGCCGGGTGACCTTGGACCAGTCACAGTTCTCTCAGGGCTCTCTCAGCCTCAACTACCTCGCATGGTGTCTGCTGTGGGGAGAGGAAGGGAAGGCGGTGGTAGGCTGCATGGTGTGAGGATGAAACGTCTTTGGAAAACACCTTTAAAGGTTGCACCTGAAGAGCGTCATTTTACTTTTTCTTTTCACTCTCTGCCTCACACTCCCTCCCCTGCCCTCGGTAACAGCCTTGGGGTTACAAAATTAAGCGATGATCTGACACATTTCTGAATGGCTGAGTTTAGGCTGCTTATGGCTAATTAGCCTGACGTTCGTTTGCGCCAGTGGAATGTGCAAAACGGAAGGAGGGGGACAGGTGAAGCGGCGGTGTCACCTGCTTCCAGCAGAACAGCTGTTCGGGGGTGGGGGAACAAGAAAGCAGGTGCTCGGGTGATGATGTCATCACACAGCGCCCGCTTCGAGGAGGCCACGGGGAGAAGCGGCCGCACGGAAAGAGACAGAGAAAACAGCGTTTGCGGGAGAAGGTGCAGAGGGAGCACAAAAGGAAGAGAAGATCCACATCGGATGCTTTTCAGCGGAGTGACACTCCGTATTTTTAGGAACCTTGGATCTGACGTTGGTCAGCAGTGCCCGGAGCTTGAACTGTGAACTTCACAGCTCAGAACCTTAGTCACCCTCAGCGGATACTCCATAACCTCAAACGTGGAATCTTGTGAATGGCAGAAAGAGTGAAGTTTATGCACTGGCCAAACCTGGTATAACTGCTTTGGCTGCATTCACCCGTCATGAACAGGTTTGCTAGTGACAAGAACAAGACAGCTTTATTCTCTTTCTTCTTCCCCCTTTTCCTGATTTGGAAGAAGAACTGTTTTTTTTGTACCCCACTTTTTACTACCCGAAGGAATCTCAAAGCAGGTTCTAATCACCTTCCCTTACTCTCCCCACAACGGGCACCCTGGGAGGTAGGTGAGGCTGAGAGAAGAAAAAAAGAAGAGTTGATTTTTATACCCCACTTTTCACTGCACGGAAGAGTCTCAAAGTGGCTTGCAATTGCTTTCACTTCCTTCCCCCAAAACAGACACCCTGCGAGGTGGGTGAGGCTGAGAGAGCTTTGCTTGGTCAGAACAGCACTATTAGGACTGTGAGTGGCCTATGGTCACCCAGCTGGCTGCATGTGGGTGAGCGGGAAATCAAACCCGGCTTGCCAGATTAGAAGCTGCCACTCTTAACCACTACATCACGCTAGCTCTCAGAACTGTGATTGGCCCAAGATCACCCAGCTGGCTGCACTGGGCGGAGTGGGGAATCAAAACTGGTTCTCCAGATTAAAGGCCGGCCCTCTTAACCACTATACCAAGCTGGCTCTCAGGTTTAGGAAGCCTTCATTCTCACCTCGGTTGGTTGTACAGAACCTCATAGTTTCCTTCCCAGGAATTTGTTTCCATCGAGCAGACCTCTGCTCATCCAATAGCGAGGGGGAAGCCATCTTGCCTTCTTCCCCCTTCTTCACCGTAGCCTTCCAAAGTGCATGACTGTTACTCCAGTGATCCTGGGAGGATGGGCAGAACTGGAAGAGCTTTGGGAAAGGCCCTGCATGGCCCTTCCCAGGAGAGGGAGGGAGAAAGAGTCAGCCCAGATAGCTCCATACTACACAAAAGAAGGTTGGCTCAGGGGCCTCCTTCACGTTGCCCCCACTCACACTTAGAGATGGGGCTGCCCCCTCTGCCTTTGGCATACTGGGACTTTCCCCAGTGACTTTCATGGCCAACCTGCCCCTGTTCCCAGGGTCAAAAAGGACCACTGGGGGACAGGAAACCAAGAACTTTGGTAGACATCAATACCACCCCCTGAGCTTGTTTGGGAAGGGGGCTGACTTTAAAGTCCCACCTCTTCCCTTGCCCTGTTGCCCATAGCTCTTTCCTCCCAGTTTGAATCTCAACGATGAGTTGCCAGGAAAGAGAATCTCCTCCAACTTGGCGTTAGCTCAGCAACCCCATTAAAACATTGGAAGGGTTGCCTGATTTCAAAAAAGCCCCTTGGATAGAATGCTGTTACGAAGAAAAGTAATGCAAAGCCCTAGGGGAAATTTCCTTAGCACAGCACTTTGGAAAAAAATAATAATAATAATAAAAAAAAAACAGCACTAGAGAATACATTATTAAGAGATAACCAGAAGTTCTCTGTTAGAAAAAGAGCAGGAGAATATCAGTAAACACGCCGTGATTCACTCAGGCACCCACTGAAACAAGGCAGTTAATAATACCTCGTCTCCAGAGAGGGTGGGCTCCTGAGAATTTTACTAACAAAAAGCAGATTCATCAACCTTCAGTGTACTTGGTGGTTCTCGTTACACTGTGCTGAGGATCACAATAAATCCACCCATCCTTCCTTCTTCCTTCTCCCCGCCACCAGGCAAGTGTAGGAAATGAGCAAATTTTTAATTACCATTTTCTTAAGTGTGCAACAAGGGGATATTTTTAGAAATTGTTGACACGTAGCCCGCCCCCCCTCCACACACACACACAAACATCATTTCCATCTGACTGCGTCACAGAGTTTTTATGTGAAGAATAGAAAGGAACAGAGGATGGAGAATCCCAGCATGAAAGCGGTTTCTGTTGAAAATGGTTGGCCTTTTAACTTTTTGCAATCTTCTTGGGTACTTGCTGCAGCCTCGTCCTTGGTCAGGAGTGCAGACTTCTGATCTGGCGAGCTGGGTTTGATTCTGCGCTCCCCCACATGCAGCCAGCTGAGTGACCTTGGGCTAGTCACCGCACTGAGAAAGCTGTTCTGACTAAACAGGAATATCAGGGCTTCTCAGCCTCACCCACCTCACAGGGTGTCTGTTGTGGGGAGAGGAAAGGGAAGGCGAATGTAAGCCGCTTTGAGACTCCTTCTTCTTTCCGTATTGACATTTGGTATGTAATTTGTGTGATTTATATATTTACTAGGGGCCAAGCTCATTGCATTCAGGAATACAACAGGCTCTAGATTGTGGGTGGGTGGAGTCGAAGAACTCTGCGGATGGTCTCCCCCTCCCAGGACCTGGAAAGGCTGCAAGCTGCAGGGAACTCACCGGCAGGGACAGTTCTCATGCAGCAGGGATCTGCAGCCTCCGAGCCTCGGAGGGAAGTGGAAGGAGGAGGGGGTGGTCAGGGATGGGGGACAGAAGACGATTGGCTGGCTGTTGGATAGACAGGCAAGCCGGTTGGAAGTGGAGGCACTCAGGGGCGGGACAGCCGCCCTGAGTGGGTGTTAAGTGCTGAGTGGCATTTAAGCCCTCCTCCAAGGCCTTACCGGAAACATATATAGTGGAACAGATAATATTCACCCACTGAGGCTGTTTTAATTACCGGTCCATAACCAAAGCCACGACTTCTTGAGACAACCTTTGGGCCATACCGTCATTCATTCCAAAATCAATGTTTTTAAGAATGAGAGGACCAGACACCTTGGACCACATCTGCCCTTCAAAGGCAGCAGCTGTGATCACTGCAGAACTCAATGAAGTCATGCACCTAGGGCAAAACTCAGTCCTTAGGCATGAAATTACAACAGGGCTAGAAAGTAAGCGCCAAGTGGAATTCCAAGTGCACACTGCCTGCCACGCTACGGTAAATTTGCAGGTCCCGAATACTGTACTTCCAGTACCAATTGTCTGTGCAACGAAAGTTCATCACCGAAGAAAATATATCACATCTGATTGGCTACATTGGTTTACGATAACCTGCCCCCAAACAATACCCCCCAAACCGGTGGCATGTCTGCATAAATGATGCAAGTTTGGACAATGAGTGAACTGGACTTCAGAAAGCATTGGACACAGATGTATAAAGAGAGACTGAGGTTTGGCAAAGTATAAACCAAGTTAGCGGGAAAATAACAGACATATGGACGCAAAGAAAACCCCTGCATAGGCTGGGATGTGAACCATTAATAGAAGACATAATCTGGGCATAATCTGCCTTTCCTGGCACATCGAAGCATGAATACTAAACAACGACGCGCGCACCAAATGGAGGACAATGACTTTTTGCAGTGAAGCACCCCTAATCTTTATTTAAGCCATAAGATACGGTGTCACGTTGGTTAATTAATTTGAATTCTGCAGCTTCCCGTTCCATCTGTCCCTTGAACGTGGGCCAGCGTTTTCCGCCTGCAAGGCCACAGTAACTTTCGTTACAACAGCAGCTGCGCATCACTCTTTGCCGTATTGCGCTGACACAGCTGTTACTACACCCTGCTTCCCCAGCAAACGCATCTTCAGTAAACGGGCCGTTCACACAACTGTTTCTTAAAGCTTGCTATGTATCGGTGGGACGCCGTTGCTGCAGACACATGGTCGTTCTTGGAAGGTTTGGACACTCAGCAATGGAAATACTCAATGAGTTATTCATGTAGGCTTTCTCAACCTGGAGTTTGTGGAACCCTGATGGCCCTGGAGAGGTTTCCCAAACGGGTGGGTGTTAATTCATCGATATATGTTTAACGTTTGTTAAACACTAATCGGGTGATATGACCGTGTATGGTCATGTTGACCCTCCTCTCCTCCCGAAATGGCCAATGAGGGGCCTGGAGGGTGTGGGAAAGGGAGGGGACCCAGGTGGGTGTGGCCACAGCTGTGCTTCTCAACCATGCTCTACACGATCGTGCCACTTCTGAGGTTTCTCCAAGCCTAGGGACATTTTTGGGGGTTTCTCAGCAATAAAAATCCTGAGAAAGGCTGGATTAAAGTGTGGAATTTGCTGCCAGAGGATGTAGTGAGGGCCATAGGCAGAGAGGGCTTTAAAACGAGATTAATGGAGGGTAGGTCTATCAGCAGCTACTAGCCATGGTGACTGAGGGAGTTTCCACATGCAGAGGCAGTAGACCTTAGAATCCCAGAGCCGGAAGGCAACATCAGGGGAAGGCCACTGTGCAAGGCAGGAACTGGTTGGCCAGTGTGTGAGACAGTGTGTGAGACAGGGAGCCAGTCTACATGGAGCATCAGCCTGATCAAAGAAGGTGCTTTGTAGGTTCTTATGGCCATGATGCATGACAGGGTACCTCAATGCCCGATTGCAGAGGGTGTCTTAAAGCTAACTGGAGTCTGTTGGCGAGGCCACACATGGTATACCTTGCAGCAAGTACAGCAAAACAGGTAGCTACACGTCTCTCCCTTTCTCTAGCAGCAGACTGGGCACGGTCTTGCAAATGGTGAGCCATGATACTTTTACTCCACCTTGGCCCAAGAAGAAATAAAGCCAATACGTTGGATCCAACGCAAAATCTTCTGCTTGCGCTAGAGCTGTTGTGCAATGACAACTGCAAGAACAAAGGCTGCAGAAGCTGCTTGTGTGAAGTCAAACTAAACGGGGCCAGCCCCTTGATGGGGTCGCCATGTCTATTTGCAACTTGGCAGTAGGGTAGGATAGGATAAGATTACGTTGCAGAGTACGTTTTTCTGGTCCCTGCAGCATATGGGTTGTACTTTTTAGAGTAGAGAGATCTAAAACAATTTTCTTAAAAAAAAACAAAACAAAACAAGCCACCCAAACCTTTCCTGTTTTAAATTTTTTAAATTGCACATTGTTCTTTTGCGCTATCTGACCCTATTCACATTCTCCTCTGCACCCCAGAGGTCTTTGCCCGACACTGCAATCTATCCAAACAAGGGCAAGAAAGGACCTTCACAGAGGCCGGTGTAGATTCCCTGTAATTACATCTGCTTTTCAGCAAAATAACAGACTTTAACATTGCGGGAGATGCAGGTGCCATCTTGTTTAGGTTTGTCTCGACAGACGAGAAAACAAGAGTCTGGGATGAAAATTCTGGCTGTCTAGCATGCAAGAAGCAAGCTCAGCAAGCTTTGGACCCATGCGTTACGCAAACAAAAAGATGGATTTTAAATAATGTGCCCTTTAGAGACAGTCAATGTTTTCATTGGTCGGGGTGGTTTTTTAATTGATAACTGTTATGCCATTGATTAGTTTTTAAATCTTTGTTGAACTGTCTTTCTGCAATGTGTTCGTGAAATGGTTTCTCCCCCCCTCCCCCCTTTTCACTGCTCTTTGTACATAATAATTTGTATTGATGGGTTCTTATTGTTGAATGGTGGGAGAAGGGCTGTGCTAAGAGAAATTCTCTTAATTCTGCTTTAACCAATTTCTCCCTGAAATGCAATAAATTTATTTCTTTAGCTCTTTTTAAAGGAATTTGAAGCCTGATTCAAATCAGTTCCATTCTCCTCAAAGAGAAACTGGAGATGGTCATCTCATGGTTACCCAAGAACGCAAGAAGCCTAAAACTGGCGACAACAAAGCCACTCTATCCTACCATTACAGTGTGTGCTCACCTTGAATAATCATGAGACAAGAGCTAGCATTTGTCCAGTTCTGGATTAGCATTTGTCCAGTTTTTATACCCCACTTTTCCCTACTCGAAGCACCTCACAATCTCCAATCCCCACAACAGACACTCGGTGAGAGAGGTGGGGCTGAGAGTCCTCTGACGGGACTGCTCTGTGAGAACAGCACTATCGGGGCTGTGATGAGCCCAAGGTCACCCAGCTGGCTGCACGTGGAGGAGAAGGGAATCAAACTTGGCTCGTTGGATTAGAAGCCGTCACTCTTAACCACCACGCCAAGCTGGCTCGCATAATTGACGAAAAGAGATGTTTGAACTAGGGGACCTTCCGTGTCTCCTGGGTTTTCTTGAAGCCTGAAGAACGTTTCAGGGGTTTCTCAATGGTAAAAGAGTTGAGGAAGGCTGATATAAACCATCACTACCAGTCCCCCAAAAGAAAAGCCAAAACTTCTCAATCTCCCTGCTTGACTGCCCCCTGCCAATTATTCACCATGTTGCAGCTGCCACTCCACAAAGCTGCCCTTACTTCGCATCCCTGCTGTTTATACCAGGGGTAGTCAAACTGCGGCCCTCCAGATGTCCATGGACTACAATTCCCAAATTCCCCTTTAATTGAAGGCTCATGGGAATTGTAGCCCATGGACATCTGGAGGGCCACAGTTTGACTACCCCTGGTTTATACCGTCCCCAAATTAATAGCCCTGTTTTTCCCAACGCCAACCTCCCTTCTTGCATAGACAGGAAAGGGAAGGCGAAGACGGACTGCTCCACACTACTGAAAAGCAGAAAAGGCCGTTTCTTCCAAAGGTCAATTTGAGCTCTTTTAAAGGATCAAACGGCATTTCGACACTTCGGCCGAACCGAAGCGCCAATCAGATAAATGCTCCGTGTAACGATTGCGAAGGATGGAAGGAAGGAAGGAAGGTTGCTTCGTGTTTTCGTTGGTATGGCTGCTGGCACATACAGAATGAGATGTTGCAGCTTATCTCTCTCTCTCTCTCTCTCCCCCCCTCTCTCTTACTGCAGACAAGAAATTCACTAAAATAGATAAATAATGAATGTGGCCAGGGATCTCTGCTGCCACAACGGCTTGTTCTGCTAGACGCCGGGAAAAGGAACACAGGACGCTCCAGAATTCTGTTATTAACGGATCCTCAATACCAAAAAAACAAAGCAAAAGAACCCCCGAAAGGGCTTTCCGCAACACCTACAAACTAAGTTTCAGCTCTCCAAAAATGCCGGGGAACTGAAGTTCCGAAGACGTAGCTAATTTGCTGTGATGAATTGTGGGCACGCTTCAGTGATCAAAACTGCAGCTGAGGCCGATTATGCTTAATGATCTAGACGGTTCCCGTAAAAGAAAAAAGAATGCAGGCATCTATTGTTATGTCTGGACAAGTAACCTAGTTTGCTGGCGACAGCTAACAAAGAGGGGGCACTCGGAAAACCGCCTCCCTCATCAACTTTTACAAGACGTTTCGGCCATAACGGTATGACATGGCTGAATTGCTGGTGCTTTGGGTAACACCTACATGATTGGGTTTGTGGTCCGACAGTCCTCTGGAGTTATGATGTTGGTATTCCATTCATGGGGCATAGAAGCCTACCAGCTAGGCTCTCTGGTAATTTGTGACATATCGTGTGAATAGGGTAATTTGTGACTTTTCCAGGTGGATACGGCTACCATTGGTATAAACCATGACCCCGATTTTTTAGCATGTTCCCTAGGAGAACAGGTGGGAGAGACTGGGACGGAACAGAAGGCTAAGTGGGAACATGAGAAAGGTTCATAAAATTATGCACGGGGTGGTGAAAGTAGTGAGAAAGGTTTTTATCTCAATCACCCATAAAATTAGGGCACCCAAGAAGTTGATGGGCAATAGGTACAAGACGGGAAATTCGTTAAACAGAGGCCCATCAATGGGTTGTAATCACACCATTTAAAGGGAGCTTCCATACTCAAAAAACCAAACCTCTGAAATCCAGTTCTAGGAAGCAACATCAGGAGGAAACCTTGACCCCAATCCTTGTCACAAGGCCATATCAAACCTGAGAATCCACCCCAAACCCAATACAAACCAACATGAGCAAAGAACTCAATACTGTAGGCCAGCGAAACCGATTTCAAAAGACAGCCAGAACCATAAGAGAAGCCATGTTGGATCAGGTCAATAGTCTATCTAGTTCAACACAGTGGCTCAAAACCGGGGCTTAGAATCCAAAGTGGTTGAAGAAACTCCTCGTTCTTCTGCTTGACTCCCTGTCTTGTCAGCCCATCTGAGCCACCCCAGCTAGAGTTTGAAAAGAGAAGATACATACATTTATTCAGAACAGATATTCCAAAGGCACGTCCCTTACTATCAAGTCTTCAAAGAGCCTCAAGCACTTTCTCTCAGACATCTCCAGAACAGCTATGTAGGGCGGGATCAGCATCAGAGTATAAAAGGAGGGGAATCTGCCAAGACTACATGGGTTTGCCAAAGCCCATAACTTTGTGACTGACAGGAAGTACCAACAGGGGACTTTACCACATCTCACAGGCCATACTCTTAGAACTAAACCAGACAAGATGGCGGGAAAGCTATCTCGAGATCTTTCTTGAGCTTTTAAAATGGTCCTAACAGCTGTGTACTCCCTGCTCCCCAATACAGACCGCAGGTGCATGGGAAAGAAAGAGCAGATTTTAAGATTTCCACCACGGATCTGTTCCATCAGCTGAAAGTGACACTTTTTCATCCATGCTGTTATTAGTCTCGGAAGGGAAAAAGACTGATAAAAGCTGGGTGGTGTCTATATTTTATCTTTCCATGGGACAAGTCAGGGCCCCATGCTACAGCGATTGCAATTTACAGAGCACTGGAGCGTCCCCATTATGGACCTCCCGGCATCTTGTCTGATGAGATAAACACTGTGTCACACCAGCCTCCCTTTCCCCTTTCAAATCAGACCTCCTGACCTTGCCCAAGATCCTGCCTATCGATATTATTGGAAACAGCGGTCAGCTGTCCTTGATCCAAACTCACTCTCAGCAGCAGGGCTCAGCTCTTTGGCAAGTCAAATAAAGTCACGGCTCAGCTGAGAAATATTTCAAGGTGCCTCTCGGACAACTGCTCTTAATGCGGCTCTGCAGGGCAGCAAGGGAACACAGCGGAGCTCTCTAAACAACTTCCGTCCTTCTTCGGCGAGTTATTGGAAATGCGTAGCACCGTTAGCCATGTAAAGAAACCACAGGCTGAAATCCTGTGTCCACTAACCTGGGAGTAGACAAGTAGCGTCCGAATGACATGGAAGAGCTGCTCTGTTTTAATATATGACACTATGATCACGTGAAGGGTTTGGTGCTGATGGGAAGTGGGTTTGCCCCATTTCCTCACAGCATTGAGATACAGATGAGTACTTCCTGGGTCATCGTTGTCTTTTTTCTGACCCTTCCCAAACCTGGAGGAGGGGGGAAGCTGTCAGATTTATTCTGGCCTCAACAGCTCAGCAATTGTTGTCTCTTCCCAGTAACCGTTCCACTTTGGGGAGTGAAAATCCTCATAAGGCAGCTTCATGTGTTTGTGCTGCAGCAAAAGATCCTCTGCCTCTCCTGTCCTCTGTGATGTCAGGGCAGCTCAGCCAATCACTGCCGGAAACTCGTACATAGCCAGGCTGGGAAGGACTTTGGGCTGAGAACGGACAATGCTAGGCTCGAACTGGCCAGTGGCACAGTTCAGTACGATTCGGCCAGGCTCCTCCCCTTTGACTTCTTGCCACCAATTTGCATCTGTTAACGGCCTTGAGTCCCCCCTCCTCCATAAAGACCTTCCCCATACAAGCATGATACAAAGAACATAAATAAATTCATGGTAATGATGGCGTTAGGAGGTAGGATTGGTACAGTATACACAGATCTCATCAGATTTCAAAAGCTACACAGGGTCGGTACTTGGAGGGGTGCCCCCAAAAGGTGGACCCTCCGGAGGCAGGAAATGGCTAATGACCTCTGCTGGATGACCTTGAAAACCCTACGAGGCCACCCCAACGTTGGCTGCACCTTGACGTCACCTCTATATAGGACAGAGATACGCCTCCATCTCTAATTTCAGTTCTATAAGCAAGGAAATTCATAATTAAACACCTCATTAAGCACCTTGTTATCCACCTTGAGCCCTGGGGGACAGGATGAGATACAAATCAATGGAGCCAAAAGGCAAAAAGTCTCACCGCACCCAGTTCAGGACAGACACAGGTGCACACAACTTTTTTCTTTTAAGTCACAACTCCTGACAAGAGACAGGAAGACAGTGTCCTGCCACAGCCCCTTCATTATGATGGAGTAAAAAGGAAATTTTGCTGCCTACCCCCATTCTGAACATTAAGCTACCTGCATAGACTTGCGCCCCCAAAAGAACACCCGATGCTACCCGTAGTCCCTTAGAGCAGGGGTAGTCAACCTGTGGTCCTCCAGATGTCCATGAACTACAATTCCCATGAGCCCCTGCCAGCAAACGCTGGCAGGGGCTCCTGGGAATTGTAGCCCATGGACATCTGGAGGACCACAGGTTGACTACCCCTGCCTTAAGAGTCCACCTCGTTTTCCTTGCTATCATCACCCAGCGGCTGGAACTGGGCTCCAATGAAAATCTTTATTGGTGTGCGTCCACTTTATCGCGCACGTCCCTTGCACTTTTTGCGGCTGCGGAGGGAGTGACATTTGCACTGCCGCATCGAGAGGTGCCGGACAGCCGTTTGGACATTTACGACGAGGAGCCGTGCTTTCGGTAAACACAACTGATGCATATACATTGTCTCTTGGCTGCTTCCTCCCTCCTGCCCATCTGTTGGGATGGCAATGTGCCCGCGCAGAAAGTTGGTTGGGCCTTTGCCCTGGGGGCACGAATGCCAGGCAACAATGAGTTTCGACGGGCAAGCCTGAACATCAGCTCGACGCTTCGGCTCTGTCCTGCAGGAAGCCCGTCCTCGATGCCAACGCTGCCACGTTGGAAATGCATGCCTCCTTACACTCGATCACGCGCCCTGGCATTTGGGTGCCCTTAAGGGCGTCCATGATCCCATCCATCGGCTTCAGCTGGCTCCCTCTGCCTCACCCCTTGCTCAGGCCCATGCTGGGAATTTCACACATCTTCATGTGGATAGAGTGAGTCACAAGAGAAGTATCCAAACCAAGGAGGGCTTCTTCTTCTTTTTTTTTAGAAGAGTTGGTTCTTATATGCCGCTTTTCTCTACCCGAAGGAGTCTCAGAGCGGCTTACATTCGCCTTCCCTTTCCTCTCCCCACAACAGACACCCTGTGAGGGAGGGGAGGCTTAGAGAGCCCTGATATGACTGAAGAAGAGTTGATTCTTATATGCCACTTTTCTCTACCTGAAGGAGTCTCACAGCAGCTTACAATCACCTTCCCTTTCCTCTCCCCACAACAGACACCCTGTGGGGTGGGTGAGGCTGAGAGAGCCCTGATATCACTGCTTGGTCAGAACAGCTTTATCAGTGCTGTGGTGAGCCCAAGGTCACCCAGCTGGCTGCATGTGGGGAAGCGCAGAATCGAACCCATTTCGCCAGATTAGAATTCTGCACTCCTAACCACTCTTGCTTCTTAACGCAAGTCACAGAAGCGTTGTTCATCTCAGTCCTGATCTTGTGTCCACATTAGTTCTGATCTTGGTTAAACAATCCTGTTTCTAAAATGAGAAACTGAGAGCACCATCAGTGAATCCGATCTGAGAGCACCATCAGTGAATCAGAGAAAGGACTGATTTGAAAGAGAGGAAAAACTCACTGATGAATTCTGGTGTTTGGGGTGGGGGGATCAGGGTTTTCAAACACATAAGCTGTCCTTTTCGTAGCACTGAAAATACTGGAGCAGCCAGGCATCTTCCATTACATAAAGGATCGGCCGCCAAAAACCAGACTAGATGCGATGGTTAAATGCCTAGAGCACTGTTAATTTTTAATTAATGTTAGTTATAATTATCTGCCTGTGCCTGACTGAAAACCAGTGACAGGGTTGGAATGGATTTTGTTTTCCTTGCCATTTATTAGTTTTATAACTAATAATAGTTAAAAATTAAATAAGGTGCTCC
Organism: Paroedura picta; assembly: GCF_049243985.1. Classification (NCBI taxonomy): domain Eukaryota; kingdom Metazoa; phylum Chordata; class Lepidosauria; order Squamata; family Gekkonidae; genus Paroedura; species Paroedura picta. The sequence goes on from NC_135382.1 coordinate 34,643,839, forward strand.
AAGCAAGTTCTGTAATAAACTTCCCCCCTTTAAAACACTAATAAAATCTGTTCAGCGTGCCGGACCTATCCTGACTCCAAAAAGCAAGCCATGATCTCTGTTTAGATATGTGTGTTATCTATAAATGGGTAGGAAGACATCCTTCCAAAGAACTCCACGAAACATAGAAATCGTTTTTTTAAGGGGGGGGCTAGAAGCGTACCTCACTTGCAAAAAGCAACAAAACATTATCTGAGGAATTAACAACATCCGTCAAACTCAGAACAAGCTTGTGGTCGGCTTCCAGAGAACGTCTCCGGGGGTTTCATTCCGAAGCCAAGCACAAACAGTAAAATACAACACAAGCTACACTAATGAACAAGCTGCTTTTTATCACAGTCACAATTTAGAGCTTATTAAGACTTCTTCTCTTTTTTTGTTTTTGCTCAACAACAACAACAACAAAAACCCTACAGCACTCATTCAAGGAGGAGGTGACTAAATACCTTCATAAAGAAAGATTTGGGGTATAGTCTCTATTTGTGCATTCTGGGAACTGCCAATAAGGCGTTTGAAAACTAAATCGCTACGACACATCAAATCGGGGCTGTAGCTAAGGGGTAAAACACCGACGGGGCAGCCGAGATGCAGTGTCTAGCGCAGGGGTAGTCAAACTGCGGCCCTCCAGATGTCCATGGACTACAATTCCCAGGAGCCCCTGCCAGCGAATGCTGGCATGGGGCTCCTGGGAATTGTAGTCCATGGACATCTGGAGGGCCGCAGTTTGACTAACCCTGGCTAGCGCCTCCGGTTAAAAGGTCTCTGAGTACAGAGAAAGATTTTTCACTGTGTCCTTGCAGAGCCTCTGCCAATAATAAGCAAGACGGAACAATGGTTTTCTGTAACGTGAGGCAGCTTAACAAGCTCCTAAGTAAGGCAAGATGGAGCTACAATGGACTGCTCGGAGGCTCTATAGCAGGGGTGGCCAAACTGTGATTCTCCAGATGTCCATGGACTACAATTCCCAAGACCCCCTAGCCAGCAAACTGGAGAGCCACAGTTTGCCACCCTTGCTCTATGGTGCTTCCTCCGTAAGGCATCACTAATCACCACAGTTCTTTTAAATGGGGCTTGCAGAAAGGCCCCAAAAGCTGAGTGGTGCATCCCCCCCACCCCCATGCAGCTATTTTGGACTGTCTTCTGCAGTCCCTTTAAAAGGACCGGAGGAGACGGTCCAAAAAACAGCGGCCAACAGAAAGAGGGAAAGACAGGGCCAGGAGCAAGGGAGAAGGGATTGCTGGGGAAGAGGACTCCCTTCTCCTTTCTCCTGACTACACAGTCCAGAAAAAGCGGTGGCTCACCAGGGAAGAGGCTTTCCTTCTTGCTTTCTCTTGGCCATGCACGTGGCCAGCTGACATCACCTCCAGCCTGGTTCCAGGGCTCCCCCAAAGCCTGAAAAATATTTCAGGGCCTCTTCCATGTTCAAAAGGTTGAAAAAAGGCTGCCCTGCGGGGTCTCCGTAAATCAGCTACACCTTGGCAACGTTTTCCATACGCACACGCGATGGAAATGCGGCCTCGCGGGAGACTCAGAGATGCAGTCCTCAGTGATAAACGAAAACCAGGCAACATTACCGCCACGATACCAAAAACGGCACTCATAAAGTTGGCGCTCTCCTTTTGCGTTGAAAGAAGCCGCTGACTAACCTCAGCTGATGGATGCAAGGTTCGTCTGCCGGATTTCGGCAGGGGGCTGAAACGACAGGTGACAAGTGAACACCTGGCTGTCACTTAACGCAACAGCTCCCTCTCCCTGCAGCACCCGAGGGCCTGGAACATTCCACCTTATTTGGGAGGAGGAGACTCTGATATCTTCCTGCAAAAGGAAGCTGGACGTTTGCCGCTACGTGCAGTCCTGGCGTGGCGGCCGGTTTTCCCGGGGAAGCACCGCAGATTTGGCGTCTTTGCCTGACCGCCGAAGGCTGGCACCGTCTCTTCCTAAACACAAGGCCAAACATCCAAACACCTGTGCTAGGAAAGAACTGGCAGGTAGCCTATTCTCTCCATACCTGTCTCGTTGGTGGGCTGTTCTATCCTTGGCGTTAGCTCTCCTCAATTGCAATCATTTAAAAGGGAACGGTATGATTAGCAGCACACAAGCAAACAGCGGGAACTAATCCTTTAAACACAAATACTTGAGCAGCTACGGGATGGTTCCTCACAAAACAGTGGGGGGGGGAAGATCAGAGACAAAACCCCTCTTCGAGTTTCCTGCAAATTCCCCGCGACTCATTCACAATTTGCTTAATGCAGTTCTTAAGGCAATTAAGAACGTAGGCCCCGCCATTCTGATTAAAGTCTACAAAGCTTTGTCTTGGAGGTGAGCAATGATCTCACACGGTCTCTCCATGGAGGAAAGAAATGTTTTCTTGCTCGCCTTTGAGGCACTTGGAGGATACGGTGGCGAACAGACCAGACAGCAAAAAAAAATATCTCGTCCTGGACCGCCCTTGCTGGGTGGGAAGGAATGAGGATCTCGTGTAAGAAGCCAACAAAAGGGAGGGGAGGGCAAGATTGCTGCTGGCCGTTTAGCTCCAATTCGTTCACTGTGCAGCCAACGAACGGGCAGAACGTTGCAAAGAAAAGAAAACAAAGCTGTGAATTGAAAACCCACTGCAAGGGTCAGTGTAGTGTAGTGCTTAAAGCTGCGCCGGGAGAGACCGGCCGCTTCGGGCACCAAAGCACCCAACCCCAGTGGGTGAGGCTAACAGAGGCCTGATATCACTGAAGAAGAAGAGTTGGTTCTTATATGCCACTTTTCTCTACCTTAAGGAGTCTCAAAACGGCTTCCAAATGCCTTCTTTTCCTCTTTCCCTCCAACTGGCACCCTGTGAGGGAGGTGAGGCTGAGAGAGCCCTGATATCACTGAAGAAGAAGAAGAAGAGTTGGTTCTTATATGCCGCTTTTCTCTACCTGGAGTCTCAAATTGGCTTATAATCGCCTTCTCTTTCATCTCCCCATAATATCTCTCTGTAAGGTGGGTGAGCTCAGTTAGAACAGTTTTATCAGAGCTGTGGCAAGCCCAAGGTCACCCAGCTGACTGCATGTGGGGGAGCAGGGAATCGAACCCGGCTCGCCTAACCACTACACCAAACTGGCTCTCTTTAGAAAAGCCTTTTTTCCCCCTGCTTCTTCTGGAGAACTGGCTGCTCCAACCACCCAGTTCTGTTTGAGGCTTGCTCAGGCCGACAGAAATGTACAGTTCTCTTGGTGAACAGTTTCTCAACGCAGCAAACGGCTCTGCCTTCTAGCCTTCCCAGCTGATAATCTGTTCACAGCATGACGCCTGCAGTTGGCGGATCCAACGCAGCTTCTGTGCGTTGTGGAAATACTCTGGCAGTATAATCAACCGGGTTCTTCTGCTATTGAATTTCCAAGTTCAATGAATAAGTAAATCAGGTGGCTGTCAGGGAGATGTCTGCAAGGTACTCCACAGCTACAGATCAATTTGTAAGAGAGGTAAGTGGAAATCCTCTCCTTATGCAAAAGACTCCCTTTTCTCCTCCCTATTGTATGAAGAAGGATAAATTCAATTTAAGTTTAACGGTGCCGCTAAGTAGACACTTTTCCTATGTCATTAAATAAATTCCAGAATGTGACATAGAAGAATTTGTGACATCAAAGTATTACCGACTATGGGAAAATTTGCTTCTGTGAAGTGTGCCAAATATTTGACGAGCGGAAGACTTTCATCACGTTTTCCAGGTGTTTTAAGCCTAACTAGATCTGCCGCTTGTCAAGTGGCTGGAGGATGTCTCAAATTCTGCTTGATAATGGAATGGGCTTTTTTCATCAGCTGAAGCGGTGCTATTATTACTCTGATTGTTTATGAATTTATCTTTTTACAAAAGTAATTATTATGAAAGTACTGGGGGTAAACAGTTTTATAATCTTGCTTCAAATGCAAAATGAAATGGCTCTGCCAGGGCATTCCTCCCCTGCTATAACAGCTGCCATACATGTAATTACTAATAACAATAATAATATACTTGGGGCAAAAGGGAGATTGGCAACGTCTTCACACATTACAGCAGGCTATCTTAGATAGCGTTCCATGAAACCCGGGGGTTTCTTGATGGCCCTGGTGTGGTTTCCTGAATGGGTGGGAATTAATTATTTTGAATATATTTATTAAATTTGTTAAGCATTTATCGGGTGATGGGACCATGTATGGTCGACCCACCCACCCCCTCCCAAAATGGCCAGTGATGGGTTTGGAGGGGGTGGAAAGGGAGGGGTCTTGGGTGGGTGTGTCCACATCTATATTTCCCAACCATATTCTGCAGGATTGCATCACTTCTGGGGTTTCTCAAAGCCTGAAGTATATTTAAGGGGTTTCTCCCTGGTAAAAAAGTTGAGAAAGGCTGCATTAGAGTATACATGGATATACACGTTGCCCCTATACCTTTGCCAGACTATGTGCACGTACATCTGGGTGAAGCGACCCTGACTACTGCAATTCTGCCAGTCAAGGGCGCAGGATTCGGCTGCTTTTATACCCTGCAGCCATTAAGATTATGAGAGCCGGTGTGGTGTCGTAGTTAAGAGTGGCAGGCTCTATTCTGGGAAACCAGGTTTGATTCCTCCCTCCCCCACATGCAGCCAGCTGGGTGACCTTGGGCCAGTCCCCAGTTCCCTTAGGATTGTTCTCAAAGTTCTCTCAGAGCTCTCTCAGCCCCACCTACCTCACAGGCTATGGTGCTTGTAGGACGCTTTGGGGCTCCTTTGGGTAGTGAAAAGTGGGGTATAAATATTAGTTCAGTGCAAAATCTCTAGAGGACAACACTTGAGCTAGGCTCGTACAAGGCCGGCCTACATCGGCTCAAGCCAAGGACTCGAGTTGTTCAGTACTTTGCTTCCCAAAGCAGCCAACCAGATGCGCCATGAAGCAGAACTGCAAAGCAAGATGGAGACCACTATTCATGGGTTGCTTGATTTATTTATTACATTTATATACTTTTTGGCAACCGATCAGGTGATTTTAAAAGGCTAGCACAGCGGTCCAAAGCACCCAATCGGTTTGTGTTAGCGCTCCTGACATTTTCTACAGAGACCATATTAGCAAGAACCAAACAGAGGGTGTGTGTGTGTGGGGGGGGGGAATAAAGAGACAGACACACAAACACACATAAAAGCTTGCTTTTTCCAGCTCCGTTGTTGTCTTCTGCAAAACCGACTGACAGGAACATGCGGGTACCGAAAGAAGGGGGGGGGGGAAATCTGCTGACTTTATTAAAATATTAACAAGGTATAGTTAAAACTTTTGTACACTTATGCAAATGAGGTTGCCAGAACAAGGCGAAGGAAGACAATCCCCCCGGGAGAGGGAATATAAAATCAACAAAGTGAAAAGATCAACCCTCCCTTCTGCAGTGTGACAGCACGACACACACGAGGCAGGGGCTTGGGAATTTGAGGAAGATGATTTTTTAAAAGGGAGACGCCACACAGACACACAAAGCACAACCCTCCCAAGTTTTAAGTCCGTTGTGGTTGATACAGCTAATAGATTTAAATGAGGCGGAACGCGCCGTCCCATAAAAAGATTATATTTGCCACGGGGCTGGCAACAGCATTTTGGGAGGCATGCTAATTGCATATAAGACATATTGAGGAGGAAGGGCAAGAAATGAGAATTTCTAGAGTTGATTTCACACACGCACTTTTAAAAAAAAAAGTCAAAGGCTGGATGCAAAATCCACACCCGCGATAATGAAATTTCGAGAGGATTCGACTACCTAAAAGAGGTCTTTCCACGCTGCAACGCTGAAGGTCGGGACTGGAGGTTTAAGCATAATTTTTGCCTACAATGGATAACATCAAGCCTGCTCCCTGGAAATCTCCTTCTATTAAGAGTCAAAAACGCATCTGTTCAGCCACAGATTGCAGGAACAGGAGGGTGCCAGCATCCAAGTGGGAGTTCCAGAGTCCTTGTGCCGGAGGCTGGCCTTAGGTATCTAAGAGCCTCGGGGGAGCACGGACTGCAGCTGTCGCTGCCACCCCCACTGAGGAATCTCAAACGCAGGTTTTCACCTGCCTATGTGGATGACAGGGCTGCCAGAGGTTAAGGGGGTTTGGGCCAGGAAGTCTGGGTGAGGCCCAGGCTTGCTGCTGGCCGGAGAGGAGCACACAGATTTGGCTGAAAGCAACATCTGGCAGGGGACAGGCGGAAGAAGCGGCAGAATGTAAAACATGCCTTGGGGAGGCAGCGGTACTGGAGCGATGGAATCCAGCAGCAAAACTAAGCCTGAAATGCTTTCGCTTTAAAATGGAGTGCACTCTTAATAGCCCAAGGCAAGAGCCTTCATCCGGCTTGACATTTTTCCAGCCCCAGCAGGCCGGCCTCCACTTCAGCCGCAGTCGCCCAACCCCAAGAAATTGAGGTACTGGAGGAAAAACGCCCCTCTGCAGTGGCACTCTGGAAATTTCCCTGTGTCTCTATGGTTTTTACCATAGAGACACCAGGCTTAGGAGACACCAAGAATATGAAAGAGAGCAAAGTCTTTTTGCCTACTCCACCAAACAGGCCTTCCTTCCCTAAAAGCATCTGGTTTCATGCCTTTGTTTCTGAAACCATGTTTTGTATCCCGCCTTTCCGCCCTCATGAGGGCCACCGAAGCGGCTAACAAATAAAAAACATACACAACGGAATCACGTTTTTAGAACCACCAAAACCAACCCAAAAGACCACATCACGAAATCCATTAAAACCAGAATTAAAATGAATGAGGCCTTGGAAAGCAGCAGAAATCCTGGTCTCCCTACCTGAATTATTATATTATGTACTCAATTTATTGACCACACCTTTCCTGCTAGCAGGCTCAGAGTGGTTCACGACATGTAAAATGAACATTCAGTAAATACAAAGATACAATATAAGTTAGTAAAACTTATCATACTAAAAATGTTCCGCCTTCCGCTGTTTTGTTCAGTTGCCATTGTCTTGCTGGTGATTCCCCCCACTCTTTCCCAGCCAGATTGATGGCAGTGGGCAAGCAGGGGGGGGGGAGGGTGAGCTAGGGGAGGAGAGAACGGGAGAATGCCCAGTGTAATTATGATCTAAATCACCCCAGCCTCACCTATCAGCCTGGTGGAAGAGTGCCATTTTACAGGCCCTGCAGAACCTTGGCAATTCCGTCACCCAATATCCACCTACTGATTACCAAGAACCCACTTTATGTGCCCCTCTTTCATTAGACAGAAGGAGGCAGCCCTTCTGGAATTGTTAAATTTTTAACTGGAATTATATTGGATTTTAGAATTTTACATGCCAATGTCATTGCTTTACTGTTTGTACGTTGTATTGTTGTGTGTTTTACTGTCGTGAGCTGCCCTGAGCTCTCCATGAAGGGTGGCACACAAATGCCAAAATAAATAAATACATCCATACAAAGGCACAGCAAGGACAACTACAGCACAGGACGGAAAGGAGGGATCACTGAGGGAATGCTAAACAATACAAAAACACCTCCACCTACTGGTTTAAGATGGCAACGGAAGGGCACACAAGAATCTCTCTGGGGAAAGAGTTCTAGAATCTGGGTTCTAGGACTTAGAAAGCCCCCTGGCTCTTAGCACCCTTTCCTGTGAACCTACCAACCCACCTTGAAAATCCTCTTCCCTTTCTAGGCTGTGTCCTGCCTCCAAACCACCTGCCATCCATGGGACAGGAACCGCCTTGCCTGCGCCCTGGCCCCAAACATGTTCAGAATTACCTCCCCAAACGTGACCCCGCAGAAATCAAGCAAAGACCAATTACATTGAAACCAAAAAAATTTTTAAAGTATTTTTGACATTCAAGAGAGGTTGGGGAGGGGTGTGTGTGTCAATTGTCTTCATCAGCCAACACCCCGTATGAAGGAGCAGGGGACTGGAATGCAAAAGAGAATGTTAAAATGTTACTTGGATTTTTTTGTATGCTAATCTTTGCTTGAATTATTAACCAATGAGAAGAAATTATTTACATTGTGCTTGGCGTGGACCTGGCGGTGCATCGCAATGCTACTGTCAGGAGGAATCCTCAGAGTGCATGATTAGAGTTGTCAGGTCTTATTTATTTATAATGCCTGGGCTCCAAGGACCCGTTTTTGAGAATGCACCCAGAGAGAGAGAGAGAGAGAGAGAAAGAAGAGAGACAGACAGAGGCGAATTTTCTGATGTTACAGGAAAGAAACAGGAAGGCGTTCTCACACACTACACAACCGGAAGAAGGCGCATTGGTGTTCGATCCCGGCTAGTCTTGCTTAAAGGTACCTGAAGTTCCGTCTGAAAGAAGAACTTCTGCGGACACTGGGAACAGTCGTAAATTTTATCCTCTTGCCCGTGGACAGCGAAGATGTGCTGCTGCAATTTATTCGCCTGTACAAAAACTGGAAAGAACAAAAACACTGTCAGTAGACGGAGAGGACAACTCGTGAAAGCGCACAAGGACACACAATCGCCTGATGCCAAGCTGGAATACCAAGCCCACCCTGAACAGCTCTGTTGACTCGAGCTAGCAGCCATCCTCTTTTTCTAGGTGCACAGTGCAGTCCTGCAGGGAGTCACGCCCTTCTATGCCCACTGCCTTCAATGGATTTAGAGGGGCACAACTCAGCTTAGGACGTGACATAGCCTTCAAAATGCAAACGCCAGGGAACAGAATCAAGGATATTCTAGACAAAAAACATGTCTTCCCCCCACCCCACCCCCAGCCATGGGCTCTCCCCCATTCACCTTTGGCCTGGTGCTACATCAAAGGCTCACTGCCAACATATTCACCAAGATTAAGAGACTGGGAGACAGGCCAAGCCCAATCCCGGGTCCTCCCACAGACTTGAGCAAAATCTTCCCATTTCGGTCATGATAAAAGCCTCTCACTAACAAGCCTAAGTTTGCCATCGCAATTTGAAACCCAGGTTTGCAGCCCAGTATGGCACGCTAGTTACAGCAGGGTTGGAGAGACCTGGATTCCAATCTGATATCAAGGGAGACCTCGTTGCAAGCCCACCCTCTGCTTACCCCACCGGTCTTCAGCTCAAGGGTCAGGACCCTCAGAAGGTGGCAAGCCTCAACATGGCGACCTTTTTAAGAACTGCCTTGAGGAGAACCTTCTAGAAAGTAAGAGAGCACTGCCTCTTGTTCTTCTCGGCATACAGGTTGGGAGAAGAAGCAGGTGAGATCAGAGGGCGGATTCTTCCACGGCTCTGACTCTCGGCTTTCTCCTCCCTATGGTCATCTTGTGTTTCAGGCCCCAGGTTCTCTTGATTCACCTGCCGCGGTTCTGAATTCCATGAGGTCGTAACTCTGGCCTCCTCTTCCTGTCACATGACTGTGACATCACAGGGCTTCCTCTCATACCGTTGCAGCTCAGTGGGTTCTGGGTCTGGAAAGGCTGACGGTCATTGGCCTAAGCTACCGCACAATATTGTTGTGCGGGTTAAGCAGGGTACTGGAGAGCTAGGCACGCCATGCGACTCCCACGCTGAGTAGGAGTCGGAATCCAGGTCTCTCGTCTCCAAATCCACAACCGGGCGGCGCTGAACGGTTTCGATACAATATATTATTTATTCATTAAGTGTTCATACCAGAAGAGCTGACGGTAGAAAATTCCGCAAGGTAGACGGAAGGGAAGAAAGCCCTCCCTCCAGGTAGCTCTGCTTTTTGACAGATGATATTCTAAAGCTTTCTCAAGTAGAGTTATTTCCCCCCCCCTCCCCACCCCTTCTTCCCAAGGAAAGGCATACTGTATTTTAAAACTCCCTTGTGTGTCATTTCTGGATCAAGCCATGCACACAGAGGCTTGTCTCGGGCTGACTCTCTTACCTGTAAAACAAACAGGGCATTTGAATGTACCTCCCATCCCCTCGAAGCTGTGCTCAATCAGGTGACACAGGAGCTTTGCCGGAGAGTCAAACATCTGGTTACACAGTTTGCACTCGTGATTGATGCCTTCCTCTGCAAGGTTCAAATGATACAACTTGTTAGTGACACAGCAGATTAGCGTCTGAAATGCAGCGGTTGGCGAGAAACCACCGCGCCGGATTGCGCGGCTTCGCAGGCGTAAAGGCGCTGCAAGATTCTACGGTTTCCCCCCTCCCGCACGACGGCATGCGCTTGCACAATGCGTTCAGGTGTACAGCCGCAAGTCAGGTTTTTGGAGGCATTGCTGTTTTCAGATGCGAGGACAATGACATCATGATCAAACCGCCAGTAACAAACACGCCCGTACCCTGGGCCCGTGGTGACCCCACGCCCCTCCCCTTTGCTTCCTTCTTGGAGAAAAGACAGAATGACTGTTCAGACACTGAAAAATGTAACACGGTATTGAAACCCCCTCTTTACGCTAATTTCAAGTGAAATTTTTAGAAAACACCCAAAAATGCCATCTCCAACTCAATTAGCATTACAACGATATCACAAAAGAGATGATGGTACTATGAAACGTCAAAAGGCATGATCAAGCCAATGTTCTACTGCTCCAGCTCGAAAGGGGGCAAATTTCGTCCCGAATTGTAAACTTTCGGAATTTTCGTTGCAACATGGAATTTTTTGATACCTTCACACAGGAAACATACTGAACCCTTCAGGAACCCAATACGCAGGGGTTTTTTTACAAGGAACATTTCCCTTGTTGACCTGTCACTGGTTGCATAAAATTTCGAAACATGTGCTCTCGTGCGCCATTTATAACCCTCTAGTTGCCACCTACTTGTGGTCACCTTGCTTAAATGCGCCTGCCTAGCATCTTAGAGCCCAGTCCTTTTCAGTTGCAAGAGAGATGTCATCTTTCAAAGGTGGATTTATCTGCTGGAGCTTTTAAAGGCGTTTGAGCAACAGAGGTGGTCTTATCATATTATGCATGTATTTAATCAGGAAATCTAAGCCATCATGGGCCACATGAGGAAGGCAAGGCAGAAGAACTTTGATAAAAAATAAAAATATAAGGGTTGCATCACGCAAGCAGAATTTAACTCCACATTTGCTTCTATATAGTTTAACATGAGCTCCTCCCGTGCTGATTCTTGACCCCAGGTTCGTGTCGGCTTGAGTCAAGAGGAAAGATGGAGTACAATTATTTTAATCAATTAATGAAGCAGTGGAAAGTCACAACCAGTGGCACCTTCCCATTGGGCGCAACTCACAAACTGCTGGAAACGGCCTGTCTATGAACCCCTCCCCTTCCCACCCCCTCCAGGCCCATCATTGGCCATTTTTGGACAGGGTGTATGTTAGTCAATATGAAAATATAGGGTCATTTCATCCAATACATGTTTAACAAATTTAAAATATATATTAAAATTAATTAATTCCCACCCATTCAGGAAACCCTTCCAGGGCTGTTAAGAAACCCCTGGGTTTCACAAACCCCTTTGCCCCTTCCGGTATCTGAAACTGTGACAACATCCCCCACTCCCCCTGGCATGCTGTTATTTTCCTAAACCTATGATGTTCAGAGACTCTATAACTCCACCCCTAGGAATAATAACTATGCAGTTTAATCAGCAAGGACAGTTTTGTTTCATCCAACAGGCAGTTTCCAGCTGTCATATCCTTGTATACAAATATAGACGTGATTCATCATTAGTTGCCTAGTTAGGAATCAGTCTCTGTGCCTTTCAGGGTTGCCTGCTTGCCCCAAATCAAAATGTGCTGAACACTCATGGCGTTTCTCATGCTTGACCAATGCTTGTGGGATGTTCTTGTCGCATGTTTACAAAGCCACAGCTAGAGGCAATAAGCACCTTACCAGATGTGGCACACAAACTTATTATTTGATGTTATTTATTTACAAATTTATAGGCCACCATTCCTCGAGGGCTCAGGGTTGCTCAAAACGTACCACAGGATAAAACATTAAAACAGATGAAATGTTTTTTTTAAAAAAATCAAATGTACATTAAAGCAACCAGGAAGCTCTTGCTGCCTTCTCTCCGGTAGGACAGGGGTAGTCAACCTGTGGTCCTCCAGATGTTCATGGACTACAATTCCCATGAGCCCCTGCCAGCAACGCTGGCAGGGGCTTGTGGGAATTGTAGCCCATGAACATCTGGAGGACCACAGGTTGACTACCCCTGCGGTAGGAGACAGAGGGGGGGAGTACTCTGTTGTTAACTACTGAATGCCATGCAGATGTTTGCTGTTTGTGTAGGGAGGCCAGCTCTTTGGTGGCATTTATAGGCCTCAACCGACTGGTACAACTGGTGGAAGAGTTCTGTCTTGCAGGCCCTGTAGCTGAACTCTGGTTAAGGCCAATTTGGCTTCTCTGGGGCCAGGGATCTTGAGCATATTTGATGCACTCGTTCATAGACGTTGGCTGTTTTAGCAAAGAATTATCATATGGCTGAATTTGAATGTTGCAACACGGTTTACTTCTGGATTTATGACACCACATCGCTCTAAGAATTGCCGGGAACTCTGTAGAGTTTCTGGCGATTCCTAGAGGGACTCGGGTTTTCCCCCGGAAGTGACATCACACTGTTGATAGCCATTTTTTAAATTCTCCCACCGCTGCCACTCTGAGTGTGGTGGGGAAAAGACATGGGGTTGGGAGGAAGCCACACCTTTGCCAAGCAACTGGCAACCCTACTGGTTGGAAGCTACTTTCTTAAAAAAAAAATGAGGCTATGTTGAGACCATAAATGAAATGGCAGGCCCAAGACCTCAACTTACACCATCATGGCATCTCTCTCTTTTGCATGCGGACTCGAAATAAGAAGCCCAAGATTCCACATAGCTGCAGGTTCTTACTTTTTGGTGTAAAAGAACCATCACATTTAAGAGGAACAGAAAGGCAAGATCAAAGCAAAATCCACAAATTAAAACAATTAGCTGAAGGTTGCGCTGTACCTAAAAAACCCAAAACGTTCTAGAAATTATATTGTTGTTTTTTTTTCATGTCTTTGGTTAACGCTGATTATATACAGTTTGGGCCTAGTTTAGGAAGGCATTTCAAATAGTTAAATCCATGACAAACAAAATTCAAACAACCCCCCCCCCCAGTAAAACATAATAGGTTCCTGCAGATGTGGAAATTCATCCCACTGGAGGTAAGACCTTTTGATTTGCAAATCCACTTCTGAATTATAAGGCCTTCTTCTCGCTGGTGGGTTTTTTTGTTATACCCCCACAGGAGACCATTATATATTTTTTCTGTCAATGAAACCGCATTTGCATCCGGCAAGAAATTTAAAAAAAGAAAGGGGGTTGGGTGGGTGGGAAGACAGAAATAAGAAGAGCAAGTGCCTCGATTTAGCTGGATAAATGCATCCCCTTCCATACATTCTTATCCACATCCAAGAAAAATACTCAACAGTATGGAAGGAAATGACCGATAACCTATTCAGTGGTATTCTGCTGGGATGTACACTGCGTGTAAATCTTAAGGCCTAGAAGCATACAGATCTTTGGATCTCGACCACATGTACATGTTGGTGCTAATGAACAATTTAATGGGGCTGATCGTTTCATAGTCAAATGCAAGATTAAAGGTTTTACTGTAATATGACAATAATTTCTGATCAAATTTCTGCCGCAGGAGGGACATCCAAAGGAAGGGCAAAAAAAAATTGCTAATATGGTAGATATCTGTGTGAAAGACTGATGTGGCAGGTGAATTATATGCAACCTCACTCATTTTTAACATAAAAAGCAAATTGTTATCCCTCATTGTGCCAGCCTCTCACTATATATTCTCCTTAAGCTTGCTGTATTCTTGTGGATCTATTGATTTAATGCATCGAATCTTCCGTCTCTCTGTCTGTCCATCTTACCAACTTCGGAATAACAAGCATTAATTTTACACTTCATTTCTCCAAAGGGGGTTGGGGGCGGGGTTTGGAGACGGAAAGAAAGGGAATGAGCGTGGTCCTTGTTTAAAACAAGCAGGCCTGCGGGATTTTATCAGGCAGAAAAACTATGTCAAGCCAAAAGAGAAACAGAGCGCTTTGTGTAAAAGCATCATGGGGAGATGATAGTATTCTGTAATGTTCCCAGTACCTACTTTTGTCTCCAAAACCATTTGATCCCTGGCAGACGCATCTACTTATTTCCATACAGGTCTTGGGGGAGAGCCGGTAGGAATGAGAGCTGATTATCTGAATCCTGAAGGTGAAACCTGGGTGGTGCCCACCTGTAGCTAAAAGCCAAGCATCCAGATGCATTTGGGGGAGGTACACAATTGACTGGTTGTTAGCCAAGCTCAGGGAGTTGGGCTGACCTGGGTGAACCGTGGCGGAGAGGCATGGGGCTCCCCTCTTGTTCTTAAGTTCAACAGCATTTGCATGGCGTCGATGGAACCGTGCTTAATAGCGCTTCAACGCTCTCGCCCCGTGCTTGGCTTTGTACGCGCCTTGACATTAAAGCCATCTCAGTCGCAGCAAATGTGCATTTAACACATATCACAATGAGTCTCTCAGCCCGCAAGAATGCCAGCAATAGCTGCCTCCCGGAAAGGGCTCCAAATAATTAATAATGCCGTATTAAGCCTGCGGTCTGTCAGCCCTTGCAATTCTAATTACGACTATATTAATGGCAATGCAAAAAAACCAACAAAAAAAACAACACCAAACAAAAAGGACTTCAAGAATGGTGCAACGACACCGGTTGACACGATATCAAAGCAAGGATAAATAAGGGAGTTGTATAATTAAGAAATACAAAAGGCAGCTACTTTAACAGACTCCTCTGGTTTGATTTCACAAAACAAACTGTCCCTTAAGGAAGGGGTGGGGAGGAAGACGAGCTCCCAGCCATATTAAGACAACCTGACAGTCACTTTTGACATCGGCATGTAAATTCCATGCCGTCTCGCCTCCTAGAACAGCCCATTCAGCTTCACGGCAGCAAATTAGGGTAATTAAAGCAGGTGAACTTTGCTTGCAGGATAGATTCAAATGGGTAGCCATGTTGGTCTGAAGTAGCCCAATAAAATCAGAATCCAGGAGCACCTTGAAGACCAACAAAGATTGGTCTGAGGAAGAGTGCTTGCCCTCGAAAGCTCACGTCTTGAATAAATCTTTGTTGGTCTTAAAGATACTACTGGACTCTGGTTTTATTTTGCCTGTAGGTATGACACATATAAATCCCTTTGTCAACCATGCTCCCAACGGACACGGCTACATTCAGATTCGGTGTCACCAAATTTGCTCTTCATCCAGAATGTCTCTTGTCCCATTATCTTTTTAAAATTGAAAAGTATCAGCTGGGGTCGAACAAGCGGGAAACATCCTGCTTGTGAAGCACGCCTTTCTAAGATTACAAGAGAGCACGGAGAGAACTGGTTCCTGGGTATCCAGCCATCCGCCCAAAATTTAGCAAGCTCCACCCCATCCAATCTCAACGGGCCACAAAGCACCCCCCCAATTTCCCTTCCACAGATGGACGCCTTCAGCCACGCAACGAAGCCGAAGGAGGAAAAGTACTCATTTCACACTATAGACAGACAACACAATTACAGTATTGATTAGCCATTAAATACTGCAGAGACGGTAACGGAACCAAATCCTAGACTGCCAGCAAAACGACAGCGGAAACAAGAACGGATGAGCTCCACTAATCTAATTGCTGTTGTCGTCTTGGAATGCCATTAGTTCCATGCGTTATTTAAGATGCACCGCTCCCCCTTCCTTCATAGCGTCAAGATTCTTTGCTTCATTTTCAAAACAGCCCAGCACGTCTTTACCATGCTTAAATCTGGGAGGGAAATCGTGCCTCCCCTACTTTTTGCAATGAGTCGTCCCGTTCCCCCCCCCTCCCCCAAGAGAACTGTTGCCCAATCTCCTTCAGGACAGATGGAAGTCCCTTCCCCCCCCCCCCATGCCTTCTCTCCCTGAAGCATCTTATGGAATCGCAAATGAATACGGGTGGCCTTTAGTTGGGACCGGTGGGACAAAAAGAACCCCTCGGAAGGGGAAACCTGACAATTAAAGAGTCTGGGTTTTGATAGGCAAGGGATTGATAGCATGGAAGCTGCAGCATTACCTGGGGAACTGGGTGTAGTCCTCCGGGGGGTTGCTGGAGGTCAGTTGCTATAGCAACCGAGAATGAGCTCAACCTTGTAACTGACCCTTATCTTTTTTTGATCTGTTGGCCACTTGGGGCCATAGCTGGAAATCAACTGGAAAATAATCCGGTCACATATCATAAAGAAAACTATCCATACTTATTTACTCAGGTAAAGGCTAAAGCCTTCGCTTGGGTGATTTCGCTACATTCAAGTGCCTGCCGGCCTTAATGTCTGTGCAGGATTTTGTAAACATGCACCGGCGAAATCTGCATTATAGACAACGCACAGATGTGGGCCTATTGCCGCGCGCTGGGAGACCGGGTATCGCTCGACTAGCCAAACGGTCATCATGGCTCCCCAAAATGGTCACCTGGATAAATTAGGGCATGGAGCACATTTGAGCGTACTAAAAGGGGGGCTTACCTGTAGGCTGTACGGCTTTATCGAGGAACAAGAGAATCGGACCTTGAGGATTTAGATCAGGGGTAGTCAAACTGCGGCCCTCCAGATGTCCATAGACTACAATTCCCAGGAGCCCCTGCCAGCAAATGCTGGCAGGGGCTCCTGGGAATTGTAGTCCATGGACATCTGGAGGGCTGCAGTTTGACTACCCCTGATTTAGAAGAAGAAGAACACAACAGACACCCTGTGAGGGAGGGGAGGCTTAGAGAGCCCTGATATGACTGAAGAAGAGTTGGTTCTTATATGCCGCTTTCCCCTACCCGAAGGAGGCTCAAAGCGGCTTACAATCGCCTTCCCATTCCTCTCCCCGCAACAGACACCCTGTGGGGTGGGTGAGGCTGAGAGAGCACTGATATCACTGCCCGGTCAGAACAGTGCCGTGGCGAGCCCAAGGTCACCCAGCTGGTTGCATGTGGAGGAGAGCAGAATCGAACCTGGCATGCCAGATTAAAAGTCCGCACTCCTAACCACTACACCAAACTGGCTCTCTGTATTCTTCTGTACGTTGGAAAAGCAAAGTCACCAACTTACAGCTGGAAGCTTGTTTCTCATCTACTGAGATCTTCTCTCTAGTACACATAATGCAGCATCATAAATTGCCTGCAGACTGGTCGTTCAGGGCAAAACAAGAAGCAAAACCTTGCAAGGAAGGATACGGCCTTCAGAACCGATGCTGCCCACCCACACTGCCCCACTGCTTATCGTGGCTTTCCTTAGCACCCTGCTTGCCAATGTCCTTCACTCCTCCATCTTTCAGTTAAAAATACAATTCCGCTTTTGAAATACATTTATATGATGTAGGGTGGCACAACACTGATGTCTTTTATGAGCTGAAGATTGGTTAATAAAATCTTGTACGCCTGCTTCATTCTTATGACAATTTTACTATTATATGTTTTCAAGGGATATGAAAACTGTCCTCCGTGGTTAGAAACATCACTTTAATGAAAAATGATAACGCTGGGAGTTTGATACGTCTAGATATTGCATTAAAAAAAAAAAGAAGACAACAAAATGAACAGGATTGTCAAAGCTCGCGCTTGGCTTTGGACCAGCTTTATGGCCTGAAATTGATTAAGCCCTATAGTCAAAGCTTACAGGGGTTGGGTGGCTGTTCCTTCCATGATAATTATTTGAAAGGATTTCATCAGGGTGACGAAGCCGAAATATCAGTTTCAGAGACCAAGATGCCAAGGCTGGTTTTAGACAGGTCAGGATGTGCTCGGAGATGGGGAGTCTCCAAAATCCCCCTTAGAATTCACTGCAGACAAAGAGGCAACTCCTCACGAGCCTTCAGCAATGGCCTTGACTCAGTTGTCTCATTCCTTGTTGCTCCAAAAAAAAGAAGAAGAAAAAAGCATTTATAGTGTGCGGAGGGAAAAAGGCAAACTGCGCATCATCCCCATGTGAATATATGTGAGTTCAAGATATGGCAAAAGTACAGGTTCCTTCCTGCATGCTAAATCGCATCACAGAAGGCAGAAAGGATGGCTGCTGTCATGCTTTGCCTAGCAGCAAGTAGCGCATAAGGATAGTCTGAGGTCCCCACCTTTGGGATTTTCTCTGTGACGGTGGTTTTCAACATGTTGATCATCAAGGAAGCCTTACAAGGTATGACCACCTGTACCAAGGAAGCTCTGAGAGCCCTTCCAAGGGGCCTGCCACAGATGTTGCTGGGGGATAGCCTAGGGCAGGGGTAGTCAACCTGTGGTCCTCCAGATGTTCATGGACTACAATTCCCATGAGAATTGTAGTCCATGGTCATCTGGAGGACCACAGGTTGACTATCCCGGCCCACTTTCAAGGTCTTGAGGGCCTCCCCATATCAGAGCTGAAACTTTTTTTTTCAAAGGAGGGGGTGGAAAAGGAAGGGGACCCAGGTAAGTATCTATACAGCTATGCTTCCCTACCATATTCTGTATGATTGTGTCACTTCTGGGGGTTTTCAAAGCTTGAAGAATGTTTCAGGGATTTCTCAATGGTAAAAAAAAAAGCTGAGTACGGCTGGGGTAGAAGATTCAGGTGAACATGGACCACATGGGTTGATATTGGGGGCTTCATTCCCTCTTCCCTTCCCTCTCTTCCTACTCAGTCTTTTCACTAACGACACCCTGATCAAGAGCTACCACAAATTCCTAAGATTTTATTTATCCTTATCTAAACTCTACTCCAATGTCATGTGAACACAAACCCATGGCTCACCTTGCTCCATGTGACCTAGGGTTACCAGGCCTTTCCCTCAAACCCCCAGAAGTTTCAGGACATGGAGATGGGAGTGTCATGCAACATGGCAACTTCACACGGGGATGAGAACCTTTAAGTGATGTCATCTATTGAGTAATGGTGTGAGTATTTCTCCAATCTCTATGGTACAGACCATAGAGAATGGCACTCTAGGAATACCACCAAACTCTATGACAATAAAGATCAGGGGGAATTCCTAGAGTGTTGCTTCACACAGTTAGCCTATAGGTCCATAAGACATCCAATCCCAATGACAGAATCAAGTCAAAGCCACTTTGACCGGTGAAAGGATATCCAATTCCACTCACAAGGAAAACCAGTTCATTGTAGCTCTAAGATAGAAAATGGGAAGCTATCTGCAGAGGTTAGCCCAGCTGGTCCTTGGTGGTCAGATGGCAAAGATTACATGTGACATGAATAAATGAAAAGTTGGTGCCTGGGAGGAGTAATTGCCTAAAAGTGGAATATGCAGGAACTCCCACTGCTATATAAACAACACAATATTTCTAGAGAATTCTTGTTTAATCATAAACACTTTGGGACAGAATGCCTACAATCTCTTCTTGTGCCAAACTCAAATATCTTTAAAAGAAATTACCCTCCCCCCCCAAACCCCCCAAAAAACCAACAACACCCGTGCTACAGTATTTGTATTTTGAATGTTAATTTGACATAAAGAAGTGTGCATGAGGGAATGTTTATAATCAGAACTCCAATAAACTCACAAATGACTCTAGTTTTTTATAAGCTTGTTAGGAACAAATCACTCCCTTAGCTTATATTTACTTACTGATGAATCATAAAAGGCCTCAATACACAAAGAGTAAATTCAAAAAGAAAGGTTTTCCCCTTGTTTCATCGGCAGCATCTTACCCTGTAGACCTCCCAGCCTGCAATACGGATGTCTACAGGCTCACCTAGCTTGTGGATAAAAGAACGACACCCCCAAAATGGACACGGACTATGAATTTTGCTGCTGCTCAAGTCACCGCCCCTGTTGCAGAAAGCAGAGGAGGGATCCTGGTTTGCAGAAGCACAAAACTCCTCTTTCGTCCTGCCCTTATGCTGCCTGGAGAGCTGTCTTCGGGAGCATATCCAATTGTGCTAATCTGCATAATGATGAAGCTCCAGAGGGACAGCTCAGTCTTAAGAGGCATCGGAAAACATACGCACTGTCCTCTAAACAAACCCAACTAGATGAACAATGCAAGCGGCACACAACCTGAGGTTCCAACAAGCAGTCACGTAGCCCTGGTTGCGACAGAGAGTTCGGCCTGCACAGCCCAAGATGGTTCCCTTTTCTTCATCACACAGCAGATGTTCAACAAGGCTTAGGGCTAGCAATGTTTTAGGAGTAGAGATAGCTTCTTGTCTTAAAGCTCCTCTCCTCCACAGATCCCAAAAATACAGGACACTTGTTCCCATCTGGGCCTCATGGCTGTGAACTATGGGTTGGCACATGGCAATCTCACTGAACCACATCAAACCTTCTGAAGGTGCCTTTCCAACTGAGGGCCAAATGAGGCTGAATTGGTGCCAAAGTGACTTTGTGGTCATCGCTTAGGGGCCTCTCCTCCACTAGGTAGGTGAGGCTGAGGGAGCCTTCATACCACAGCTCGGTCAGAACAGCTTTCTCAGTGCTGTGACGGGCCCAAGGTCACCCGGCTGGTTGCATGAGGGGGAGCGGGGAGGCTCACCAGATTAGAAGTCCGCGCTCCTAACCACTGCACCAAACATATAAGCACAACCAAAGGGGGGACATTAAGTTACTTAAAGCCTCCACCCACTGGTAGAAGACAACTGTAGAGGGAGACAGATAAATCTCTTTGAGGAAGGAGTTCCAACATTTTGGCAGCATGATACAGAAGGCACTTTCTTGAGCTGCCCCCATCTAGTCAGCTGCAGTGGGCACCCAGCACAGGGCCTCCAAGATGACAAGAGAGGACAGGCAGGTTCATTGGGAGAAGCTGGTCTTTAAGGATTACTGTGGGTTAAAGCAATATCTAATTTAAAAAATACACTCATGATTCTACCAGCCTATACAAAGCGGAACTTTTTTTGTTCCTTAGTCACAAGGGTGGTCCCTTATTTACTAGGGGAGTGGGAATAGGGTTGCCAGATCCAGGCTGGGAAGCTTCTGGAAATTTGGGGATGGAGTCTAGGAAGGACAAAGACCTTAGTGGGAGGTCCATCCTTCAAAGCAGGGGTAGTCAAACTGCAGCCCTCCAGATGTCCATGGACTACAATTCTCATAAGCCCAGGGGCTCATGGGAATTGTAGTCCATGGACATCTGGAGGGCTGCAGTTTGACTACCCCTGCTTCAAAGCATCCCATTTTCTCCAGGGAAACTAATCTCTGAAGTCTGGAGATGAGCTGGAATTCCAGAGGCTGGCATCCCTCTTAGTTACAGTTGTAGACCAAGGGTGGGGGATACATCGCCACCTCCCAACAAACTAAAACAGCACCAATTCCAGGAAAGGCTGATATATATTTCAAAATATAACCGTAATCATAACATGCCACAATTAGGCAAAATAACACAACTTCCCCTTTCATTCCAGTTGAGTGTGGAAAGGAGCATGAGAGTTCTTGGCAGGGGGAGAGTCAAACTTTTAGGCCAATTTGGAGTAGACCTGACTGGAAAAAAAAATCAGATTAATTTCCAACGCCTTGCGGATCTTCTCTAAATTAATCAAATTTAATCAGACGTATTCCAAATTGGGTGAAGTCATGCGTATAGCCCATCATGAAGAAAATGTAAAACCATCCACTTGGGTACACATTTGGGTCAGAGGGGTTAAATACGCCCCTGTGTTTATGGTGGTCCCAATTCTTTGGGAATGGCCTCGAATGCTCCCCACTTAGCTGTGTCCCAAATTATTCTGTATGATACAATTTAGTTGGGGCCCCTGGAGACCTCACCCCCCCTTATCAGCATAGACACGCCCCTTCATCTGCATAGCTCCACCCTGCATTCTCTTTCTTGGACACAGCAGAGTGGTTTAGATATGCCGATTCATCCCTATCTATACAGATATCTATACAGAGATATATAAAGATGTTTATCTCTCACCAGGCGCATAACCAGCACGTTAATACAAGTGCGTTTGGGGAAACAAGGAGCTGGCACAAGGGTATTTTTCAAATAAACGTAAGTAAGTGATCTGCACAGTAATGAATGCATTAGGTAGATTTGTTTGGCATTCTTATTTACTGGGCTAAAATATTATTGGGGGTTCTACGAACACGTGTTTTATTAAACACACACTTAAAGGCCCCTAAGCTGAACATTACACAAATAACTTCTTGTGGTCTAGAAAGATGGATCCACTTATAGCAGCTATAAAGTTTCTAGCTAAGTTCAGCCCTTAGAGTTTTCAGCTGATATCAATTGCATTACAGAACCACAACAGTGTGTGCAACTCATATGAATTCTGGGAGGGGGAAATCTCATTCCGTCTCTCGCTTTTCACACAAAACCTTTTGTTTTAACTGCCTCTAAATTCTGGTAGCAGAATCATAGAGTTGGAAGGGACCTCCAGGGTCATCTAGTCCAACCCCCTGCACAATGCTTCTAGTACTTCTCATAGATATGTCTATGAGGGCCATGCTCATTGCTCAAAACATTTTAACAAGCCGTATTCAGTCGGAAGGCATGCTACTATCAAGGATCTAACAGAGTTACACTGCTGATGAAGGCAAACAGAGTAAAAGTTTCAATTTATACAGGAAGGGCGGAGGATAAAAATACTCTGCCTCGGGAAAAGTCAGGGGAATTGAGGTTGGTGGTAGCTGGGGAGGGCAGAGTTTGGGGAGAATGTGATGTCACTTTTGGATGATGCTCTAGGCTTCTTCCTCGGGTCTCTGTGGTCTTTGCCACAGAGACCAGGAGAAATTCCTAGCATGCCACTATGGCAGAAGCCTTTTGTTTTCCCTGCTTGTTAATCCCTCTGGGCTAGACAACTGGGGCTGGAAGATGGGGAATAAATGGAAGGACTCAAAGCTGCATGTGGAAGCAATTTTCGTCCGCCTAGCATCCCCTTTAATTCTAGTCCAAAAACACATTTGCTCTTCCTAGCGACAACCAGAAGCAGCTAGAGAACTTGCCACATCTGTCACCCCTAAGATTAATGCTCGAAATTGTCACTCGCTCCAGCAAAAATTTATCAACATTATTATATACCTTAGAAACTGCCACTACAGAAAAATGCGCGGCATTAAAACTTGGTCTAGAGCTCCCAAGAGGAAACGTTCGCTGCAATTTGTATAACGGTTTATATATTTATGCCATTTAATGGTACAAAGCAATAATTATGACTTCATTCACTGATAAGCAACAGCATTACATAAATCTGAGGCGGATTTGGAACACGCCAGCTTTGTCAGGGGCCCGACTAGCTGTAAATTATGTTGCTGTTAAAAAAAAAAGAAATATTCTAAGCAAATATGAGTTAGCAGCAGGAAGCTAATAATGTGCCTCCAGCTGTTCCAGTTAACCTGCAAATGTGGCCATCTGCACCTCAGGAGAAAAAAAGAAAAGAAGAGATCGAGGGAGGGAGAGGAAGAGAGAAAGAAAGGAGACGAGCCACTGCCAAAGCAGTCACAAAGCTGGGGCTCTACGCAGTAGGAGTGACCTTGCTCCTCCTGACCAGATGAGCACACATACAAAATCAGAAAAAGTTACTGAAGAATAAAAGGACCTTTTCTCCCCTTAGCCTCACCAAAGAGAAAGAGGGTGGAGAAGTTTGGGAGTATCTCTCTCTCTCTTTCCCTCATGCTTTTATTCTAGAACATTCCGCCTCTAATCTCTGTGTGGTTATTATTTACTGCATTGCAGGCCTGTCAGGAAACCCGTTTTCCTCACAACTTCAAACTTTCGGCATTAAAAAAAAAAAAAAACTTTTAAACCTTCTTCACAGACGGCGTTATTAAAAGAGAGAAGCAAGAGAAGCGGTTATTGTTGCCGATTTATATTCCCGCTTCAGATGATTCAAAATAGATCGGCAGGACACAAAAGGCAAATGTTCGACAAGACAGGAATTCTCCGAGAGAAAAAGAGACAAATCTTCCAATAGGCTTTCGGTCCTAAAATCTTTTGGTGCATGGCGATGAGGTGGTTCTTAAAAGGAGGTGTGCGAGAGAAGCGTTTGCTAAAACATTATTTTACTTTGAGCCTCAGGTTAAAGTAAAAAAGGGAAAGAAATCTGGGTCACAAAGAAATACAAGCATCAAAATTTTGAACACTGGATTTTTCTCTTGCAAAACCTGCTGGAACCGAGGCAAAATTTTCCACATTTTTATAATCTATGAATAATACAAATTTCCCTTTGAGACGTGCTTCCAAATACTTCACGGTTTCATTGGGGAAGGGGGGAGTGTGCAAAATATCCAAAGCCGGAAGTTCAAAGGTTTAGGAATGCCATTTTTTCTTGATGACACTGGAAGGGCTTTCCCGAATGGGTGCTAGTTAATTTTTTTAATATATTTTTAAAATTTCTTAAACATTTATCGGTTGATATGACCATATATGGACATGTCAGCCAGCTCACCCTCCCAAAAGGGCCAATGATGAGTCTAGAAGGAGAGGGACCCCAGGTGGGCGTGTCCACAGCTATCCTTCCCAACTATATTCCGCACAATAGCGCCACTTCTGGGGTTTCTCAAAGACTGGAGAAATGTTTCAGGGGCTTCTCAATGGTAAAAAAGTTGAGAAAGACTGTTCTAAATGAAAAGACATTAGCACAACTGACTGGATGGTAGGGTAACCTGCCCTTAGCAGTAACTCTCTCGAAAAGATGCACAGGGTATAGTCTCACCCAAAGGGCATTCCACAATTTCTAGCTGTGTAACCCAAAGAGACATCACTGCATCGCACGTGCTAGCATTCCTTGAAACTCTATAGTAAAAACCATAGAGATGCTTTGGTGGAGGCTTTCCCGTCAAAAGCAGGCAAATGGCATCAGTACCAGACATCATAAAAAATATCATAAAAATAAACACAACGGGAACTGTAAAGAACAGTGCCTATTAACTATCAAAAGTCTCACAGGTTTTCATTGTTTGATAACTGGGGGTGGGGTGGGGGGTAGGAATCTGACATCAGAACAGTAAGCTCAGCAGAGTGGCAGAAATCTCCCACTCTTTCATTTTCTAAAAATGATATTAATTAGATCAGGCACCCAGAACGGCACTTATGAAAGGCAGCTCCCAGCACACACATGCATAATAGTTTGTAATCTTGTTTGTTGAGCCGGTAACTTCATTTCCTTTTCATAACCATGAATTGAAGAAAATGTGTTATATTCCTTCCAAATCAAGGTTAAAATGCTGAACGCTGGCACAACTTTGGAAGAGTTTGTGGGGAATTTTTAGTGTATGGAAACTGCAGCTATCGATTTATTGCTTGTGCATGTTGGGGGGGGGGGATGCAGTTCTTAAAATGCAACGAAAACATTCTATACTATTGCTTCTGACAATGACATCATAACGGAAGATAAGATGGAATATGACCATGACAGCATAGTAGCTTGAGACAATAGCATCTATCAAAAATAGACACCAATTCAGAGCTCAGCTGCACAATCTGCAGAAACACGTGGTAGTGATTCTGCAGAACAGTTCTCACTTTGGCATGTTGTGTGTATGCATGTGTTTGTGGGTATGTGAAATGCTACAAAGTCACAGCTGATTTACGGTAACCCCAAAGAGTTCTTAGGACAAGTCAGTTCCCTACCTCTACAAAATTTACCTGGGCAGTCTCCCATTTAGCATCTGATAAGAGCAGGCTACATTATAGCAGTCCACATTTGGCATATTAGCAGGCAGTAGTATTTTTTCAATGCAAAAATCCCTGAATTCAAAAACAACCCCCATATCAAGGAGACAGCAAAGCTAGATCTGGTTCTCTCAAGGATGCTTCGTTTCCTGAAATTATTTTAGTCTGTGAAAAGTTCCCAACACTGGCTCAGCTAATGCTGGTAAATTTGGGGGACAGTGTCCAGAGAAGGCGGAATTTGGGAAGGATGTGATGTCATTTATGGGTGCTACTCTAGGCTACTACCCCTTGGCCCTTATGGTCTCCAGTACAGGGAAATTCCTACAGTGTCACCACATAGGAGCCATTTTGCCTCTTACTTAATTTCCTCCAAAAGGGAAGTTGGGTTTAGAGTTGGGTAGATGGGAAGCCTAGTTCTGAGCTAGAACCTCACTCCCACTGATTCCCAGCAGCGGGACATCCAGAGCTACCACGGCACCTTGCACCCGACCTGGCAAACCCTCCCCCTTCCAGCCTTTGGCTGATAATTTGAAATGATCATAATAAAGCGGCACAAAGGAGTCAGAGGGGATCTTGCACCTTCTTCCCATCAGTGCTGTTCAATTACCTTTGCATCAGTCTCCTTTGCTGTGGCAGGTAGAGAGCGGATGGGTAAAAGCATCAATAGCTCCTGCACATTAAAAACTGATAAATGATTAATAATAAGTTGGAGTGGTGCTTCCAATAAAAGGAAGTATTAAATTACTCCAAGGCGTCCTACAGACCATTCCTATCGAAGAGGGAATCTCCAGAGAACTGGTGATTTATTTATTTATTTATTTTCGTCTAGAAATTGCACAACAGTTCCGGGGCAGGGCAGGATGAGTTTCACCCATGTCTGTCCCAATATTCAGCCTCAGCAATGATTCTCTGAGCTATCAGCGGGTTCCAAACCAAGCCGTAGGCTTAGAATGGCTTGAGGGAAGCTTTGGTTTCCCTCCCACCCTCCATTTTTTGGGAGGGAGGGAAATGGGAAGGATTTTTTTTTTAATATGAATATACTGTCAAGGATCTGAGATATTAAGAATGACAATACATTATTACTGCAGTAGAATGCTCTCTAGGGCCCTGGAGGGAGGATTTTGAAAACCAAAGTGAAAAATCAATAGTAATGCACAGGAATTCATAAAGGAAATGTGTCGGCCTGTATCACCGAAGACAAGCTTTAAGTTTCATTTTAAGCAAGAATGACAGGTACAAGTCATTTAAAAGGAGGTGGAGGAAAAGGCTTAAGTGAGAAGGCCTTTAATTATTACTGGGGGCAGGGAGGAGGGAGACCTTTCCGTGGCATGCCGTATTAAAACTCAGAGACATCTTGCCTGAGCTTTGTTTTCCCCCCGAGAAAGGGCTCAGGCAAGACTCATCTCGTCAGATTGCAGAAGCTAAGCAGCGTTGGCCTTGGTTAGCACTTGGATGGGAGACCAGAAAGGAAGTTGAGAGTCACTACGCCAGCCTTTCCAAGCAGGGTTTCATGAAACCCTGGGGATTCTTAATGGCACTGGAAGGCTTTCCCAAATGGGTGGGAGTTAAATAATGTGTATATATACTAGGGACAAAACCCGTTGCATTTAGGAACTCCTCTGTGGATGGCCTCTCCCTCTACCCAGGACCTGGAAAGGCTGAAGGCGCCCGGGCAGGGAACTCACAGGCAGGGGCAGCTCTCACGCAGCAGGGATTTGCAGCCTCCGAGCCTCGGAGGGAAGTGGAAGGAGGAGGGGGTGGTCAGGGGTGGGGGGGACGGAAGGCGATTGGCTGGCTGCTGGACAGACAGGCAAGCCGGTTGGAGGAAGAGGCATTCAGGGGTGGCACAGCTGCCCTGAGTGGGTGTTAAGTGCTGAGTGGCACTTAAGCCATGAAACCAGCTCCTCCTCCTAGGCCTTACCAGAAATATTAAGTGGAACAGATATATTTATATATTTATCTGGTGATATGACCATATATGGTCATGTCAACCCGTCCTCACTTCCCAAAATGGCTAATGATGGGCCTGGAGGGGGTGGGAAGGGGAGGGGCCCCAGCAAGCAGGTGAAATTATGCAAACGGGAAAAGGCTGTGCTACAATCTCTCTGGCTGTCCCTTCTGCAAAAGGGGGAGGTGAGGAAAAGAGCCCTTTGCATGCATTTCGGTTTCTGAGAAAGTGGCTGGAGTTGCATCATGACGGAAGAAAGCTGTTGTTTTTTTTGCCTTGCTCTCTACTACTTGAAGGAGTCTCAAAGTGACTTACAACCACCTCCCCTTCCTCTCCCCACAACAGACACCCTGTGAGGTAGGCAAGGCTGAGAGAGCTCTGAGAGAACTGTGACTGGCCAAAGGTCACTCAGTGGGCCACATGTGGAGGAGTGGTGAATCAAACCCGGTTCTCCAGACTAGACGCTGCTCTTAACCACTACACCACGCTGGCAGAAATTCAACAGGAGACCCTCCCCCCCTTTCATGTCACATCTGTTCAAAGACCAAGAGCCAACAACAGTGCTTTGAGGGAGAGGGGTACGCATTTGTCTTTTAGGAGCTGGGGTGCCAGGCTTATTGTATACTCCCAATGAATCCTTCCTTTGGACCATTATGAGCCTGGGATTCAAAATGGAGGCAAAGAAGGCCGAAGAAGCCCGGAAGGTTCCGTCCAAGCATCTCAGCTTCATTTCACAGCCCGTTTGGTGGTTCAGATGGGCCATTTCTTTGGGGTTCCAAGAACAAGCCTTTTTAAAAACCTTGTTTTCCCAGAGTGATAGCGCTTCCCCCTTCTCTTTGAATCTTTTCTCGTTTCTAAAGCGGCAGACGCCTGCTGAAAGACCTAAAATCCCCCCTTTCCTTGCAGCTGGACTCTCCAGTACCCATTGCTGCCATAGACTGAACAAACACACGAGCTGGCGCACCCACACAAGAGCGATGCGTGGGCGTTACATACAGGGCACAATCCGACTCGCGGTGCTTGCAGTGACGGTCTTTTCCACAAGAGAGCACAGTAGCCCGTGCGCCGGTGGATTCTTTTGTAAATGCCTTGTATACTTACGGAGCGTGACATAACTCAAAAATTATAATTAAAATGTCTCGGCTCCTGTATTTATAGTAACATTTAAACTACTGCGCTTTCCCGAAGTCGGAGTCATTTACTTGCGAACAGCACACTTTATGGCGAGCAGATCTTTGAAACGATACCACGGGGATATGGCACTACCACATGTAACTCAATATATGTCAACAGCTGTAAAAATATTGGTAAGGGGGAAAGAGAAGGAGGGGAAAAAGCCAGGGAGGCAAGCCGAGGGTCCCCCATCTTGCACATCTGTTTTTTTTCAGATGTGTGCATCTTCGGCTCCCCACCCCCCGAGTGCCCCCACCCCCCAATAATTGGCCAATTTTGGCACAAGCTGTCATAAAAAAAGAAAAAGAGCCAAGGCGTCTTTGAGGTTGGGTGATCAAAAAGGTTATAAATGAAAATGATTTCAGTGTCGGAGGCCCAGCAAGCGGACCAAGGCTCTTACTGCTGCGAAAGGGGGTTTGTTCTAATCTTACCAACTGCACAGGCTTTCGTGAACTCCCTTCCTAGGGTGTTCACAACTCCCCAGGGCGAAGCTACAGTAAATTCTGGCTTAATCCCTTCCGCATACAAATGAGCCCCTGGTAAGAGAAACTGCAGGGCCAGACGGGCTCCGTGTGCAGCGATGATTCTGTGCCTTAGCAAAAAAAAAAAAAAAAAGGAGAGGGGAAGAGAGAGAAACACAAGGATGGAATTGTGGATTTATATTTTCAAAATGGGAGGGGACGGCCCTTCTTTAAGAACTGCTGACTTAGAACTTTCAGGTACTGGCGCGAGAAGGGAGGGGAAGGAAAGACAGCGGAAAGGGGGGGAAAGGAGGGGAAAAAAATAAGACGTCTTGACACAGGAAGGGGTAGCCACCCACAATAAAATGGATGGGACTGAAATATTTATCAGCCCATTATAAAATACAGGTTCTATCGGTCTCCTTTCTCATTGGCTGGCATCTCTGCAGCCAGCACAGTATAGAATATGGAATGGTATGCATTAATTCCTTAGGCATTTACCCTCAGCCTTTACATTTGGACCTAGCTTCACCGTGGTAACGTACACCAGGATTAGGTCCGCCAACCACGTGAGCATCATTTAATCACAAAGCGTCGTCCCTTTTTAACGTCAGATCCATGAAAGTTCTTCCTTCTGTCAAAACAGGACACACACATTTGGAAATATAAACAAACAGAAGGGATGTGTGCAGCTGCCAGCAGGGGGCAGCAGCCATGATTCTGTGAGAGCCAGAGTAGCTCAGGGGCTGTGGCATCCTTCTTCAACCAGGGTTTCGTGGAACCATGGTGCTTCTGGAGGGCCCAGGAAGGGTTTCCCAAATGGGTGGGAGTTAATTAATTTTTAATATATATTTTTAAACGTGTTAAAAATTTATCAGGTGATATGGTTATACATGGACATGTCAACCTGCCCACCCCTCCCAAAATGGCCATGGATGGGCCTGGAGGGGGTGGGAAGGGGAGGGTCCCCAAGTGGGCGTGTCCACAGCTCTGCTTCCCAACTGTGTTCTATATAATTGTGCCACTTCTGGGGTTTCTGGAAACCTGAAGAATGTTTCAGGGTTTTCGCAATGGTTAAAAAGTTGCAAAAGGGCTGGGCTCAGGTGTCAAGCTAGGATCTGGGAGACTCAGGTTCGAATCCCCACAAAGTCTGGCATGCCAGATTAGAAGTCTGCACTCCTAACCACTACACTGACCTGGCGTGGTGGTTCAAGGATCTGTGGGGCCCCAGACAAGTGCCATTGCAGTGAGCGCAGCCAAAATGGGGCTGGAGGAGTCACCCACAGTGGAAAGGGGTCTCAATGTCCTTAAACAGGGAAACGGGAGGAGGTGGGAGGTCATGGTTGGTCCTGATCCACGGGGGGAGGCACTACATGGGGCTCCTGGAAGGGCAAGGGTCATAGTACGTGCTGCACATGCTGCATGGATAAACCAGCCCTGAATACATGTAACGTGACCTAGCAGCAAAAAGTGGGAAGGACAGATATTTCTTTTATTCAAAAGCAAATCACACACGACCATGCCGAAACCAGAGCGAGACACCGCTGCTAATAAGGCACTTTGTTTCATTATGCATCTACCTTGCGTGGCCAATTCCGGTAAGAGTATCCGTGAGGAAAGCTAATGTTAGCCTATACAGCGTTAAAGAGGATTTGTTAAGTGAATAATTAGAATACCAACTGGATCATGTAATAGAGCCTAAGCCGGGAATTCGGCTAGACGACGGCTTGATAATCAGGAGCTGAAAAATACGAATCGGAAGGCAGAGACGGGCGAGCACGTGGGGTTTGTTGGAAAACACCCAGTGTGACAGAGAGAGCCGCTGGAAGATTCAGAGAAGTCCAGAGCGGCGGTGTCTGTCTGTGTGCAGGCAAGGAACAAGCAAAAGCCCAAGTTCCCAGTGCCAAATTCCCGGACATGGTTTCCAACTATTCCAATCAGCCAGCTCTGTGGTTGGGCTGGGATTTCAAACTTGCCACAGTATGAAGTCCAGTTTGGGCTATATTCCCTTCACTCTCGCAGCTTGACGGAGGCTTCCCCGCAAAATCAAAAGGCTTACTGTCAAGTTTTCGATTGGTCTGGGCTTCATGCTATCGCATGTGCGGTGATGGGCAAGGAATACGAATGCCGCTCGGGCTCCGCCATGGGGCCTTAAGGTTTTGTCCAATTCATCCAGGGACCTTATGAAAAGTAGAGCGGGTCTCTTTTCATGTATATTCCAACCGCTGAAAACTCCCTAGTGGGCAAACGCGGTGTTAAAAAGAGAAAGAGATAGAGAGAAAGAAAGAAAGAAAGGGGGGGAAAAAGACAGGGAAGAAGAACAAGAACAATAGCTCGGGAAAAGGGGAAGCAAATCTACGGGGCATTTGAAAAGATACACCAGCCTGAATAAAGCATAATCATTGCAATAAAAATAATAGATAGTTTGCGGCATAGGAGCGACATTTGCGACAGAGTATTCTTAGGTATTTGAGTATTCTTAGGTATTTGTTTATTTTGCAATTCAAAGAGAAAATCGTCGCACACTGACACATTTCCTGGGCGCTGCTGCAGAAAGATCAACTTCGGGTTCAAGCCAGATGGCTCGGCTTTACAAGAACTCAAAAACTGCACAAAATGGCCAACAACCAGGCTGGAAAAAATCAAAAAGCACCCCAATCTCCACAATGCAATTCCCTATCAAGAAAAAGCAACCGAGATGGTGACATTGTTTTGGGGGGTATGTATGGATGTGTTTACATATAAGCACAGCATAGCTGGGGTAGTGCATGTCGTTTTTCGATTTCAGGTATATATTGTGTACGAACTGAGGTATGTATTATTTAATTTTATTATTAAGAAACTCTCTAATATGTACATTTTTTTTCTCATGATGCTATATTTATTAAGGGCGTTCATCACCGGAGCTTCTGAATCAGAAGTATAAAGCATCGCTGGAGGGGGGGGCAGAAAAAGCTTTATGCAATTTTTATGCCAAAAATGCCATGCTAACTTGTGTACGCTGCGCACTAACCTGACCTTTGCAAATGGTCACGAGAGTAGCCATGCATCAATATGGTCGGCTCGGGGACAATTCCGTTCAACGTTTTCACAGGGAAAAGCAAGGCAAGATGGCTGACTTGGCGTCAAGCAGATATACATGTCTTGGACCCATCCAAGGGAACCCCAGGCAACCCCCCTCCCCCCCAAAAAAACCCAGACATATACTAGAGGCGGGATTTAAATGATCTAAAATTCATACTCCCGTTTTACACTGGGTTTCCCTCATCCACAGATGCCATGGCCAACACCTCCCAGTCTAGAAAACTTTTTTGTCCACAGAGATTCACCCCCATTTTTCAGCAAAGAAGCTGAACTGTTTGTGAACATTCTTTCACTGCCACCTTCCTCCTGAACATTCCATATGCTAATGCAGTGGTCCCCAACCTTTTTATCACCGGGGACCACTCAACGCCGGGGACCACTCACCGGGGACCACTCAACACCTTTTACTGAGGCCAGGTAGTTTACTCTCAACCACTGCGCTAACGCTCTCTGATCGCTATGGTAATGTTTAAACATCCCTTCAAAATAAGATACAGACACGCCACAACAATGAAGTGTGTTGTAAAGGGCTGGGGGGGGGATGAAGTAAAGGGCCGGGGAGGGGGCGAGAAGGCGTCCTTCGGGGCCCACCTCCAATTAGTCGAAGGACCACATGTGGTCCACGGCCCACAGGTTAGGGATCGCTATGCTAATGGACACAGGCCCACAAGTATGATCACTAAAGGAAAGCATACGTTTTCATTCTGGTGACCAGCAAGGAAAGCGGTAGGATACCAAAAAAAACTTACTAGCTACACTAGCAGCCATTATGACGGCGGGCTTTCGAAAAGTGCCAGCACCCGGCTCTAGTGTCAGGAAAGCTGCCACAACTGCTTGGCCTGTACAACTCCGTCCGCTGCCTCCAACACCTAGCCTTCAACAAAAGTCAAATGCTTCCTTGGCCTCTACGGAAGGGAAGGCAAGAAAGTGGACGCTCATTTGACAATTAGAAACGATGCTCAATCCCAGACTCCCGTTTGTGGGCATTCTGTGACATCACAGCAGCTCAGCTAATGAAGAGAGGTGCTCACGGACTAGAAGAAACAGAGTTTATATATATTATATATACTACACAGGGAGAATTCTGGGTAGCAAAATGGTAGAGCAGTCTTAGGGTGCAATTAGCAAGCACTGAGATCTGAGACCTTCAACGCTGATTTTATGATGGATACGGTTTTAATTAACGTTAAATATTTAATAATTTTACATTTAACTGCATTGAACTTATGATTATGTTTGATCTATTGTATTTTTGTTATGATGTAAACTGCCCGGAGTCCTTGGAAAAGGCGGTATAAAAATCAAGCAATAAATAAATAGAATACATTTGAGTCTACAGGCAAACAAGTACAGATACTTCTGATTTACAAACATGCTACTTAACCACTCATTCTGCACACAAAGGATAATGCGTTATCAATGCACTTTAGAAATACATTTTCCTGTTTCACACAAGAAAATCCAGCTGCAGAATGAGACTAAACTTAATGGGTGTGAATCCATCGAGTCCTGCTGCTAAACTAGGTTATCCTCCATTCATTTCAACCATGTTGTTACGGCTCTAATGATTCGTATCCCATTCAAAAGCCATCAGAGTCTACAATGGCAACTTGGCTCAGGGGTAGAAGGTCTGCTTTGCGTGCAAAAGGTCCCAGGTTCAATCCCCAGCACCTGCAATGTAAGGATCAGGCAGCAGGTGAAATGAAAGACCTCTGTCTGAGACCCTGGAGAACTGCTGATGGTTGGAGTAGAAGACAACTGACCTAAATTAGACCAAGGATGTGACTGACCACTCCGACCTCTTTACTGCACCTTAGATAAACCCCAGTTCTTTAACCAGGCCCCCAAATGCAAAGAGCAGTCTCCAAAATACAAATGCAATTATCAAGTTATCATATTTATGATGTTCACTTCTGCATCAACGAAATCCAGCAGGACAAGGCTAATGTTGATTTCGGTGGACTTGGAAGGCTAACACTTTGCTTTGCAGTGTAACAAAGGCTGGTAAATTTATTTTAATGATTGTTACATTATATATATATATTTTTAAATCTTGTTTTATTTCAAGGACTACCTTGCTCCTAAGAGGCAACATATACAATTTCTAAATAAATACGATTTTTGCTCTCTCTTTTTATTACTGGAGCTTAATTCTTGAGTGTAGAAGCGAGAGGAAACAGATGCAACACCCACTACAGACTAATTAAATATTTTCCAGAATCCAGAGAAAGTCAGCAACTGGTCAACCTTATGGTCCTTGTATCCAGACACACCCTCCTAGATTCGCAATTGCTTTTTAACCAGCTCCTGCTCCTGTACCTCCTGATTCCAAATGAGATCACCCAAAAAACGACTACTCTCCATGATGGGAACCGCTGATCTTTGCAAAGTGTACTGCTTTTAAAAGAGCAAGAGACAGAACTGGAGGGGAGCTTATATTTTGGAGGAGGGGGAGAATGCTGTCTACGATTTGGCACATCTTGGAGAGAGGGCTTGCTCCGGTTCTACACCCCTCCTCCCCCAAGAACACCCCTCTCAATCCCCCTTGTCCTTCCCTCACCTTCCTCGCTTACCACTGACCGCTGCTGCCTGGCAACAGCACAGCGCTGGTATGATTTTCTCTTTGGGCCTGCCAAAATGGCTGCTGCAGCGGGACTGAAGCTCAGGACAAATGCCGTTTGCCCTTTTCAGTGCCAGTTCTCCTTCAGAAAAAGCTTGCAAGGAGATATTGTAGGGGGGGGGGGGGATGGACGGACCCTGAAAACATTCCTGGAAATGCACGCTTGGGCTAAACACTGAGAGGTCCACAGGCCACCGGGTACTTGCAAACGAGCCCCCTCCTTGCCGAAACATTCGCCTCCCTCCAGTTGAAAGCTTTCTCTGTTCCGTCGCTAATTGGCCTGCCTTATTTAGAAAAGGAGCTAACTTTTGCTTGGAAGTCGCATCCCTTTCGTCGAGAGTTCGGCTGGAAACTTGGCCTAAGTGACAGCTGCAGAAACCTCGCCCCAGCTTAGCTCTGCGGGAGCCTGAATGTACTTCATTCTGGGGTTCGGAGCAGCTTTTAATCTGTCAGCGTGACACTGCAGCTGCTGTAAGCTAACCGAAAATTGCCTGCGTACGGGGGCTTAAAAATTTCTGTAACCCTTTTGGTGGCAACGTCATGCCAAGACAGTGGTTCAGACATCCAGTCACAAAGGGCTGCCGAGTTAAAGGAGGGGGGAAAAAAAACTAGAGCTAACAGCCTCGGGCACAGAAAACGGACGGGGGGTCCTTTGAATAGTTTAGGAGACTCCTCTCAAGTTCAGAAGTTATCATCGGGGTAGGGTGACTGTATTTTATTATATTGGGGGAGGACCTCCAGAAAGGGTTGCCAGGCTGGCCCACACCATACCCAACGCAATATGATGAACTTGGGATCAGATCCCTTTGCAAGACTAAGCGTCCTTGACACTTTCGGAAGCAAAAGACTAAACGAGTTTACATCTGTTGGGTAGCAATGACCAACATTCCAGTTGGTGTAGCCCCCAGCAGAGCAATCCATCTACTGGTATAAGCAATGGAAATCGGGCTTGACCATCATACATCTGGGATTGGGTCCTTTCTTATGGATCAATCCCAGACACGTTTATATATTCCTCTCGATAACAATTGTTTTTAATTACCTTTATTTGAAGAAGAAGAAGAGTTGGTTCTTATATGCCGCTTTTCCCTACCCGAAGGAGGCTCAAAGCGGCTTACAGTCACCTTCCCTTTCCTCTCCCCACAACAGACACCCTGTGGGGTGGGTGAGGTTAAGAGAGCCCTGATATCACTGCTCGGTCAGAACAGTTTTATCAGTGCCGTGGCGAGCCCAAGGTCACCCAGCTGGTTGCATGTGAGGGAGTCTAGAATCGAACCTGGCATGCCAGATTAGAAGTCCGCACTCCTAACCACTACACCAAACTGGCTCTCAGTTTGACCAAGTTCACTCATCCCCTACCCAAATACCCAACGATGGGTCTCAAGGAGGTGGGAAGGGGCCCTGGCCATTTAAACTTTTGCCAACTGAGGTTCCTCTCACTCCCAGGGGGAGTAGCAGGGAGGTGTGGCCATCTGATGTCACTTCCTGTTACCTCAAAGCCTGAAAATATTTCAGCGGTACCTCCATGGTCAAAAGGTTGAAAAAAAGTGGCCTTAGGCAAAACAGATAATTTCTGTGCTAGGCTGTGTTTCCAAGCTAGCAAAAAAAAAAAAAAATCCACTGAGTTCTGCACATGGGCCTGATAGAAATAAGTAGATGCCAATTTCTGGCTCTGCTACTCAAACCCTTCTTGGTTCTGCCTGCAAGGCCCCACCCAGCTAGTGATACAATACGATACGATAACATTTATTGTATATAGCTAAAGGCCATTACAAAGCACAATTAAAACAATACGGTACAAATATGAATAAAACAATATTTCTCCAATATTGCGTACATAAAATTGTAAACATGGGCTACTGAGTTATAATAAGAGGGATAAAATGGTGTATCATTTTACTCCTGCAAAAATGCTTTGGCTTGGATCTTCCTGGCGGCCAGAGCTAAAGTGCCACCCTATATGAATTATAGGGGTTGACATCTGATAACCGATAGGTCAAAAACAGAAACAGGGTATGAGTTCGGTAATAACTTGGCGAGGAATTTGCCCCTGGGTTCGGAGTACAGGGGACAAGCCAAAACTTAGTGGGGCAGGTCCTCCACGGATAAATTTCCACATATACACAGGCATTGGGATATGGGCATTTGGAGATCTTGCCCAGAGAGAATGGCTGATGGGTGAAATGAGCATCATTTCAACCAGCTAGCAGAATCCTTATTTCAAAGGCTGGCCATCCATGTTGATTCCAACTTGTTCCAATCTGCGCATGGGTTCAGTGCTTCTCCCTGCATGCCCTCACCTTCCACGGTGCATGGAGCTGTTCTCAGATGCTTGCCATTAATCATGTGACAAAATGTGCTGCCATATGGGGCATGGCATATAATGCCCACCCACCCATTTCAATATTTCCCCTTGGCAGGCACATAAGTATGCAAGGTTCCAGACACAGCAAGCTTTGACTGAGCTTCTAGGTCTTTTTTTATGAACATAATCCACAAGGAGCTATATAAAAAAAAAAAAAGCCAATTGCAGTGCCCAGTTCCCCAGCTGCCAAAAGCTTATTCTCCTCTCCAACAAGAAGGAGGAGGGGAGGGGAAGAGTGAGGTAATTACACCTGAAAGCCATCTTTGTTCTACGCATCTTTAAAATTAGCCTGATATTTCCGCCTGCTTCGGGAAGCGCGAAAAAAAAAACTACCCACAAATCAAAGGGCGATTCTAAAAAAAAAAAAAAGAAGGGGAAAAAAAATCCTCAGATCCCTCGAAGAATTGATACAGCAGCAGCTGTATCTCTTTAATTTGAGTAATTATCATATAATTAAGTGCATGAATTACAAGAGAGCCAAGGCATTAAATTAAAATATTTAATGCTTGTAAATCTGAAAACGATTACGGTGCTGATGTGCCGCTACTGAGCGGCAAGGCCTTATGGGCCATTCTTGTTCGGCTGCAACGCACGTTCCTTTGCATGCATCCTTTTTTTCTAACACCTGGAAAGTTCACCCTGCTTTGAACTTGTGGCCTATTCCTCACACTAAGAAGGGCGGTGGAAATCTTCCCTTTAAACAGCCGTCACCGGCAAACTCTCCTGGCCTTAGAGCCCATCTGGAACAAGCCCTCCCCCTGGGTCTGTTTGTCAACAAGTCCCAGCCCTGCATCATCTATTGAAGATATTCCCTCCCACAGAAAGTATTTGAGCTATTGTTCAGTGGAGGAGCGTCTGCTTGGCATGCAGAAGGTTCGATTCCTGGTGTCCCAAGTAAGAGGATCTGGTAGTAGGTCAAGGCAGCAGGAAAAGAGGCAGACTGGACACGAGATGGATTAAGTCAGGTTTTCTCAACCATGGTTTTGTGAAACTGTATCTTGATGGCCCTGGAACAGTTTCCAACTAGGGTTGAGCACTCCGGTGCACTTCGGCCGCTTTGGTGAGCACCAACGCTCGAGGCAGCCAGAGCTCTGCGCCTGCATGGAGGCACCGGCTCATGCGCCACCACCACCCCTCCCCTCCCCTCCCCTCTGCGTCGCTGGCCGCCTTGGACATTGGTGCTCGCCGAAGCAGCCGAAGCGCTCAACCCTAGTCCCGACCTTTTTGAGCCTGTAGGCCAGGGGTAGTCAAACTGCGGCCCTCCAGATGTCCATGGACTACAATTCCCAGGAGCCCCTGCCAGCGAATGTAGGAAGATCTTTCCATGTGTTCTGGGATTCCCTACTGCAGTGGATTTCAAATTCTCTTCTTTCAAGGAATCCTTCTCCTCATCACCGTTTGCTATGTAACCCCTGAACATCTACCAGGATATTGTCTCCTGCAGAAGGGTGCACAGGTGCATTCGCTGGCAAGGGCTCCTGGGAATTGTAGTCCATGGACATCTGGAGGGCCGCAGTTTGACTACCCCTGCTGTAGGCCTTTGGATGTATGACACAGGGTAGTGGGTGCAACTACAAAATGGCTGCTGCAGGACATGAAGCCAACCACAAAATGGTCCTCATAGGAGGCTGAGCTACACATACGCCAGAAGCTCAAGTTTGGGGGGAAACAGGAGTGAGGGAGAGCAAAACCAACACTGTGGTGACAGCTACTGCCAAAAGATTATTTAATCTGCACAGCCAATCGGAAGCCCTGCTCGGCAACAGGCCCACCCAGAACCACCCAGGTTCTACAAATGCCTAGTGGGCACCAGGAAATGTTTTGGTGGGTGTCCTGGCTGTGGCCATGGAGGACCCATGGCCGAGATGACCAAAGTTCTCTTCACAAGACCATTTCCCTTGTCCCTGAGCATCCCTGCTGTCCACTGGTTATCTTGCCATGGTTTCCTTGTTGGTTTCCTGTGTTTTCTCAAGCTGGATCAAAGGTAGCTTGTGACAGCATACAGAAACGATGGAACGACAACAAACGGAAAACATGTAAGCTCACAGAAAAATACCGTCAGTCAAGCACTGTTGGAAAACCTCCACGTGCAAAGTCACGGAGTCTCACCTTTAGAGACCCTACCTGCACAACCTCTGCTCTTCAGTTCTGTGGTACACAGATCATGAGGACAGAGTCAAGGTGCACTGGATGGAAGACTCCTATGCAATGGGAAAGCTCTCTGCACAAGCTTCAGGCAAGAGAATAAAGGTGTCCCATAAGTATTGTGACCTACATCTCCAAGTGAACAATGGTTCTGAACATCTGCCCAATCCAGGACACCATGACTATCATCAACTTAATTTGCCCACAGCACAACCTCAGAGCAAAGGAAAAAGAGCTATCAGCTGTCGCTCTGGTAAACTCATCACAGATAGGTACAATTAATGCTTTCTTGTCTCCATGAACCAAATACAATGGCATTGTTCTATTTAAACCACAGGAAGGGGAGGGGAGGGGAGGGGGGAAGGAAGGAAGGAAGGAAGGAAGGAAGGAAGGAAGGAAGGAAGGAAGGAAGGAAGGAAGATCTTATTATCCAGGTGTTAATGAAGATGCATTCAACCCCATACTCTGATATGAGGGTCTCTCCAATTAAACAGAATTTTCAACCTTACCAGATAACTAATTGAATTCAGATTTGTGCTTGATGTTCTATATAATATTTTACAAGTTAGCTCTCTTAAGGGAGTGTATTGATTGAAGGAGAAAACAGATGTTACAGAAGATGTTTTAAAGATCAGGGGGAAAGAGAAGGATGTTTAGAAACTTGAAAAGATTAGGCAAGAGGGTTTTTTTTTTGTTCTTCTTCTTTTTTTTACACGGGAGTAGGCGAACCACTTGGGCTTCGTTTCCCCCACTACATCAAAAGGCTAATTTCCCCCTCTTTGCATTCTGTTTGTGGTTTCTTCTCACCCGTCCCAGGTTTCTGATTGTGCATTCCAGTGAGCACGTGCAGTAAGGAAGACATCCAGGGATCACAACTCATACTGCAGCTCCACTTAGAAGAATAAATACAGATATGTTATAGCTGACATAACCAAGCAAGGTC
The DNA here is from genome assembly GCF_049243985.1 of Paroedura picta. Lineage (NCBI taxonomy): Eukaryota > Metazoa > Chordata > Lepidosauria > Squamata > Gekkonidae > Paroedura > Paroedura picta. Next base: position 34,684,083 of record NC_135382.1, read on the forward strand.
TTTTAAAATGTATGGCTTGCCCTGATGGACAAGCTCAAGGTGAGCAGTTGCCACTTGCCCTAAATATAAAGTCCTTATTATGAGTAGACCGATAGAATCAGAGAATAATACAGAGCTGGAAAAAAATCACAAAAGGCCATCCAGTCCAGCCCCACACTTTTTCAGGGACTTAAAAAATCACACACTCTTGACGGGCGCTCATCCAATCTCCTCCTAAAAACTTCCAATAAAGGAGGCTCCACCATCCTCCAAAGCAGCATATTCCATCTACAAACAGCCCTCTCCATCCAAAATGTTTTCTAATATTAAGTCCCACCTCCTTTCCCGTAATTTGAACCCATTGCTCCTCCTCCTCGTCTCTAAAGCTGCAGTGAACAAGTTGGCCCCCTCAAACATAGCACAGTTGCCTTCCGCTGAACATGTTCCAACTTCAATATATTTTTTGAACTGCGGCATCGAGAACTGGACACAATACTCCAAATGAGGTCTACCCAATATGGAATAGAGCGGTCTTATAACTTCCAAGGCTCTAGATTCTATGCTCCTGGCGATGCAGACTAATATCGCATAAGGATATTATGATAGGAGGAAGAAGAAATACTGCAGGCCAGCCAGGGGCACATAAAGCTGGACCATTAGAATTTCTTCGTTTTCTTTTAGTGCTGGTAAATAGGTAAGAAGACTTGCCATTTTCTCAGTTTTATTCATGTAACTTTTGTACTGGACAGTCTTTGTTTGTATATCTTTAATTATTGCTCTTTAGACATGGCTGCAGCTATGGACACAGGACATAATGTCTGTTTAATAATAAAAAGATTAGGTAAATTCATGGGGTCTATTAGCATCTTTTAGCTAGAATGGGGTTTATTAGAATCTATTAGCTAGCTAGAATTTGTCAAACTCCCAGGGTTTCTTGATGGCCCTGCACGGGTCTCCTAAATGGATGGAAGTTAATTATTTTTAAATATATTTACCAGGTGATATAACCTGGTAACCCACCCACCCCTTCCAAAATAGCCAATGATGGGCCTTGAGGGGGTGGGAAAGGGAGGGGCCCCGGGTGGGCATGTCCACAGATATGCTTCCCAAACCTATTCTACATGATTGCGCCACTTCTGGGGTTTCTCAAGCCTGAAAAAGTTTCAGGGGTTTCTCAACGGTATAAAAGCTAGGCTCATCATGCCCTAATTCCACATTCCAACGGGGAAAGGATAGCGGTTTACATAAAGACAGCAGGATGAAGAGGAGATGGCACATTTTCAGCACAAGGAACCCTGCCCACGTGGCATTCTCCCTTTCCAGGTAGTATTTATTGCACGTTCCCTTTTTCAGTCAACTGGAAAGGCAGGTGTGACCCGCTGACTGCTACTCACAAAACTCTTTTACGCTCTGCAACAGGATTTTGTTTTTCTTTTGTTCCTTCAGGATTCCCTCTCTCTCTCTCACTCTCTGTTTCCCTGCCTCTGATTTCACAAATCCATTGTGCAGTCTGCTGCTTCATCAGCTCCTGCCCCCAACGCCCTCACAACAGCTGTGGGCTTAATTATCAAAATAACATTTTAATAGTCTCATAACCGAACTCCCTTCCAAACACGCCAGCGGAGAGGCTGCAAAGGGTTCTTTTAACACCTTTCCGCTAAACTTACTAATAGGCTACATTTAGGTGATTATGCTGTCCTGATGCCTCACCGTTTATTGACGGAGCACTGTCCCTCCCACCTGACCCCATGGCTTTCTGTCTCTTTTCTCTTTATCATGCAGCAAGAGTGCGTGATCAGAGTGCCCGACAAGTATCATCTCTGATTGTCATTAGCTAAAGAAGTGGTGGTGAATTCCGTAGAACTTGACTGTGACTCCCAGGATGGGATGAGCTAAGGACATCCAGACAAATCCTTTCTGCCAGTGCTTTAAATACTTTCTAAAACCAAAAATAACTTGCTTGCCAGCTTAGTGTAGTGGTTAAGAGCGGCGACTTCTAATCTGGCGACTTCCCCACTCCTCATGCAGCCAGCTGGGTGGCGCTGGGCTTGTCACAGACCTGATAGCGCTGTTCTCACCGAGCAGTAACATCAGGGCTCTCTCAGCCTCACCCACCTCACGGGGTGTCTGTTGTGGGGAGAGGAAAGGGAAGGCGATTGTAAGCCGCTTTGAGACTCCTTCAGTTAGTAGAAAGCGGAGTCCAAAAACCCGACTCTTCTTCTCTCAAAACACCCAAATAAAAGTGGTGCCCTTCTGGTTGAGAAAAGCGACATATAAGAACCAACTCTTCTTCTGAAACGGTTTTGGGGAAGGGAGGGATTTAGAGACAGCAAAATCAAACAAAATAATGGAGTTCCACAACTTTGTCCGTTCAAGCTCCCATGTTCCTAAGAGGACATAAAGCAACCAGTGGAAATAAAGCAATCTCTGGTTCCTCGTATGCTGTACCCCAATTAGTACTCTGCCTCAGCATCAGGGCTGAGGCAGTGGCAGACTTGATGTGCTCCCAATCCCAGCTTCAGATAGTCTTGTGTTGACTAGAGATCATGCTAATTGCATTAATGGAGAAGCTTTTCCTTTGGCTGTTTTCTTGTTCCCTCCAGAGTCCCCCGAGACAAAGTAAAAAATCTCTCAATATATTCACATTCCCACAGGGCCACCAACAGTCAGATTGATCTTTGCACATTGTAATGAGAATGCCTACTCCTCCCTTTGCAACCTCAAAGCTAGACTACTGTAAAATTCTCAGCGCGGGACTGCCACTGGAAGCTGTTCAGAAGTTTCGGGTGGTGAGCAGAAGACATTCCACCCCCTACGCACAGTCAAATCATTCAATAGTCCTGGTTCTGGCTAAAAACAGAACAGCACCTGAAGCATGGTGCACACAAGGTAGTAACTAATTAAAACGGGAGGGGGGAGGGGAGACAGGGAGAGTAGCCCAGCTTGCATTGGCAGGCACTAAGGTCAGACACAATTTCATCAAAGCAAGTTTTGTTGCCATGGTGATTACGAGCAAGAAACTTGGATCATGACTCTTTACTTGGGGAACAACTGCATTCCGAATAACTGTTCTTATTCCTATATACGTTTAGCAACCGGGTTTCGGGAGGAGGTCTGGGTCCTGTAGCCTTTCAGCTGAAGTTAAGCTGTTGGCTGCTAATTCATTCAGCAGTGTTTACACCCTGCCTCTCTGCAAATCTCATGGCTGTTTGTCTTCTGAAAAACATTTTGAATGTACAGTCCATGTGTGGAATTCAAGCAGAAGTCATGTGCTCAGAGGCTCAGCCATGGGCTTGCAGCTTTAGGGCTGGGAAAGGCTAAAGACAACGGCCCTATAGGTTGATTGACAGCCAACTTGGTATAAGGCAGGGGTAGTCAAACTGTGGCCCTCCATATGTCCATGGACTACAATTCCCAGGAGCCCCTGCCAGCGAATGAATCATAGAATCATAGAATCATAGAGTTGGAAGGGGCCATACAGGCCATCTAGTCCAACCCCCTGCTCAACGCAGGATTAGCCCTAATGCTGGCAGGGGCTCCTGGGAATTGTAGTCCATGGACATCTGGAGGGCCGCAGTTTGACTACCCCTGGTATAAGGGCTAAGAGTGGGGGCCTCTATAGAGTCCAGGTTTAATTCCCGCTCCTCCTCCACATGCAGCCAGTTGGGTTGGCTTGGGCCACTCCCTGTTATCTCAGAGCTCTCCCAGCTTCACCTGCCTCACTGGGTTTGATTCCTCACTCCTCCACATGCAGCCAAGCTGGGTGACCTTGGGCTAGTCACAGTTTTCACAGAGACTTCTCAGCCTCACAGTCTATTGTGGGGAGAGGAAGGGAAGGTGATTGGAAGCCACTTTGGGACTCCTTCGGGTAGAGAAAAGCGGCATATAAGAACCAACTCTTCTTCTTCTTCAGTAATATCAGGGCTCTCTCAGCCTCACCTCCCTCACAGGGTGTCTGCTGTGGGGAGAGGAAGGGAAGGCGATTGTATGCCCCTTTGAGACTCCTTCAGTTAGTGGAAAGCAGAGTCCAAAAACTCGGCTCTTCCTCTATCAAAACACCCAAATAAAAGTGTTGTTTTTGTTGTTTTAATTCTGCTTCACCACTGACTGGTAAGGAAGAATGTGTTACTATCAGCTCCTAAGCCTAGAAATCATGTAGAAAACATTTATGTGCATTTTTGTTAAGACTATGAGGGTTTCGTTGTCTTTCAGTATTTCTGTTTTCCTGAAAAGGAAACAAAAGACTACATAGCAGCTTCCCCGTGGTTTGCCGTCTCAGGAAACAATCATTCGGAAAACCACAGCTTGCGGATTCCTCTGAGCCACATTTTGTACGCTCACTTCCAAACTAGCGTTGAACATCCCTTTGGAACCCTGCTTCAGAGGGAGGAGAACAAACCACAGTTTGTCGGTTCAGATAAAAGAAGGAAGGGCGGTTTGCTGGGAAAGCAGATGTGATTAATTTCCCAGTCACATGTCTGACAAGAGGGGAGAGGAATGAGGGGCAGTCTGGGCAGGTGGGAACGGGGGTGATGATTCGGCATCACACCTCTCTTCCAACACGTAAACTATGGTTTAACCGCGGAGTCGCTCGTAAATCCCGGAGCATCGCCCAGACGCAATGACATCACATGTGCTTTGGAAGCAATGCTACAACAAATACCTTGTCCCCCACCCTTCCAGTTCTCCCAACAGGGTGCCAGCAAGGGCCGGCAGCTGCAGGCAGGAAGCATCTCAATGCAACTACACCACAGTCAAAATTCCTATCATAGGAATCCTATTATTTATTCCCCCAAAAAACAAATTTACAAACAAAAAAACCCCAGAATCCAGTGACACTGAAAAAAAAAAGTGATAGTTTTCAAAAATCCTTCAACCATCTGTGGTTCTACGCATGGCGATCCCATATAAACAAATGCCATTCATTTGCACATGACTAGGGACATAACCGAAGCCTCACGGAGAGGCATCAGGGGGGAGAAAAAAAATCAACCATCGATAATTTTTCCAAAACTCCTTAGAAAGATATCCTTCCTTCCTACGGGGTTGTCTGAAAGTGATCTTGGTGGTTAGGGGCGTTTAATTTGTTTCCCGTTTGAACCCAGTACCCATCCCTTGCAGCTCAGCTGGAGAAAGCTGGCTTGGAGCGGTTATCTGCCAGCTCGACACTGCGGGCCGAGTTCACCGTCCATCTAGCAGATGGGGAAACGGAATTGTCAGACGCTACAGATGGAGTCTCTTTACAGCGCCCTTGCTTAAGTCTGCCGGGAGATGACCCACTAAGAGAGCCAAAAGTCTCTAATTTGTCTTTACCACCACTCGCTACTGGGATTCTTCACACGATTATTAAATAGCCCTCACAATCAAGAGGCAATATTTAAAAAAAAAAGTGAAATGGCTTCCCCTGTTAGATGCGTATTCCCGGCTCCAGCTTTCATTCGAGAAGGCATTTTAACCGACCCAACTTTCTCCATTGTTATACCTTAACAAATGATTTATTTTTTTTAATAAACCTCATAAGCGTTCGTTTCATTTCAGCTGGGCTTGGGCATGATCCAGGAGTCTTAACTGGGGGAAAAGGGGGAGTAGCCATGCTTGGGGGGCTGGGAATTTCCACCACAGATACCACGACTCTGTCCAAAAATGTCAGAACGGGTTAATGTAGGAAAACGCCGTTATTTATCTGGGTTAAGGTTTTCAGTAAATTTAATTTATCTAGTGCATTTTCCCAGCTCCGTGAAATACACTGAGCCGACATGGAGTGATCGGCCTGGGGTTCTCCAACATGACCCCGGGCAGAGGGGAAACCCGAATTCAGGTCGCCTAGATTTGAGCTTGACACTCTAACCCAGCCTTTCTCAACTTTTTTACCCCTGAGAAATCCTTGAAGCATTCTTCAGGTTTCGAGAAACCCCTGAAGAGGCATAATCATAGGAAGCATAGCTACATACACGCCCACCTGGGGCCCCTCCCTTTCCCACCCCCTTCAGGCACATCATGGGGGGGGGGGGGAACAGGTCATCATGACTATATAAAGTCATATCCCCCAACTGAATGTTTAACAATTTTTTTAAATTAATTACCTCCCACCCATTTGATTAACCCAGGGCCATCAAGAAACCCCAGGGTTTCATGAAACCCCGGTTGAGAAAGTCTGCTCTAACCACTATGCCACACAGTAAAGGTTTAATGAAAACAATTGTTTCCAACGAATTATTCATTAATATCTTTTCTAAAATAGGTAGTTCATTTTTTTAAAATCTGTAATTCCCAAAGAAGGGGAAGGTTACATTAAAAACATGCTTCTTACATGCATATTTAGCACATCCAATTTTCTCCATTTTCCCTATGAGATGGCTATAAGTTGGTTCCGACTTGATGGCCACTTTCTACCACCAACCGGCATCTTGAGAAAACGCTGCTTTCTCCAGCCCAGAATCCTTGAGGTCAGATGGTGGAATCTACAAAGGGGCAGGAGCCTGTTCTGCTGAATAGTCAGGTTGCTTGCATGTGGCCAGTCCAAAGACTTGATGTTGTCTGCCAATCACAGGTGCCCGTGATGCACATCTCTGTTGTTGTCTGTGCCAGCCTGAGCAGAAACAAGCCGCCAACCAGCTAGATTCTCGCTCAAGGCCCTAACGGTTTTCAATTCAAGTGCCCCAATTATGGTCGGAAAAAAGGCCCAGCACGTTTCAATTTGCTGAGACATCTCTTATGGTTAACAGGAAGAATTAAAAGACAATTCTTCCTGCTCATCACACCCCCAAGTTCAGCAGAACAAGATATTAAGGAAACAGAAAACTCATGTTTTTAAAGGTTTTGTAGTATGCGCTCCAGGGGAAAACAGGCACTCATCTATGACTGAGATTGCTTCACAAATGCGTACTTCTGGGCCCGTGTGATCCCCTCTCCACAGATGAGCAAAAAATATAGTTTGCTTAGTTTTGTCTTTTTCTTATTCTGGGTTTGGGTGTCTGTGGCTCATTTAGTTCTCCAATTTTCTCAAGAAGAGCCAAGAAATGTTTGCTGCCAAATACTTCATGAGAGATCTGCACCCACTTACTTCCCGTATGAAAATTTAAAGCAGTCTTTAGGAGCAATTTTAAAAAATATATTGATTACACAAAGACAGAATGTCATAGACACTTTGCTGATTAAGGGGGATGTACTCCAATTTTCAAATATTGAGGGACTCTGTTAAGAACTTTACCTTTGCATTAAAATTTATAAAACTGTGACACTGGGTACAATATAGGGTTCCCAACACTGCCTAGGTGTGCCTTGGAAGGGTGGATTTGGGGGACAATGTGATATCATTTCTAGGAGATGCTCTAGGAATTTTCCCCTAATCTCTATGGCAAAAATTAAACAGACTAGGAGGATATTCCTAGAATGTCACTATGAAGGCCATATTTTTCTCCTGTTCCACAATTTCTTGAGGTCAAGAGATTGTGACCGAAAGCAGGGAATTCCTCTCCAACCTCAAGCAGCTGGGAAGCCTGAATGTATAGGGACACATTTCTAAAACGGTTCCATGAATCATGCCTAGGAATGGTTTAAAACCGATACCCCCTTCAACCCTAGAAACAGGATCTCATATGCCATCTACTGGAGAACCACACGAGGAAATTCCTAAATGGAAATTCCTACACAGAACAAGTTACAAACAGGACTCATTCAAATACCTACACACAAGTTGGCCAATGAAGAAATTTTTATCACATAGAATCATAGAGTTGGAAGGGGCCATACAGGCCATCTAGTCCAATCCCCTGCTCAACTCAGGATCAGCCCAAAGCATCCTAAAGTTCACTGTAAAAATGTGTTCACCCCTTCTAAAGGTAAAGGTAAAGGTATCCCCTGTGCAAGCACCGAGTCATGTCTGACCCTTGGGGTGACGCCCTCTAGCGTTTTCTTGGCAGACTCAATACGGAGTGGTTTGCCAGTGCCTTCCCCAGTCATTACCGTTTACCCCCCAGCAAGCTGGGTACTCATTTTACCGACCTCGGAAGGATGGAAGGCTGAGTCAACCTTGAGCCGGCTGCTGGGATTGAACTCCCAGCCTCATGGGCAAAGCTGTCAGACGGCTGCCTTACCACTCTGCGCCACAAGAGGCTCTTGTAGTCACCCCTTCTAGTTCACTGTAAAAATGTGTCTCTTCCATCCATCTGTGCCATTTTAAGGTACACTATGCAAAATATTTTGTTCCTTGATACTGACAAAGGAGCAGTTAAGCCCAAACTCTTCTGCTATTATTTAAGGGTGCCGTCAAAGAATTTTCAAACACAGGAGCAACTTTCAATATCACTCTGACTCTTGCTAAATTACTTGCAGGAATCTGGATTATGGTTTGCCTGTTCCAAAACTGGTCCGGAACCCAGATAATCACGGAAGCACTATCATCCAAGCATACGCTGCTCAAAAGTCCTGATCATCTGAATCTATTGCATCCCGTATCTATTGGCAATGAAGGTTCACGGAATCAAACTCTGCATTTCACACTGAATGGAACACAGCCTACATTCATTAAAATCTAAACCTCCTTTGGAGCATAAAACCAGAAAGTCGTTACTCATTTTGTCCTTACCCAAATCTATGAAGGCCAACTGACCAGAAAACCCAAATCTGTCAATGATCTTACTGTTAAATGGGGTTTCTCCTTTCCTTTCATCTAGGTTGCAAGTTACATGGACTGGAGCAGGGGTAGTCAAACTGCGGCCCTCCAGATGTCCATGGACTACAATTCCCAGGAGCCCCTGCCAGCATTCGCTGGCAGGGGCTCCTGGGAATTGTAGTCCATGGACATCTGGAGGGCCGCAGTTTGACTACCCCTGGACTGGGGTTTGCTTTCGTGCCCGATCACCTGAATACCATACACACACACACACACACACACACACACAAACCAGTCCAGCCGTTGACAACCCGAATGCTTTCTACAGTGAAAATTTTAAAATCCCAGGTTTCCCTGCTCTCTGATTTGTTAGCACAGGCGGCGCGTAGAGGATGTTAAAAAGAGGAAGGTCAAATTTGATCCTTAAACTAACAAAGAACCCAGGTGCTAGTTCAGCGGCAGGAAGAAAAAGGCGAAGAAGGGGGCGAGGGTTGCGTTTAACTTTCACAAGGCATAATGAAATATTGGCTCGGAGGATGCGATGCAGGAGAAAACTCATATGGAGGCCAGACAACAGGAGCAGTCGCTCCAGTCGCAGACTGGGGCTGTGACTGGAATACAGCCCGGCCGTCTGAACCACCGCAAGTCCTCGGAAGTCCTTGCTGAAATCTCGGGCAATGGAGGAACGCCCCCGAGAGCTCAGCGGTGGAGAAGATTTATGCCGCAGCCGTGATATTTATATTAATAAGCCATTCAAGGCGTTACAAGGACCAATACTTGAGGTATTTTGCCTAAGGAGCCATGCACAAACCGCGCAAACACAAACACCCCGAACTCGCCTCCCCTCCCCACGTTCCACGGAGGGCTGCCGTTGCGCTGGGTCTAACGTGATCCCCAGGAAGAAAAAGTTAAGCGGCACGAACCCCCTCTCTTCTCCATGGCTGATTAAGCAGTTGGGAGCGCAGAGTTTACAGTGGGAAAAAAAGGCAAACAATTATATGCTATCTGAGGTAAACATTACCTTAGGAAGGGAAGCGCTGCTTCCAACCCCTTTATTGTCAGTAGGGATTAGCATTATAATACTTAAAATAACATTTATAACACTTACTGAAATTACAAGAATGAAGTCTGTGGAGACCCCGAAATGAAATCAACTCAATGTGTTTTTATAAGAATACGGAAATCTAGGTCCCTTAGAGGAAAGATATAGACATTAACAGTTTTCTGCAGGCTTCCATTAGCTGTTCACATTTGAATACTGTTTCTTAGGTGAGCTCTAATCTTCTTTGAATCCTCTGAACACTTTATCTGCAGAAAAAATTGTAGTTAAATTTTTAGTTTGATGGAATGATATTTAAGTGCTTTTCTTCATCTACTCCCCGAAAAGCCCCTGAGAGACGAACCGTAATTTGTTCGAACGAAATAATATTTTCGTTTTCCCCTGTTCTCTTTGTTGTCTTCTGTGATGAAAAGTAACATTTCTTTTCTTTCAATCCTATTAAATGTGCCTCTCCAAATGCAATGCTGCTCCGCGGAAATAGGATCTGGCATCCTTCCACCAGGCTTAGAAATGGGAACTGCCAAATATAGGGTTTTTGATCTAAATGTGACATGTCACTGGTAAAAAGGATTTTAAAAAAGAGCTCCAGGAACCACTGTTATCTGTTATAAACAATGGGAAGCCACATACAACACAGCCCAGGCGTTATCTCTTCCTCAGTAGGAAGATCTTTCCATGTGTTCTGGGATTCCCTACTGCAGTGGATTTCAAATTCTCTTCTTTCAAGGAATCCTTCTCATCATCACCATTTGCTATGTAACCCCTGAACATCTACCAGGATATTGTCTCCTGCAGAAGGGTGCACAGGTGCATTCGCTGGCAAGGGCTCCTGGGAATTGTAGTCCATGGACATCTGGAGGCCCGCAGTTTGACTACCCCTGCTCCAGACCTTCTCAAACTACTTGAAGGTAATGAGCATTGCTGAGAACTCTAATGCAATGGCTGTCAACAGTACCTCACACAGCAGAAAACCTTGGATATCCGAGCAGTTGTGCCATGGTGTAGAGTGGTTAAGAGTGGGGAATTCTAATCTGAAGGACTGGGTTTGATTCCCCACTCCTCCTCCATGGGAAGCCTGCTGGGTGACCTTGGCCCAGTCTTCTCCTTTTTCCCAGAGCAATACAATTTAAGTAGGCACAATGACCTCAAGGCTGAGTGGCAGATATTTAATTACCTATTTAAAATATCCTAGACCTTGTCTCTAAAGCTGCAGTAACAAAATGGCCTCCATTTCAACATGTCTACCTTTTACGT